>NC_081409.1:498742010-499093510 GCF_030272615.1 Cryptomeria japonica | reverse complement strand
TCCAGTGGTGATCTTAAGATGGATCAATCAAAAGTTGCAGCCATAACAAGTTGGCCAACCCCACAATCAGCCAGTGCAGTTAGAAGTTTTCATGGTCTAGCCCAATTTTATAGAAAGTTTATCAGAGGGTTGAGTGAAATTTGTGCACCCATGTTAGATACAATAAAGGGTGGTCATAAGGTTAAGTTTCAATGGATAGAAGCAGCCAATAAGGGGTTTGAGTTACTCAAAACTAGAGTTGCTACACAGCCAGTGTTAATCCTTCCTAGCTTTGATAAACTCTTTACTATAGAATATGATGCCAATCATCTTGCAGTAGGTGCAGTCTTGAGTCAAGATAATAGACCAGTTGCTTTCTTTAGTGAAAAATTGAATGATGCAAAGAAAAAGTATTCATCTTATGATTTAGATTTATATGCATTGGTGCAGGCACTCAGGAAGTGGAGGCATTACTTGCTTCCTAAAGAATTTGTTGTGTATATAGACAACCAGGCAGTCAGTTTCTTGAATTCTCAGGATAAACTCAACCATAGGCATGTGAAATGGGTAGAATACCTACAAGCATACACCTTTACTCTTAAGCACAAGAAAGGCCAGTGTAACAAAATAGCTGATGCTTTGAGTAGGAGATTTTTTACTATTCAGGAGATCCCAGTTAAGAGTATTGGTATTAATTGCATTCAAGATTTGTATCCTAATGATGATGATTTTGCTACTGCTTATAAAGTTTGTCTTACTTTTGAGAATCATTTCCATAGTGAGTATGCTGAATTTACATTGCAGAATGGTTTGTTATTCAGGGGAGGACAACTGTGTGTTCCTAAAGGTTCCATGAGAGAAAACCTTATCCAAGAGAAACACAATGGGTGTTTGAGTGGCCATTTTGGTCTCAATAAGACCTTAGAGTTGGTTCAACGCTTCTATTACTAGGCTAGGATGTAGAGAGATGTCCAAAGGTATGTTGAGCAGTGTATGATATGTCAGAAAGCCAAAGGTAATAACACTAATGTTGGTTTATATCAGCCACTTCCCATTCCTTCTAGGTCATGGGAGTGCATCAGTATGGATTTTGTTGTAGGTTTACCAAAGACAAAAGCAGGGTATGACAGTATCTTTGTGGTTGTTGATAGATTTAAAAAAATGGCTCACTTTATACCTTACAAAACTACTAATGATGCTAGTCATATTGCTTTCCTTTTCTTTAAAGAAGTTAAAATACATGGTTTTCCATCTAGCATTGTGTCAGATAGAGATGTTAAGTTTTTGGGTCATTTTTCAAAGACTTTGTGGAAGAAATTGGGTACTAACTTGTCTTTTGGCTTAGCTTACCATCCACAGACAGATGGCCAAACAGAAGTGGTGAATAGAACATTGGGCAATCTACTCAGATGTCTCACCAAGGAGTATGGACAAAGCTGGGATCAGTTCATTCCATAGGCAGAATTTGCCTATAATGACAGTGTAAACAGATCCACTGGTAAGAGTCCATTTCAGATTGTTTATGGTATGCATCTAAAAGGTGTTTTTGAGTTACATGATGTGACTAACTTGCAACATGTTAGTGGGACAGCAGAGGATATGGCACAGTCTCTGAAAGAGATCCATGAACAGGTTAAGCAGTCTTTGTAGGACACCACTACAAGAGTCAAGGCAAGGGTGGATGCTTCAAAGAGGGATGTCCAATTCTTGATTGGAGATTGTGTGATGGTGCATCTCAAAAAGTCTAGATTGCAAAACGGAGTTCCTACCAAGTTACAGATGAGAAGGATAGGGCCTTGCAGGATTTTGGCAAAGTATGGTCCTAATGCTTATAAGGTTGATTTACTTGCTGATATTTCCTTGTCTCCTATCTTTAATGTTGTAGATTTGGTACCTTTCAAGGGGCAGCCTCTAGAAGAGACTCAGAGAGCTTCAAACATTTCACATTCCCTTTCTGATCTATCTCTCCCCTCTTCTTCTTCTCCCATTCCTGAACAGGTACTTGAATCCAGAATCATCAAGAAGACTAGAAAGCATGACTACTTCAAACATTTGATCAAGTGGAAAGATCAACTAGCCTCTAAAGCCACTTGGATACCTGAAAGTGACTTCCACAAGGCTGGTATTCCTCTCTCTTTTTTGCCCAAAAGAGTCACATGACTTCTTTGTCACCAGGGGAGTATGGTGCAAGAGCACGTAGCCTTCATTTCATCACCAATTTGATAGCAGGTTTGATTTTTGTTTGTTTTAAGTTGGGAAGGTTGTTTAAGTTGTTTTTGAGTTGTTCTAAGTTTTTTGGATGAGTTTTGAACTCATTGTGTGGTCATGTTTCCTGTTTTCATCTTTTTGCTCAAAATTGCCAGTTTGGAGTTGCTTGGCAAAATGTTGTAAAAAGTGAGTTTTTAATGTGTTTTTTTTTTAAAGTGTTTAGACATGTTTTTTTCTTGGTTTTTAGGTGTGAGTAGTGTTATTAGGTGTTTTGTCATCTTTGAGATCAACCTTGCATCATCTAGGCATCAAAAGTTATCATTTAGACATCAAAATGTCAAATTTAAGTGCTCTTGGACATGTACCTGTCCATACAGGAGGATAACTGACTTTTAGAAGTATTTATTCTCCTTCTTTTACCATTGTAAGGGTTGATCATTCAGATTTATCAAGCATTTTACAAGTTTGCACTACTTTTTACCTTGTTTTCCCTATGTTTTGACTCCATGTGAGCAATAGTCCATACACCTGCTTTATGTGGCCATACTATTTTTGCATTTTCCAATACTCTTATGTTTCTTTAATCTTTTCCCTTTGGTGGCATTGAATTTCATTAAGTTTTGAGTTTTGTGCAAATTATTTAGTTTTGACAGTTTCACTACCTTGTCTAGGAAATTGGCAAGGATGCTTGACCAACTTGGCTTCTTGAAGCCCTAAATGTTCATGGCTTCTCAAGAACCAGTTGGTCAACTTGTAAGATATGTATATACATGTTTTTCTTTCCAAAATGCAAGTGCAAGAAGTTTTGTGGCCATGGAGCCCTAGGCAAGTGTGCCATTTGGCTAGGGTCTTTGAAGAAGTTTGATGCTTTTCTCTTCCATAGAAAATGCATTCATTAGGTGGACATATTTTTCTTGATGTCAAGTTGTGAGTGAAAGCAAAGAAGCTTTCTAAGCCTTGACAAAGATGGTTGCATTTTCAGTTTGTGAAAATGATGTAAAAAACAGTGAGTCACTGTTTTAGAGTTGATTTCCTTTCACTTGCTTCCTCTCCACCATTTATTGGAGTTGCTAAAGCCTTGTACCTCATTCTAATTGCTTGAAAACAAGAAAAAGGAGTGGTTTTTGGGACTTTTCCATGGGTTTGAGGTTGACAAGATAAATTAATGATCCTTGAGGCAAAATTGTAATGCCCAGCTAGCTGCCACAGTCAATTATGACTGATTTTTACATTTTTGTTGAAGATGTTTATGTATTCTTCCTTTTCCAAGCAGTTAGTATGAAGGAAAACAAATATCCAAAGGTAGAGAAATGAATGAAAGCACCAATTAGACCTTTTAAAAAGAGTTTCTGATAGTGGAAAGTGCAGGTCCAAAGTGAAAAAGCAATGAAAGGGCAAATTGCAGTGATACTTAGTTTGACAGTACATGTTTCAATGTTTGTAACTACCTAATGCCTTTTTGTATAGGGATAATATAATTCCTTCTTGTCTCTAAATTTATTCATGTTTACATGCTTCAAATTGTAATTGGTTCTCATGCAAAATTTGTGTTTGTAGAAAGCAAGATTGAAAAGTTGTTAATGTTGCATGCTCCTTATGAGCAACTTTTGTAAATCTTGTTTCCTAACCCTTGGAAGGTGTAAAAACTGTCTTTTCATGGCCTAATTAGCATGTAACATGGTAGAACCAAGTTTTTATGGTTCATATTGAAGGTCTCCAACTTGTTAGTCAATATTTGCCACCAAAACCCTTACAAACCCTCCTTTTTGCACCCATTTTTGTGATAGTCATGGAGAAGGCTTAATGGACCTTAAAACTCAAAAAATCTTCAAGAACTCCCAAAAGGGTATCCATATATGAGATTCTTTCAGTTTGGAAGTCCATTGTTGAAGCAGGGTGAGCACAAAACCCCAAAAGGAGGGCTAATTCCTTATAGCCTATTTTAGGCCTGAAAATTGGTTTTTGTCAAATCGAGTGCACCAAACAGGGTTGTAAAGCATAAAAACCATTAAATCTAGTTGAGAAAAGTTGTTCTTGCATACATAGAACATATTTTGTGAGGTAGACTCCATAAGTTGGTTGTAGCACTTGAGAAGGATCATTACACTCCAAAATGTAGAAGGCCAAAGACACCCATAGGGGGTATAACTTGACACAAACTTGCAACCCAATAAAAGGAGACCTTGTGCAGTTAGAGAATAGTTCAAGATAGAGGAATGAATGGCAATTGAGTAAGGTGTTAGATTACTAAGCCAACAACTATGGAGTTGAAGCCCTTGAACAACCAAGAAGTTTTTGTCTTAGGGAGGTGGAACAAGGAGAGTTGCTAGGCTGTCTATAAACCTCTTGCACTCTTATTTAAGTAACAAAACCTTGAAACTAGTAAAGGACCTATCACCTAATAACACACAAGCCTATTGGGCAACCCACTTGCACTACCTCCCTATCACGTAGCATTTCTAAAAATCTTATAATATAATCAACGAGAAGGGAAAGAGAGTTTGATAACCAAACTATTTCCTACAAAGACACAAGATCAACAAGATCACACTATATACTAAAATTTCTCACTATAAGCCTATCATTTTAATTGCACGATTTTTGTTTCACTACCATTTTTAGAAGAATGCCAATTGGACTACATGACATCTCCAATTATTATGGTTGCAACAGAATGTTCTAGTTTTCCGACAATAGAGATCAAAATAGGTAATCTTATCGATGATGCAAGGCCTCTTGCGAACACTCACTAATCTTAATTCAATATAGACACATATCATAATTTGCAACCTATCATTCAAAATCAATTACGATCAAAAGGTAACCAAGGAGCTCTCACCAAAATAATACATATTAATGCATGCACATCAAACAAGCTTTTTATTTGCACTTTCTAAACATAATAATGCAATTACATATATCCAAAAGCAAGCTCAATGGAGCATTTGCTAAATAGATCCTCAATCAAACTGGTTTAATGAATCACATAAAACAATCTTTCATGGAACACATTGATACATTCTCAAAGCTACTATAACATGTTCCCTTTAATACTTCTTTTACAAACAAAGCAGTTTCACATAACAACTATTTGCATATTAATGCACCTTACTTAAGATAGAATTTAATTATGTTACTCCTACAAAACACATGGAGAATTCTTAATTCAAACATATATTTTTCTCCCAATATCCAATATTAACTTTCAAACCCAAAGCCCCCTTTATAATCCAAAGACACATAAGCGTCATAAGGCTCACACAAAGGCTTAAGAAGTCACACCCTTTTCTCTCGCAAAAAGAAAAAATCAAATCAGAGATAATTACACACATCCCAAATATTTTAATTTCCAAAAAGAGAGAGAGAGGACAAAGGGTTATAACCATTCAATTTTCTACAAAATAAGCATTCAACATTTACCATACTAGTCCTTCAAGTTGACAACACTAAGATAGATCATAATCTCAAACAAGCATAATTTGCACTTTCAGATTCAAGACAAGCAAGGAACAACCCAAATGGATTAGTCCAAAGAGTACAACACTCAATAAGGAAGGTACATATGACTCTCTTTCATAATATGAGTAATTGTAGACCAAGACATCATTAAGTAAACAAAGCACAATCAATGACTCCAAACACCAACATCAAGAAGGTGAAAACAAGGTGTGAACACACACGTACAAGTTAAGGTTTGCCTAATCACTCACATACAAAAAGGAGGACAAGCATGAACATAATGTTGATACACCTCACACCAACTAAGGGTACACATGACACTAGAGATCCCAGTGTTTGCAACATGGGCTCTGATACCAAATGTAATGCCCCGCCAGGAAACCCCGAAGGGATTAAGATATAACACATGAATTGAGTGCAATAATTTTTTTTTAAAAAGTTAAACACAACAAAAGATACAATGAGATATAAAAATTCAGATTACACAGTGGAAGACATCAACTAACACCTAAAGAGTTTCCCAATGAGATTGCTTAATTCCACATTTAACTTAACTCATGCTAATTAATCCAAGAAGCTGATTATCTTAATAATGATATAATTCTTAAACAAGGATAATTCTTTGAGTAAGATAAAATATAAATCACAAGATAAGGTTCATCCATTAAGATTTATTCATACCTTTCAGTCATACTTTCATTAAAATTTAAGTCATGCATCTAATTTCATAACACACTTGAATTTCATCATATACTAATGAGATCTTTCCATCCATACTTGATTTCCTTAACAATAACTGAATGTATTCCATTATACTAAGCTACATTCTTTCATGATCCCATTTTCACCATTTAAAAGATGACTGCATACATGCATTTAAGATTAATTTCTTAATCCACTTTACATTCTATCAAAATGTCATCCATACATGCTAACACTAAACATGAAACATAAGAACAAAAGCATCACATAACACCAAGATGATCTTGGAGTTCACCCCTAAAGGGCTACATCTCTGGGTTTGCTCAACTGCAAGACCCCTCAGATAAATAATAAAGTTAAGAATACATGAGGTCCTCATATTTTACAATCCTGCCATCAAGGCAAAACATAATCAATATACAAATGACCACATCGGTCAATAAATACATAAACGATCCCTAAAAAGGAAAGGGTCCAGCTGAACATAATAGAAGTAGATACAATGGTCCACTGGAGCATCCACAAAACTAAGACATTGCAACCCAAGGTCTAGCATGAAATCAGGTTCTCACAAGGGCATAAGCAACAAGATGACTCCACAAAAGTACTCCTATCAAGACAACACAACAACACACTAGTCAATGTTAGGGACAAGTGTCATCACACAACCTGGTATGGTTACCATGGCAGGTCTTCATAGGTTCCAGCCCCATACACTAGGTTACCCAAGAAACCTAATCCAAACCTTTGGCCCATCCAAGCCTCATGTGGACCCACACATCCTTTCGTGAAGACAAGAATGATGGTTTGCCATTTCAGGCCTTCTCATAGCATGTTGAGTTTCTACTAGTACTCATCCCATGTGTGAGGCATAATTATCTTACTTAGAGATTCATTAACAACACTCTAATATACTATTAGGTTATCACTTATTAGACTCACTTTTGATGGGTTACCCAGCAGCCACATTGGGCATGGCCCCCAACTAAAAGCCACTTTCGCATACGATACTAGACTATACTCCAACGAACTCGATAAACCAAGTAACACACAAGGTCAAGCAAACAAAGTTCAAAATGGAGGGAACAACCATTTGGTCAAACATGACTTCATATGAGGTACACTGACTAACGGTACTCTAACTAGAGACCTGACCAACTATGGTCAACCACAAATCATCATTCGACACCCGTATAAAGGATATGACCAATTACGACACCACCACAGAACAATAGTCAAACTCGAGACCAAGGACTGAAACAGGTATCCAAAATCAATCCATACGACAGGGTCCAATCAAACAATTCAAGGCTTGCCATTACTTAAGCAAAAGCGAATACATAAATTAAACTCGCATAGGCAATAACCGGAAAAGACAATATTTTCCCATATTGGCATGGTCCGAATAAAAATGAGAAAAAGATCTTCAGGGAAAAGTAGCAACATGTTTTTGGTTTTGCAAATAGGTCATTTGTTGAAGTAGTAGCCGAGGGAACCAACATTGCTCCTAGGGCATCCAGGCATGAAAAACTATTGTCGGTTGCTAGTTTGGCTAGTTCTAGGGCATCTGGGTCTATTAAAAAGGCAGATGTCATGGATATAGTTGGGAAAGATGTAGGAAGCTCGAGTAGTAAAGCTCAGGATGCAAATGGTAAAATGGTTCAATCTGGTCCTTCGAAGGAGGTCTGGTTTCTGCGACCCTTTTTTGATTTCTCTAGTTCTGTTGTTTCTGATAGCGTTACCAAGTTACACTCTGTGGCTATTTTAGGAGAAATTTGGGGTCCTCCAACCAATTTATCTATATTACATTCTAAATTTTGTAAACGGTGGCCAACATGGGCTTGTCTTTAGCTGTTATCTTCTAACTTTTGTGTTTTGGTCTTTGAATCCCCTCATAGTAAGGATGATGTAATGGCAAATTCTTTTCACTGGTTTGGTAATGTTTTAGTTAGGGTTTCCACTTGGCAACCTTTTTTTGTTTCGGAATGGGCCAAACCTAAATTGCTTCCGATTTGGTTTGGCTTGCCACAACTCCCCTTTGAATTCATGGATCCAGAAGTGCTGAAATCCATAGGGGATAATTTGGGGAATTTTTTGACTTCTAAATCTATTTTTGAGGAATGGAAGGTTCTGGTAAAAATTTGTGTTCTGTTTTCTCCTTCATCAATTTGTCCAATCTCATGTAATATTAAATCTAATGATAGCATTTGGAGACAACCCATTGTGAAGATGGATGATGATCTGTGTACAAATCTGATTATTGTGGATGCTCCATTATTTTTTGATTTTCGAAAAAGGAAATTGGGCATGAAATGTAAGGAGGATCGGAATGCCCCTTTAAACCCTACCATTGCTAAAGATTCCTCCCAAGGTTTGGTAGGATCTTTTCGTCACCCCAAGGAGGTTATTAATAATACAGCTCAAATTAAGCAGAAGCAGAAGGCTTTAGTTAATGATGTTTCTCAGGACTTGGTTGGGTCTGTTCGTCAACCTAAGTTGGATCTTAACAAATTTTCTCCTCTTAATCATAATTCTACTACAATTGAGCTAGATAGGGACAAACTCAATTTATCTCAGGTTATTTTAAAAGTTTCCCAGTCTGGTGGTCATGGTAAATATGGTTCTTCTCTAGTTCATGATTCAATTGTTTGCCTTGCTCCACCTATTTTGATGGAGGGATTAGGTGCTAGGTTAGGGGAAGAGGGATCATCTGGTCCTCCTTTAGATTTTGGGGTCATTGCTCTAGTTGTGTCAACCCCTTTAATTCATGAAGAGAAGTTTTTAATTCAACAAGTGAAAGAGTTACTCCATAACGAGCCTTTTAGGGAATGTGACATGCCTCAGTCTCTGAATATTGCTCTTGATGAACACACAGCTTAGTAAGTTGAGTAGCTGCTTAAATCTAATATGGACCTTGTGGAAGAGGAGATCTCTAAAAAGGTTCTATGCTCTTTGGGAAATGACCTGGATTTAATTCATAGCAGCTTGCCTTTTTCTCCTACGCTAAATCCTTCTGAGGTCCCTATCAATTCCCCCCAGGATGTTTCAAATTGTGTGGTTCTTTAGGAAGTGGCTCAATCTTTTCATTCATCCCTAGCCAAAACACCCATTAGATCATCGATTGCTCAGGTTTAGCTGAATTTCCCTAATGTTCTATTGTCCCCGGGTAGGGGTAGACCTCCAAAGAATCGTAAAACTCAGCTAGAAATAGATGCAGGTATTCAACAAGTTTTGTCATCTTCGTTCAAGAAGTCTTCCAAGTTGTCATTGGGAAAGGGAATAAGTGGTGGTTCTCTTAAAAAGAAGAAAATGTGTGTTATTAGTCCTCTGGTGACTAGATCTGTTGTGGTCAAGCGAAGCTTGCATAAAAGCTTTGGGGAGAATTCATCTCCCATTTTAGATAAGAGGGGAGCTTCGACCTCCTCTCGAGAACAATGAGGTTTATTTCATGGAATGTTAGGGGCTTAAATGCCCCTAACAAGAGACACTTGATCAAGTCTTAGTTAGACTTGGTTAAGTGGGATATAGGTTTGTTTCAGGAGACCAAACTCTCATTACAAAATTCAGATTTAGTTTTTTCATCTTTGAAAAAGTGGAAGTTTTTCTCATGTCTGGTTGCTAGGGCATCAGGAGGCCTTTCTTTGTTATGGAATGATTTTGTAGTTGATGTAAAGATGGTTGCATCTGAGCCAAATTGGATGTTGTCTTTAGTTTCCCATAGAGCTTCTAGCTTTAAAGTTTGGGTGTTTAACATTTATGCCCCCCTAGGTATCTTGGCCAAATATGATCTTTGGCAAGTTCTCATTAGGGTGTCAGCCCCCCTTAGGGATCATTCTTTTGTCATTTTAGGGGGAGATTTTAATGCTATCTTGGATATTTCTAAAAAACTGGGGGGGATTATTCCAAACAAGAAGTCAATGGAGAATTTTAATGCATTCATTTCTGACAAGTCTCTTTTTGATTGCAAACCTAATAATGGTCTTTTTACATGGACTAACATGAGGAAAAATTTCTCTCAGATTACAGAACAATTGGACAGATTTTTACTCTCTTCTAATGGGTTTGATTCTGACATTGAGTTTTTTTCTTCAATCCTTCCCCTATCTAGGTCGGATCATTTTCTGATTTTGCTGACTGTCATCAGGGATAGATCTTCCTTCAAGATTCCATTTAATTTTGAGCCAATGTGGTTTAGGGATACCTCTTTTCTTCCCCTCCTACATCAATGGTGGGGAGAGGCTCCATTTTTAAGAGGGCCTAGAATGTTTCAGCTAGTCAAGAAGATCAGTTTTCTTAAAAAAAATATTAGTTAGAACTCTCTTCACTTTAAGAATATTTTTTAAGAAAAACAAAGGATTTTAGATATGTTAGAAGTCCTAAATAGGAATGTTTTGCAGCATGGTTTGGGTTGTAAGGTATTAGATGAAATCAGGTCCCTTAGGAGTGAACTCGATGAAATTTTGGCTAGAGAAGTGGTCTATTGGAGACAAAAATCTTAGGAGTTATGGCTAGGTGATGGGGATAAGAATACAAAATTTTTTCTTGCAAGCACTAAAATGAAAAGGGTCAGTAGTAGGATTTCTTGTATCCAGGATAGTCAGGGGAATATTCTCTCAGATGATGGTGATATTTCTAGGGAAGCAGTTAAGTTTTTTAAGAATCTTCTTTCATCTGAAAATATTGATGTTTCTAATAACATTCCATCCTTCATTCCCTTTCTTGTCTCTCCTGAGGATAATAGAATGTTAATGTCTCCTTTTTCTTTAGATGAGGTTAAGAGGGTGGTTTTTTCTATGAATCCAGATAAGGCTCCTGGGCCTGATGGTTTTACTCCTTTGTTTTTCTAGAAATGCTAGGATTTTGTGGGCCAGGATGTTCTATTGGCTTTAGAGGAAGCTAGGAGAAATAGGTCTATTCTTAAATAATTAAACACTACCCTAATAGTCATTTTACCTAAGAAGGAGGACACTAAAACCTTTGCAGATTATCATCCTATAGCTTTATGTAACACTATTTATAAAATATTTGACAAGGTGATTGCTCTAAGGCTGGCTATTCTTTTACCAAAAATTATCTCCCTGGAACAAGGAGGTTTTGTTCCGCATAGGGAAACTCCTGAAGGGGCTATTGTTGCACATGAGGTCTTACATTTGATTTATACCCAAAAATATCCCCCCATGATCCTTAAGCTAGATATGATGAAAGCCTATGATAGGGTCGAATGGAAGGCATTAAAAATAGTTCTTGTTAGGTTGGGTTTTTCCTTGGCTTGGATAAAATGGATTATGGCTTGTATCTCTTCGGAAAGGTTCTCAGTTCTCATCAATGGGTCACCTTGTGGTTTCTTCCACTCTTCTAGGGATTTAAGGTAGGGGGACCCACTATCACCTTTTTTATTTATCTTATTAGCTGAAGCTCTAAGTCAGGCAATTGGCTTAGCTCGGGAGAATGGTTTATGGAAGGGTATCGAAATTCAGAATTTTGATCAGAGGATTTCCCATTGTCTTTTTGCTGATGACACCCTCTTATTTGGTGGTACATCCTTGAAGGAGGCTTGAGTTATAGATCAAGTGATTAGGAATTATGTAGCTTTCTCAGGCCAGATGGTTAATAAGGAGAAATCTAAGATCTTTTTTTTAAATACTCACTCTCTACTTCAGGATAAGCTTCAAAGGTTTTGGGGTTTCCAATAGGGGGTTCTACCTTGTACCTATTTAGGAGTTCCCTTCTTTGCTAATAAGGTTAAGG
This sequence comes from Cryptomeria japonica, assembly GCF_030272615.1. Lineage (NCBI taxonomy): Eukaryota > Viridiplantae > Streptophyta > Pinopsida > Cupressales > Cupressaceae > Cryptomeria > Cryptomeria japonica. The sequence continues at coordinate 499,081,414 of NC_081409.1, read as the reverse complement.
TTAGTTTCTGGGATAAATTTGTTTCAGGGGTGTCGAAGAAAATTTTGGCGTGGAATCATAAATGGCTCACCATGGCTCGGAAAATTGTGCTAATTAAGTCTGTTTTGAATGTAGTACCAATTTACTTAATGTCAATTCTAAAAGCTCCTAAGGCTATTATTGTTAGTTTAAAGGATACTCTGAGGTCTTTTCTTTGGAATAATAATAGAGATGGGATGTCTAGGATCCCCTTGTTATCTTGGGACAAGGTCTATCTTCCTAAAGAACTAGGAGGGGCTGGCATTCGTAGTTTGGAGAGTCAAAATTTGGCTCTTGGGGCTAAATTAGTATGGAAACTGTATGAAAATCCACTTTCCCTTTGGGCTAGAATCATGTTCGCTAAGTATCTGTCTAATGGATCTAGGGAGTCTATTTTCAGGGCCATAACTTTTCCTAAGGGGTTAGCTATTTGGAACTTCATGGGTAAATGTAGAGATGTCCTGCTACCATATCTTTCTTGGGTGGTGCATAATGGTTCAAAATTTAGATTTTGGGATGATGCTTGGAATGGTTATTGTCCCATGGATTCTATTAGGGATTGGTCTCCCTTGAAAGCAATACTCCTTGATAAATGGGGGGTTTTTCTATCAAACTACTTTAATGTAGTTCAATGTGGAAATTTGGTGCTGGCTAAATGGAAATCAATTGAGTTCCTTCCTGATAGCTCTTGTTTGAAGGCAGATTTTTCTTCGATCCTTAGAGATAGAACCATCATCTTGTCTAAGAAGGATGATGAGCTCATTTGGACTAAGAATTCTTCTAGAAAATACATAGTGAAAGATGGATACAATTCTCTTATGCCGGCTATGGTCCTCCCCTCTTGGCCTTATAAATTATTCTGGCATCCTGCATGTCTGCCGAAGGCCGGAGCTTTTGCTTGGCTAGTGGTTCAAGATAGGGTTCTCACCGGCATGAGACTAGATAGAATGGGCTTATCGGTTGTTTTCCCTTGTGTGTTGTGTAAACAGAAATTGGAATCATCAAGCCACTAGTGGGGATCTTCTCTCTCACTTTAGAGCTTGGCCTCTTTTGTTTTCCTCTTCCTTTTATGCCTATCTTTGGATCATAGCCCCTTCGATTATTATTTGGAACATTTGGTTAGAGAGAAATAATAGGATCTTTAAAAAGGCATCCTCTTCACTCTCTGATATCTTAGTCAAGATAGAGGCCTCTATCTCAGAGGTGGCCTTGTCTTACATTCATAAAAATTTAGATAATTTGACATCTTTTTCCCATTGGGATGGCATGATCACTAGGACTTGGAAATTTTTGGCTTGTATCCCTTCTCATGCGTCTGTTGCAAAGAGTTTGGTTCTTGAATCAAAGAGAATCATGGAAAAATGGGCTCCCCCTCCTCCAAGTCATTTCAAACTTCACTTTGATGGTGCTTCTAGGGGGAATCCAGGTCTGGCTGGGGCTGGTATGGCCATTTTTTATCATAATGTTGTCCTAATTGCTGCTCAATGCCATGCCCTTGGGTCTCAATCAAACAATTTCACTGAATGTCAAGCTTTGTCACTTGGGGTTGATTTGGCTATCTCTCTTGGGATCAAACACCTTTCTATTCAGGGGGGTTCAATGGTAGTTATTCGAAGTGTGTTGAACTGTAGAAGTAATTGTTGGCATTTGAAGTATTTAATTGATCATATTCTGGAGAAGTTATCCTTTTTTGATACTTATGTATTATCTCATTGCTTCCATGAGTTAAACAAAGTGGCAGATTTCCTGGCTAATTTGGCTATTGACTTAGCTGCTATTCATAAGAATTTAGTAGTGGGTGACATTCCTCAAGAACTCCTCCTTGGGTATATGCCTCACCCCTTAGATTAAGTTATCTATTTTGAGGAATTACTCCATTCTTGTTGAAATATATGTATTATCCTCTTCTCAGTTCAGTTTATTTATGGGCGTCATTTGGCAATAGGAGGAGTTTTATTCCTATCTGCATATGGAGTTCTTTACGCTTCTGCAATTGGGTTAGACATTAATTCATGTATTTCTAGATGATTGCAGGGATAAATTTTTTTCTAAAGTTGCACTACATGTTAAAATCTTTGGTTCTTTTTCTCCATTTCTTACTGAAGTATTCATATTTTCTTCTTCTCAATACAGTTTGTATCATTGCTTCATGTGTTGATAGAAGGCCTTATATCTATCTGCATTTGGAGTAGTTATACATCTCTGTATTCAAGTTAGATGGCAATGTGTGTATTACTTAAGAATTGGAGATTTAGGCTTGGTTTGACAGTACTTACCAGCTTGTCTTTTAATATGGTGTACTCTTTTTCCATTCGGTATACATATGGGGGCAAAAAATTTATTTCCTTTATGAGGTTTAAGTTGTTTTTCTTTCTCACTTATGAATATCGTCACATTTGGTAAAGCTGCAGTTTGGGATCTTCATCTTGGCCACTTTGACTTAAATGGTTTATTTGGTAATGTATGGGAATTTGCTCTAAAAGGTTTCATAAGCTTTTCTATCTAAATTTGGAGACAGATTTCCTTTGATATTATTTTTTTGATTCTTATGTGTTTTTATGTCCTATCAATATCATCCTCATTTATATCGGGTTATGGCTGAGGCATGTGTCATTTGTGTAATCATTATCCTTTAGGCTACATTCTTTTATGCATGCTTCATCTCCTCCAGCCATTGGTACATTTGTAAGGTTTTATTACCCGATGATTAATATCTTCTTGCTGGCCACCTTGTGCTTGTCTGGGTCTGTCAGTTTGGAGTACGGTTAGTTTTATTTTTGTGTGCTAGTATCCCACTTGTGGGAGAGTCACTTATTATTTTTAATGGAATATTTTTAAATGCATGTGAATTGATACAAGTGTGATTTTAGTGGTTTGTTTTAGTACCTTTGTGGGATTCTTAGGCCATTTCTTTCCTTTAAATACATTTCTCTTCTCTTAATGTCTAAAAGCAGTTTTTTGTGTTTTTTTCTATTTGGTTGTTGGTGCCCTTCTTCCTACAAATGTCGTCCTCTTTTTTAGGTGGAGTATATAGAGTGCTTCTAGAAGCTCATTCACTGGGGGATGGCGATGCAAGTGAGGATAATTCTATTAAACTTGGTAAGGTTTTCAATTTACCTACTCGCAGTGGATTTTGAGCTTCACAAACTTTTGGGATGTAGGTGGTTATAGATTGCTCATCAATTTTTTTATGATGAGCTTCTCTCTCATTTTATTACTATTTGTTATGATTTTCTTCTTGATTTGGATTTGGTTCACCTCTTGGTATCCTCATTTATCTTCCCGACAGTTTGTAATTGGGAATTGGTCTCTGCTGCTTTGGATAGTTATTAGTTTGATATGGGCTCTTTTCCTTACGGGGGTTTTCTTCCTTCCCATGAGCTTTTGGCTAATGGCTGGTTTGGTCATTTGCTTCATCAGTTACGTATGGGATTGATATGTGACTCCTTGGAAACTACTAGAGCCTCTATGGATTTTTTGTTATATTTGGCTCCTGACCATTTTGTGGATAAAGCATGGGTTGTTTTTCAGGCTCTGCATTCACTGATCTCGTTGGGCTTTTTGTGTTTTGCTCTGGCTTGTGTGGCCTTGCCTTTAAGGGTGGTTGCACCTCAGTTCTCTTCTCAGCTACCACTGGAAGAGAGCACAAGTTCCTGGTTCTTGGATATCTAACATATTGTCTGTGCTGTAGCTGGTAGTTTTTTTTGGTTTTTTGTAGGGTGGCAGGCAGCTTGGCTTTTTATTTTGTTTGGAATAGTTTGCATTGGCCCTAAAAGTGAATTCTCTCTCATGCAGCTATCTCTTCACACCTATCTCTTCTTTGGTTGGAGTTATTCTGCTTGAAAATTGTTAGATCAAACTTTTTGTAAAAATAGGTGGTGATAGGAGGGTGGGGTTTTTAGTCAAAACATACTGGTTGTAAGGGCTATATATATATTTGTTGTAAATTCAAAAATGGCTACAATCAAAGGTTTTCTTGCGGGTTCTTTCCTGCCAGTATGCCATGTCTGAACCCGATGTAAAATTTGCTTTTAATTAATATAAGTTTAGTGGACTCTCCACTTTTATCAAAAATAAAATAAAAATATGGTATTAGTCTGCAAATAAAACATCATTGTCATGTTGGTTCGAAAATAAATGGTTCAAAAATAATTGCCCAAGTTCATCTTTCTAGAACCAAGTTAAACTTTTCAGATCAAGGAAACATATACATATAAGGAACCCAAGTAAAGATAGTTCGTTCCCAACTTAACAATTATTTCCTTACGCATATATAGAAAATTACCAAAATTAAATATTAATTACTATATATTTATTAATCCGTGATTAATAAAATATAAATGATTAATAATTAATAACAAAATAACAAATTGAGTATCTAATTAGAAAAATATGCATTAATAATAAAAAAGAATTTGAAAATTAATTAATGTATATTGCCACTTATACAATTAATTAATTACAAAATAATCATAATTTATTAATTAAATGCCATATTTAAACTTTATTGAAAACTTAATTTAAAATTTACATTTAAATAATATTAAATTATTATTATATTTTTTTTGTTGATTAAAAATATATATATATATATATATAATGAAAAGGGGGGGGGGGGTTCCACGTGGATCCCATGTGGGCCCCTTGGTAGCTCACGCTACCATTGGTAGTGCTGCTACCAATTGGTAGCAGAATGCTACCCTTGGTAGCGCTGCTACCAAAGGGTAGCAACCGCTACCTTTGGTAGCCCTGCTGCCACCCCACGTGGTGGGGTTATTCCCCTCCACGTGGGTCTTTGCAATTTTTTATTTTTTTAATTTTTTTTAAAATCATTTACTATCAAAAAATAGCAACTCACAAAATACCCAGTCTCAATCAGAGACTAAAAAAAATAAAATTATTTATCCAACAAACTTAGGTACTCTTCTATTTTCAATATCAAAATAACTAGATCTAGGAAAGGGAAAATTTCTTCAAAAACCAACACCATATTGGCAAAAATAAGATTTATTTACACATATAAACCACAAATTTGCCAAACCCCAATCTAAATTTCATTTTTAAACTAATATAAGAGAGATTCATTGGAGTTTTAGACATTTTTTTCTCAAGAGTTTGTGATTTCATTACAACTCTTCCATCTTCCACAAAATAAGAGATTATTTACAATCACAACCAGATTTCTACAAAAACACCCAAAACAACCTTTTTAAAACCAAGAAACTAAGGAAATTAACTAGAGGCCTACTTGGCTCAGCAATCCTAGCAAGATTGGAGAAGAGCCCAATTCTCTAGCTCAAGAAATTCCTTCTCCTCCCAAAACCCCAAAATTTTCCTATCAAAAAATATTTTCCAAAAAAATTAATCTCCAAAAATATTTTCAACCCTAGGTTAAATGGAGAAAAGTTTGACCAAAAACTTATTTTTGGAATTAAAATATTTTTATTTAAAATAAATCACAAAATCATTCTTTTCCAACTATATCAATATATTAACTTGCTTTTCAATCTAAAAATTGATTTTCTCAATTAACTGAAATTAACCTTTCTATTTCAAAAATGTCAAAAGATTAAATTAATTTTATTTCAATTAAATTTAAATCTTTCTTTTCCAACTGCATAAACATATTAAATTTAATCATTAAAATTAACTATTTAATTGAACTTGCTCCCAATCTAAATCAAGCAATTCAAATTAATGATAATTGCATAAAGAAACCCTGTTTAATTTAGTCCTTTAATCTTTAATGCACAAACACATATTTAATCAAGTTAAATACTAAGGAATAATTACTCAATTTAACCGTACACACAAAACACGCAACCCAAGAAAGTCAACCAAACAGACGAACTGCATACCCAACCAAAGGGAATACCGACAACGACTGGTGATGCTCACTTGAGCATGATTATGGTCAAATGAGGATATCACGACCACCTAATCCAACTCTAAGGATTAAAGAGGTACACTCAAACTTGCAAAATCAGGTAGAGATGAACCTTGCACCCATGTGGCATTGTACCTAAAATCTGATAACACAATGATGAATGAATAGTACCCAACTGGTACTGAGAGAGCAGGGTGAATCAATACAGACAAAAACACACTCTTGAACCGGTTTGCCTAAAGAGACTATGCATTGACAGACAAAAAGTAACACAGGTCCTTAAACAGAGTACAACCAGCAAAACCTAGAATAACTAAGATAAGTATAAACCAGTTGACACTTATCTTCTCACACAATCTAACACTTCATTTCCATTTCACCCTAATGCATGAACAGGTAATCTACCATCAAAGATATACATATAAGCCCCTAGATCAACATGATTCACTGATTGATAGAAAACAATATAGAATCACATGAAAAAGACATCACACATGACACACATATTTTTCATGTGGAAACCCAATTGGGAAAAACCACGGTGGGGATGAATACCCACAAGCTTGTTTTTGAACTCTTTAGAAGTCTACTATGTTAGGAGCCTTGTTCGGTTAAAGACTGATACAATAGGTCTTGTTAGGAATCAATCTTGTTAGGGATCACCCAGTTAAGGGATGGCTAGAAAACCTGGTTAAGGGTTAAACCCTATTAAAGGTTAACTTGTTAGAGGATTTCAAGAACTCAATGGTTTTGAGTCACCCTGTTAAAGGATTTATAGCAAGCCTGTTAAAGCTACCCTGTTAAGGGATTTCTCAATTTGTGAAGTGGTTAGAGATCACTAGGTATTACAATGATCTGGTAATAGAACTCAATGCCAATGTAGATCTGCTTAAGCTCCTCTTCACCTTTTGTACTTACACTCTGCAGGTATCACTTCTCTCCTTTGGTCTCGCAAGAATCATGTATCTCTTCTCTTGGATACACACACACAACTTTTTCCAACAACCCTAGAAAGAGTCACAACATCAACCTTATAGGAAAATAGATAGGTTGATAGCATAAACCCTAAACCCTAAACCTATTAGGTTAAGGAATTCAAACGGTTCAATCTTGACCATTGAGCACACTACATTAATTTCCATCATTCATTTTCCACTGATTCATGGCGACTGATAACCCATCACACGTTATCACCATTTATAGACTTCGCACATTCCTGAGGTAGGCTGGAACAATCTCCTTCATGCAAGATCCTTCACGTGCACAAGGCTTACGTGGCAACATGATCTATTCTTTGTTATCATGCTAACTCATCACACAAAGTCACTGGTTGAGCCACACAGGCTTGAAGCACTTCAACTGAAAACCCTGAAGTTGAGACTACCAACTGGTAGTCATACAATGCTTCCATGTGTCGGTTCTCATAACCATATGCCAGTTCACCTTGAACAAACACACCGCTTCACTTTGGCACAAATGTCGGTTCACAGTGTTATACTGGTTCTCACATATGCTAGTTCTCACCTCTTCAGCATATTGACAAAAATGAAAACATACAATGTAATTATGTCCTCATACCGGTTCACATAATGCCAACAATCTCCCCCTTTGGCATTAATGGCAATATACAAAGATATCTCTCTGCTTCACATCTTCTGCCCTAGTTTTTGCAGATATCTTCTCCCCCTTTGACAACAATGCCAAAGCGGAGGCACAAGCTTCCCTGTTCCATTATGCTGCTCCCCCTGAGGAGTAGCATCCTTCAACACATCAATCCAAAATAAATTTGACTATGCAATACCTGACTAATGTGGAGCATATGCTTTTAGTTTACCTCCTGAAGGGGCAACACCCCTAATTCACCTCTTAAGTACATAAATGTAGCCTTTGGGAGAGGCTTGGTGAATATGTCTGCTAACTGCTCCTTACTGGAAACATGTTCCAGTGCAATATTTTTGTTCTGAACCTTTTCCCTTAAGAAATGATACTTAAGCTCAAAGTGCTTGGTTCTAGAATGTAAAACCGGATTCTTGGAGATATTAATTGCACTAGTATTGTCACAAAATATACTTACCGGTTCAAATACAGGAACTTTGAAGCCATTTAATACATGCTTCATCCAAATTGTCTGTGTGCAGTTCATGAAAGCTACAACATACTCTGCTTCTGCTATAGACTGAGAGATACAACTCTATTTCTTACTTATCCATGAGACCGGTCTACCACCAAGAAAGAATGCACCACTGGTTGTGCTCTTTTGGTCATCTACATTACCAGCCCAATCAGCTTATGTGAACACTTTCAAGTTAAAATCATTATTGTATGGATACCATAACCCATAGTCAATAGTTCCTTTCAGATACCTAAGAATCCACTTGATTGCAACCAAGTGGGATTCTCTTGGACTTTTCTGGAACCTTGCAGTAATGCCAACTGCATGTGCAATATCCGGCCTGCTATGCACTACATAATGCAATTTACCAATCATTGATCGATATTCCTTCTTATCAACCAATGTTGAGTCATCCTCTTTGGATAGTTTACAACCGGTTACCATCGGTGTACCAATCAGTTTTCTATCTTCCATGCCAAAGGTCTTCAACACCTCTTTGACATACTTGGACTAAGTGATAAAGATTCCATCTTTCATCTGCTGGATCTGGAGTCCAATGAAGAACTTAATCTCCCCCATGAGTGACATCTCAAACTCTTTCTTCATCTCATCTGCAAATTCATGACTCATCTTGTCATCTCCACCAAATATAATGTCATCAACAAATACCTCACAGATCAAGATCTGATCTCCTTCAAACTTCAAGTAGATATTGCTATCTTCACTTCTTCTCTCAAAGCCAATCTTCACAATATGGGAATGCAGGCGTTCATACCATGCTCTAGGTGCCTGCTTTAGACCATATAAGGCTTTATGTAGCCTACACACCATGTTACTATCTTTAGATAGGGCAAACCCATCTGGTTGCTCTATATACACCTCCTCTTCAAGTAAACCATTTAGGAATGCAGATTTTACATCCATTTGATATACCTTGAAGCCTTTAAAAGCTGCATATGCAAGAAGCATACAAACTCCTTCCAATATAGCTACAAGAGCAAAGGTTTTTCCATAGTATTCTCCTTCTTCTTGAGCATATCCTTTGCACACCAATCTAGATTTGTTCCTAATCACTGTGCCATCCTCATTTAGCTTATTTCTAAAGACCCATTTAGTACCAATGACATTTTTATGCTCCGGTCTAGGTACCAAAGACCATGTACCATTTTTCTCTATCTGGTCAAGTTCCTCTTCCATTGCCTTGATCTAGTCTTCATCTTTATGTGCCTCTTTGAATGATTTAGGCTCAAATTCAGAGATCATACATGAGTTTTCTCTAACCTTTCTTCTTGTAAGGATTCCTGCATCCTTATCTCCTATGATCTTCTTAGGATCATGATTCAGCTTAACATACTGAGGAATGGTCTTGATGGATTCCTCTTGTTTTTCTTCTTCATCCTCATCTCCATCAGTATTAGCATCTACATCTACCAGTGTAGGAACACTGTTACTGGTACTCGGTTGACTGACAACCAGTTCCTAGAAGGTTGCAACCGGTTCATTTACTACTTGCTTACTACCAGTTTCCTTAGTTTTCTCAGAGGTTTCATCAACTCTTACATTGATGCTTTCCATAATTCTCTGAGTCCTATTATTGAAACACTTGAGAGCTTTGCTCTTGGTGGAATACACTAGGAATATTCCCTCATCATATTTAGCATCAAATTTTCTCTGGTGTTCACTCCTCTTGATGTAACATTTGCTACCAAACACTCTAAAGTAGCTAACCACAGGTGTCTTACCGGTCCAATACTCATAAGGGGTTTTATCCTTACCTTTCTTGATGAGTACCCAGTTCATTGTATAGACTACAGTGCTCACCGCTTCTCTCCAAAAGGTGTGAGCTACCTTTCCCTGAATCAAAATGGTTCTAGCTTCTTCAACCACAGTCTGGTTATTCCTCTCTGCTAGGCCATTCTGCTGTGGATTCTGGGGGGCAGACAGTTGCCTCTTGATGCCATGTTCTTCACAGTACTTGTTGAATTCACCAGAAGTGAATTCCCCTCCTTGATCAGTTCTCAGGCACTTGATCCTTTTACCGCTTTCCTTCTCCACTAATGCTCTAAAAGCTTTGAACTTTACAAAATCTTCAGACTTATCTTTCAAGAATGTGACCCACATCATTCTTGAGCAGTCATCAGTGAGAATCATGAAGTACCTATCACCCTGCACACTCCTAGTTTTCATAGGATCACACAAATCAGTATGCACAAGATCAAGCAGATTGTCAGCAGTGAAAGATTTACCTTTAAAGGTTGAGGAAGACATTTTCCCCAATTGACATTCTCTACACAAGGTATTATCCGGTTTGCTTAGCACTGGAAATCCTCTAACTACCTTGATCTTACTAGCCTTCACAATGTTATCAAAGTTTACATGGCAGAGTCTCCTATGCCATATCCAGCTATCATCAAATTTAGCCATAAGACATGTACTTATATTTGCATTCAGCTGAAATAGATTACCTTTGGTTTGCATGCCGGTGGCCACCAATTCTCCATTCTTTCCTTTGATTCTGCACACTCCATTCTTGAATTCCAAAGTGAGACCACTATCATTTAGTTGGGAAACATTCTGAAGGTTGTGTCTGAGACCATCAACCCAGTACACATTGGCAGCACTACTCTTTCCATTCAGAGAGATGGACCCTCTGCCTTTGACCATGCATGGTGCATCATTACCAAAGCAAACCACGCCACCATCATATTCTTCCAAGGAAATGAAACTTGCTCTGGTCACCAATCATATAATGAGAACAACCACTATCAATGATCCACTCATTGGAATTGTCAAACTAGGAGACAAGAGCCTTCTTGTCTAACATGTCTTCCTTGACAGCAACAAACACAATATCTTCAGTTTCTTCATCCTCTGATTCCTCATCCGTGACACCTTCATCAATTTCCACAAAATAGTTTCTCTAGTTTCCTCCTTTGAATTTCTTGAACCTTTCTAGTTTGTCCTTGTTGTCACCATTAGGACAATTTACAGCAATATGTCCTATCTAGTTACAAGAAAAGCATTTCAAAGGAAGCTCACCTCTGTATTTGCCAATTCCTTTAGGAAGTTTCCTAGCAAGGAGGGCTTCAAATGCCATCAGAATCTCCTCATCATGCATTTCTTTGCTCTATCTTGGTTCACCACTAGTGCTAGCTTTTTTTCCTTTTTTGGATGGTACAACAGAAGCTTTAAAAGTTGATTCAGTTTTTGAAACACTGCCATCAAATATATTTAGCTCATAGGCTGTCAACTTTGTAATGATAGAGTCTAGGGACACCTTAGTCTTGTCTATTGATCTCAGCTCCTAAATAGCAACAACCCTTATTTCATACACCGACAATAGGGATCTCAGGACTTTGCTTACCACAATGGAATCTTCCATTTTACCACTTGCACTCTTGATATCTCCAACAACAGTTTTGATTCTTATTTCATACTATTGAATGGTCTCACCTTCAACCATCCGCATGTCTTGAAACTTCCCTCTAAGGCTTTCTTCCTTAGCTTGTTTTATGTGCTCATCACTGCCATAGATATTTTCAAGAGTATCCCATACCTCTTTGGGATTTACCTTATCTTAGACATCAATAAACTCAATGTTAAATAAACTACTAATTAGGGCTTCCATGACTTGCCCATTCTCTTGCATCTCTCTCTTTTGGTCATCAGTGAGAGTACCGGTAGGGGCAACACAGACATTCTCAACATATCTCTAGTGTTGAGGAACCATGCTTCTAATGAATATCTTCATTCTATCTTTCCATATACTGAAATTTTCTCTATTAAACTTTGGACCTTCCCTCTTCATCATTAGACTAGGATCTTTACCTCAAGTGGTTAAGCTTATAACATAGAGGACCTGGAGGATGCTCTGATACCAATTGATAACACAATGATGAATGAATAGTACCCAACCGGTACTAAGAGGGGGGGTTGAATCAATACAGACAAAAACACACTCTTAAACCGGTTTGTCTGTAGACATTGTGTATTGACAGACAAACAGTGACACTGGTCCTTAAACAGACTACAACCAGCAAAACCCAAAATAATTGAGACAAGCATAAACCAGTTGATACTTATCTTCTCATACAATCTAACACTTCATTTCCATTTCACCCTAATGCATGAACATGTAATCTACCATCAAAGATACACATATAAGCAACTAGATCAACATGATTCATTGCTTGACAGAAAACAATATAGCATCACATGAAAAAGACATCACACATGACACACATATTTTTCACGTGGAAACCCAAATGGGAAAAACCATGGTGGGGATGAATACCCACAAGCTTGTTTTTGAACTCTTTAGAAGTCTTCTCTGTTAGGAGCCTTGTCCGGTTAAAAACTGATACAATAGGTTCTGTTAGGAATTGATCTTGTTAGGGATCACCCGATTTGGGATGGCTAGAATACCCGGTTAAGGGTTAAACCCTGTTAAAGGTTACCTTGTTAGAGGATTTCAAGAACTCAATGGTTTTGAGTCACCCTATTAAAGGATTTACAACAAGCCTGTTAAAGCTACCCTATTAAGGGATTTCTCAACTGTTGAAGTGGTTAGAGATCAACAAGTATTACAATGATCTGGTAACAGCACTCAATGCCAATGCAAATCTGCTTAAGCTCCTCTTCACCTTCTACACTTACACTCTGTAGGTATCACTTCTCTCCTTTGGTCTGGCAAGAATCGCGTATCTCTTCTCTTGGATACACACACAACTTTTGCCAACATCCCTAGAAAGAGTCACAACATCGACCTTATAGCAAAACAAATAGGTTGGTAGCATAAACCCTAAACCCTAAACCTATTAGGTTAAGGAATTCAAATGATTCAATCCTGACTGTTGAGCACACTGCATTAATCTCCATCATTCATTTTCCACTGATTTCATGGCTGCTGATAACCCATCACACGTTATCACCATTTATAGACTTCGCACATTCTCAAGGTAGGTAGGAACAATCTCCTTCATGCAAGATCCTTCACACGCATAAGGCTTATGTGGCAACACAATCTATTTTTTGTTTTAGTGATCCCACATATACTGAGAGGGGGGGTGTGAATCAGTATCTAACTGGTAATTAGAATTTCTTAACTTAAAACATGCAGAACATAATATAACAGTGTACCGGTATGCAAGAAATAATGCAATAAATAGTATCAAGAACATCCACATGAAAAGAACACCATAACACAAGATTTTAATAAGGAAACCCGGTGTGGGAAAAACCTCAGTGAGATTTCTGACCAACAATATTCACTCACTGGCCAATAAGAGAATATTACTTACAATAGGGACCTGCACATGCAGGAAGGCCAACTACCTAGAGCTCACTACTCAATGGGAAGTCTCACTGACTTATGATAGGGATTATACAAATCCAATATCTTGTACTGCTTTACAATAGCATCTTCGATGCCAGATTCAGTACCGGTTCCTACTCTCTTCTTTACATATACCCCTTGACCTATATTTCACACAATAGGTTTGCCTAATATTTTCCTATAATACTTCTACATATCATCACAAATGTCTACAATGAACTCTTTTATATATAAGATTCATTTTACAATTTTCCAAGTTGGCTTACACATTTTTACAATAATAAACAAAACAAAATCCTATCGGCCTTTGTGCCAGTATACTTCCTTTCTTCTGTGCCGGTACCGGTGTCCTGAGTGCTGGTGTAGAGTGTGATCTCCTGATGCTAGTATAATGCCTTTGCCGGTGCCATAAGATTGCAAGGTTGCCATCAATGAAAAAACCTTCAATCACATACAATGTCTCATTGGAGTGTGCATATGCCAACAATCTCCCCCTTTGGCATTGGTGGCAACACTCATGAGAAATTTCTAAAGGTATCCAAAAATGTGAAGTCCAAAAATGTTACCAAAACTGTGAGAGCTCCCCCTGAGCATATGATTCCTGTGATTTGAATTTTCTCATCCCACTACTCCCCCTTTGGCATCAATGACAAAGGTTGTCAAGATGTCAGTAGAGTTTGTAGTTTCAACCTTGTAGCTGGGTAGTTATAATATGAAAAAGATCTCCCAAAATCAAGTTTATACTGTCCATAAACTTTTTGCTATCCTTTATTGCTGTCTCTGTTCTCTTTACTGTACTGGTGAGATGCTGCAAATGCTCTGCTGGTGTTTTGCTTCTCTGTATTAGTGCCTTAGAAATTTCCTTCTGCAGAGATGCTAAATAGTCCAATCTTGGACTTAGTTTAGATCTCAAATGTTTTGCCTTATTTATTATCCTTTCTTTCTCTCTTTCCAATTTAAGTAGTTCTTCCTCAAAATTTGTTATCTTCTCCTCAAAAATTGATAGTGTATCAGGTGAGTTGACAAAACTATTTGCAATTTTATTGATCTCATCCTGTACCTTGCTCATTTTCTTGTCTATATCTATAGTCAAACAGTTTGTTTTACAGGTATCTTTGTACAAATTTTTGTACTCTTTCAGCAAATTACATAATTCTGGTAGAAGTATGTCAAAATCTCTATTACACTTCTTTATTTGCTCATCAAAGAATTTCTATTTTTCAACTTCCACTTTATCCTTCACTGACTCTTCTTTTATTTTCTCAATGTTTTCTGAGATATATTTACACAGTGTATCCAGTTGTCCTAAAGAATCTTTATTGTCTATATTACAGTTGGGAGCAATTACCTTCAAAATTGTTATGGTATCATCAATTGCTTTGTAAGCTTGTGAGCTATAGTCTATTATTTTATTGATAGAGTCGAGTAGTACCTTAGTCACATTGGTTTATTTGAAGCTTGATGATGAATCAACAATCTGAGTACCGGTGGAAGTAACCAAGCTTGTATTGACCTCTGGTAGGTCTATTTGTGTCTGCATTTCTTTAAGCAATGGTTTTTCACTAGTTGTCGGTGGTACCTGTTCCTATTCTGAAGCCTTTTGCTCTATTTGTTCCTCTATTTGTTGCAATGCCTCAGTCTGTGTCTGAGTCTCTACCTTTTGTTCTTTATCTTCTGCCGATTTCTCTTTTGAATTATCAGTTTCCTCAGCTACCAGAGGCTCACTTGCCATATCTGTCTTATCTGTTGTATCTTTGTCTACCACTATGTTGATCTTCTGAGTATCAACATCCATAGTATATAAAACTTCAGAATTAGGATTATTATCCTCTACATCCATACTCTCAGCTGTCGGTTGATCTTCAGTAGTTGTTGATTTTACCGGTGGAGTATTTAAAGGAGGTGGGGGTAAGTTGTCTCTAACCTTGATAATTGGTGGTCCACCAACTTTTCCTTTCCCCTTGTCTATTTCTTTCTGATAAACTTTTATGGGTTTGGGGTTTTTGTACTCTTCTTGTTTTTCTTTCTCAACTAGGAATATATCCCATCCATTTTCTATTTCTTCTATTACCTCATTAACTCTTCCTACCATTAAAGCAACGTGCCAGTGTACAGTAGAAAATACTGTCTAGTTGGCTTGAGCAATTAGGTCATCAATTTCTTGTGGAGAGTTTACCGGATATACAGCAAGTAGCTTTTCAATCTTTATTCTTATCTAGTTCTATCACTGCTTGTCTTCTTTCTTCTAGTCTTTTGAATAGTTCATCAGGAATTTCATTGACTACTTCCATCAAAAATTTCTTGTACATATCCATATGTAATATAACACTATTTTCAATTTGCTCTTTTTCATCAGCTGTTAGAGTGTCATATATTTTCTCTATGTTCTTCAATTTACCTTCCTCTGTGATTTCATTCAGTAGTATATCAAGAGGGGCCAAGTATTTGTTTGTCCTTTTCTTCTTCTTGGGTGTTAGTTTCTTCTTTGGTGTGGCCTTTCTTACCAGAGATCTCACTGCTTGTTGCTTTTGCCTCGTCCTCCTAGGTGAGGGTGTGGTTGCCGGTGAGGTATCTCTTTTTCTTACAACTCTTTTGAAAGTTGTAGGCATGTCACTTCCTGAAGAAGTTCCTACCGGTGATAGGTGAGTTTCAGGTTATGGAGCTACTAACTCATCCTCTGTTATACTGATTTTCTTCAATACATCTTCTTTGATGGCTTTTGCTTGTCTGGAACCTTTCCTTACAACTGCCTCAACCTTTTTCACCCTTTTCCTTGATTGAATTTGTCTTTCAATGTTTTCTGCACTACCAAATACTTCTTCCTTAGGTTCTCTGGGGGTTTCCAGAAGTGCTTTAGCATATGTTTCAACTATGTGATCATCTGTTTCATAGCCCATCTTGGTTACCCAAATTGTCCTTGGGATGACTGCTTCCATCCAAATTTCATCTTTCTTGATGATAAAGCATATTTCATCTTTGTATTTGTCTACAATCTTCTCTGATAACCTTATTCTTTTCTTCATTTTGGCCTTTAATGCTTGAAAAAAGTCATGAATATTGTTTTCCTTATTCTCACCCATGTTATTGAATAGTTCTGTTAATTGTTTGCCTATCGGTATATCATATCCAAGTTCTTTGTAACCTATACTGGGAACCTATTTTTTTATGTGTAGCATCAGTCATACTAATAGATTTCCAAACTTGAAAGTTCCTTTCTTGTCCTTCTTGATCTTTCCAAGGTTGTCAATTAATTCATCCTTTAACCACTCACATATATCAATTTTTGCATTGTCTGTGACCATGTCATAAGCACTCTTAATGCATAAGCTTGAAATTGAACTAAGTCTATTTGCATGAGTAGCTTTATATCCTAATATCATGCTGATGAATCTCACATTGATATCTATTACATCATTAACTCTTAGGGACCTCTTGTCGAATGTTGCACCAGTTAGGTTTATAACTAGGTCATTGGAAACCTTCTTGGTTTTATCTGGTCTTTTACTGGTGGTCAGTAACCCTATGACAACTTTCACAACTTCCTTGGTGATCTTGTGGATTGCATCTAACTAGAAAAATTCTCCATGTACCCTGCTTAAGACTATCCTAATCACATCCTTGGGAAATTCAAGAATGCTAAGGATCTCTGTAAATCCTAGGGTCTCAATGATCTTGTGTTCATCTTTTACATTGCCGCTATTATCACATATCATAGTTTTAAACATGGTTTTAATTTCTTCATCTCCTAACTCTTCAATGTTGCAGTGGATGTACATTATGGGGTCTTCAGCAAAAACAAATCCCTTAGGAATTTGAGAAAAAGCTCCTAAGGTATCATCTTTCTTTGCTACCTCGAGAACTAACTGAAATACGGGCCTAGGTCTTTTTATCACTTCAACAATAGTAGGTTTTTCTATATATTCAATTGCAGAGGTGGATGCCATGATTAAATACCTTTTACTGCCTTAGGATGGATGATTGTTTGGAGTGTTCTTGCTTCTTGCTCGAAATGCCTTAGCTCGGAGTCTTCACGCTCTTCGTAAATTTGAAATCTCGGTGAAATGAAATGGAGCCAAAACCTTGATTATATAGTGTCTATTCACTATCTACCACATTAATTGTATGCCAGTTAAGTATTCACTTAACATTGTTTGCTAGTAATAAGTAATTTCCAACTTCTTATCTCTAATCGAGGGAATAATAGCACATGTATCAATAGATTGCCAAACCCTCAAGGAAATTTTCTTCAATTAGATGAAGAAATTCCTGCCGGTGGAGCACTACTCTATCCTTTTGGTGAAGCATCACTCTATTCTGTTGGTGAAGTATTGGTTTGTTCTATTGGAGGAGGAGTATTCCCAACATTTAGATCAGCTTTTCTAATCTATTGTTTTGAGAATTCTTGCTTAACCTCTTCAACATTTTCTTTACCTTTCAAGCTAGAACTTTTGTTGTCTACCAGTGTTCCTTTACTTCTATAGAATTTAGCAATATGCCCAATCTTGTTACACGCATAACAAGTTACATTATTTTTTTGAATAGCTTTCCCATAACCTATGCCGGTTTGTGTTTTGCATTGATTAGATAAATGTCCAAATCTTCCACAAACATAACATCTCACATTCATTCTGTAGTTTTTCAGAGTTATGACCTACTTTGTTGCATTTAGAACATTGACTGGTGGGTGTGTTGATATTTTGATAATTTCTAGATCTACATTCATTTTCTCTATGACCATACTTATTACAGTTAAAACATTTTCCATTGAATTTATAAGCATTAGGTTGTCTTACCGGTTTGTTGTGATCTTGAGTATTTGCAGTACTGGAGCTTTCACCAACTTCAAAGCCAATTCCAGAAGTGTCACCTTTAGGTTTCTGATTCTTTAGCAAGGTGCCAAGTTCCTCTGAGCTTTTCTTGAATTTTTCTTTATGTTGATTTGTAGTTTCTAGTTCTCTTTCTAAGACTTCTTTTTGTCTCATCAGTTCATTTGAGTCATTCTGAGTATGCATCAGATCTGTCTTCAACATGTCATTTTCATAGCTAAGTCTTGTGTTCTAATTTGTTGCATCACTTAGTCTTTTGGTCAATTCTTCTTCATTCTTCTTCCTATCCTCAATCTCTTTGCAAAATCTCATAGTCATATCCTACATTTCATTCTTTGTTGTCATGATCTCTTGTTTCAACTTTCTTATCATATCATTAAGTGATTCCTTTTCATCATTCTCATTTTGAAATTTTTGACAAAGTTCTCTTCTCTTATTGCTTGCAACAATAAAATTTTCTTCAAGTGCCTGAATGATGTCTTGAGCTGCCCTTAAATCATCTTCTAGTTTGATATTTTTCAACTTTTCTACATCATAGTCTGTAAGAGCTCCTTCCTGTTGCTTCATCAGATTTTCCATCTTTACCGGTCTCAAGATCTTCCTCAAGCTGTTAGGCTTTTAAAAATAGAGGACCAAGCTTTGATACCAATTGTTAGGGATCCCACAGATACTGAGAGGGGGGGGTGAATCAGTATCTAACTGGTAATTAGAATTTCTTAACTTAAAACATGCAGAACATAATATAACAGTGTACCGATATGCAAGAAATAATGCAATAAATAGTATGAAGAACATCCACATGAAAAGCACACCATAACACAAGATTTTAATGAGGAAACCCTCTGTGGGAAAAACCTCGGTGGGATTTGTGACCCAAAATATTCACTCACTAGCCAATAAGAGAATAGTACTTACAATAGGGGCCTGCACATGCAGGAAGCCCAATTGCCTAGAGCTCCCTACTCAATGGGAAGTCTCACTGACTTACAATAGGGATTATATAAATCCAATATCTTGTACTACTTTACAATAGCATCTTCAATGCCAGATTCAGTACTGGTTCCTGCTTTGTTCTTTACATATACCCCTTAACCTATATTTCACACAATAGGTCTGCCTAATATTTTCCTATAATACTTCTACATATCATCGCAAATGTCTACAATGATCTCTTATATATATAAGAGTCATTTTACAATTTGCCAAGTTGGCTTACACATTTTTACAATAATAAACAAAACAAAATCCTGTCGGCCTCTGTGTCGGTATACTTCCTTTCTTCTGTGCCGGTGCTGGTGTCTTGAGTGCCGGTGTAGAGTGTGATCTGCTGATGCTGGTATAATGCCTTTGTCGGTGCCATAAGATTGCAAGGTTGCCATCAATGAAAAAACCTTCAATCACATACAATGTCTCATTGGAGTGTGCATATGCCAACAATCTCCCCCTTTGGCATTGATGGCAACACTCATGAGAAATTTCAAAAGGTATCCAAAAATGTGAAGTCCAAAAATGTTACCAAAAATGTGAGAGCTCCCCCTGAGCATATGATTCCTGTGATTTGAATTTTCTCATCCCACTACTCCCCCTTTGGCATCAATGACAAAGGTTGTCAAGATGTCAGTAGAGTTTGTAGTTTCAACCTTGTAGCTGGGTAGTTATAATATGAAAAAGATCTCCCAAAATCAAGTTTATACTGTCCATAAACTTTTTTCTATCCTTTATTGTTGTCTCTATTCTCTTTACTGTACTGGTGAGATGCTGCAAATGCTCTGCCAGTGTTTTGCTTCCCTGTATTAGTGCCTCAGAAATTTCCTTCCGTAGTGATGCTAGATAGTCCAATCTTGGACTTATTTTAGATCTCAAATGTTTTGCCTTATTTATTATCCTTTCTTTCTCTATTTCCAATTCAATTAGTTCTTCCTCAAAATTTGTTATCTTCTCCTCAAAAATTGATGGTGCATCAGGTGAGTTGACAAAACTATCTACAAGTTTATTGATCTCATCCTATACCTTGCTCATTTTCTTGTCTATATCTAGAGTCAAAAAGTTTGTTTTACAGGTATCTTTGTACAAATTTTTGTACTCTTTCAACTAATTACATAATTCCGGTAGAAATGTGTCAAAATTTCTATTACATTTCTTTATTTGCTCATCAAAGAATTTCTATTTTTCAACTTCTCCTTCACTGACTCTTCTTTTATTTTCTCAATATTTTCTGAGATATATTTACACAGTGTATCCAGTTGTCCTAAAGAATCTTTATTGTCTATATTACAATTGGGAGCAATTACCTTCAAAATTGGTATGGTATCATCAATTGCTTTGTAAGCTTGTGAGCTGCAGTCTGTTATTTTCTTGATAGAGTCGAGTAGTACCACAGTCACATTGTTTGATTTGAAGCTTGATGATGAATCAACAATATGAGTACCAATGGAAGTAACCAAGCTTGTATTGACCACCCTATAAAAGAACCTTCGTTCATGATGAATCAACTTGGATTCGTTACATTAATGATGACTTTTTATTTAACCATAAATTCATACGTCTATATTGTCATTGTTATATCTTCCCTTGTGATTGTGTTGTTGCAACCAGTTGTACAACAATGGTTGCCCTATTGGGGGATCGAGAGGGCTCTCAAATGCCTATGTCGATACCCGATGGCTTTTACTCATCAGGCCCCAATGTATCCCAATCATTTATTTAAAAAATGATTTCATATTTCACCTTTTGAGCTAAAAACTTTTTACTTCCTTCAACCAACTATAAATTATTTGATCATTTCATTTGATCAAATGTAAAATCTTTTATTTTATTTTTGTAATAATCTTGCACAAAATACAAACTCAAAAATTTGTGTTAGTTAAAATATCCTTTTGGGACCTTATAACACAAATAATTTAAAAACTATAGTATTAATTGGAGGAAAATTATAATATTCAAAATTAAATATTTCCAATTAATATTATACTTAGGAAAAATAATTATAAAATATAAATAAAATGTCCTTCATGTAAAATACAATCATAGGGCTTCAAGACCCAATTCGTTCGTGTGACACTCCTGCAAAATGAGTTTGATAGTATTCTACTAAAGCCATTTTGATAAAATTTTAAAAAAATTGTACATAGTGTATTTCATTGGGATTCATTTATAGAGGACAAAGCAAATGACATCAAGTGATTCTAAAACTTGACATAATTATGCTCAGATGAAAATAATTCTAGTTTAGAAGGGCGTACCTAAAAACTCACCTTTTGAATGCACATACATACCTAGAAATTGACCTCGTGTTCATAGATCTTCAGGTGTTGATCATAGGTAGTGCGCAAATTGCATAGAGAAATCTATTTTCGGCATGAATCTGGAACTCTAAAATTTTAAAATTTTAGGGTTCCAACACATCTAAGAGCAAGGAATATAGGTGTTTTAATAAAAGATTGTAGAAAATCATTGAGAGTGAAAATGTGAAGATAGATGAACACTTTAGAGGAAATTTAAGGTCTATAGATTCTGAACCGACAATTGAGATGATCATAAATGAACCTCTATAGAGTGCACTAGTATAGAATGTGGATCTAGTCACATTGGAATCATCAGAGAATTCCACAATGACTGAAGAGCAGTAGCAAGTGAACACACCCAAGTATGTAAGACCGAATCACTCTGAAAGTCAAATAATTGGGAACAAGTATCAAGGTGTAATGACAAGAGGGAAACTGGCAAATGAAGAGGTATGTTTAATTTCTTAAATTGAACCAACATCTATTATTGAGGTATGTGAAGATAAACATTGGATTAAATCTATGGAAGATGAATTAGAACAAATTGAAAAGAACAATACATGGACATCAGTTCCCCGACCTAAAGACAAAAATGTAATTGGAACTAAATGGGCATTCAAAAATAAACTTAATGAAGATGGTAAGGTAATCATAAATAAAGCAAGATTAGTGTGTAAAGGATATTCACAAAAAGAGGGAGTTGATTACAATGAAACCTTTGCACTGGTAGCTAGAATTGAGGCAGACAGATTATTTCTTGCATTTGCAGCTCACAAGAACTATAAAGTATATCAAATGGATGTAAAATGTGCATTTCTAAACGGTGATCTTGAAGAGGAAGTTTACATTGAACAACCTAATGGATTTTCATTGACAAATGATAAAGATATGCTTTGTAGATTAAGGAAAGCCTTGTATGGATTGAAACAAGCTCCTAGAGCTTGGTATGCTAGATTGGACAAATATCTTTTGAAGCTTGGTTACACTAAAAGTAATGCTGACAACAACTTATATTTCAAAGTGACAAATGAAGACATCTTGTTTATTGAAGCTTTTGTTGATGATATCATTTTTGGAGGAGAAGATGGATTGTGTAAAGACTTTGCTAATAAGATGCAGGAAGAATTTGAAATGTCTATGATTGGGGAGATAAAATTATTTTTAGGATTGCAGATTTCACAGATTGATAAAGGTATATTCATATATCAAACAAAGTACTTGAAGGAACTACTGAAGAAATTTGGTATGGAAAACTCTAAATCGGTATGTACTCCTATGACTACTATAGATAAATTGACATTAAAGGATGATTCACCCCTTGTTAGTCTAACAAGATACAAATCTATGATTGGAGGTTTACTATATTTGACACAAACAAGACCTGATATAATGAATCCAGTATGTATTGTTTCAAGATTTCAGAGTAATCCTAAAAAAAATCATGAATCGATAGTGAAAAGGATTTTTCAGTATCTACAAGGCACAACAAATCTTGGTTTATGGTATCCAAAAGATGAAAATTTTGATTTATGTGCATACACCGATGTAAATTGGGTAGGAGATGTAGATGATAGAAAGAGCACCACTAGAGGGGCATTCTTTCTTGGTAGCAGATTGATTTCATGGCTGAGCAAGAAACAAAGTTGTACATCATTATCAACAACAAAATCAGAATATGTTGCAGCAACAACTAATTGCACTCAAGTATTATGGATTAAGAAAATGTTGAGGGACATAAAGGTAAAATGCAAAGAACCTATAATCATTTGTTGTGATAATTCAACAGGAATTGATATATCAAAGAATCTTGTATTTCACTCTAAAACTAAACACGTTTCTATCAAATATAATTTTCTAAAAGAGAATGTTGAAGCAAAATAAGTGAGATTGGTTTATGTGAATACTAAAGAGAAGATTGTAGATATCTTTACTAATCCTTTGCCTAAGGAAACTTTTGAATATCTCATAGAGTAGCTTGGGGTAATACCCTCATCAGTAGAGACTTAGACAGTTGATGATTGCCATCAAACCAATAGAATTAATAGAGAAACCTTTTTCCTGCTTTGATGCTGGAGAGCTACTTCTCAGGGGGATTAGTTGGTTATAACAATTGGTTATTGTAATTGGTTCTATGAATTGGGTGTATGATCTAGTATTTGTATTGCTTTGGCAATTGATGTCAAAGGGGGAGAGATATCTATGGAAAAATCTTGTATTTAGGAAACATTATCCTATAGGGAGAGATTATTTATTGGGGGAGAGATATATACTCTCTGCATTTGTATTTTGACTTTTGGTATTGATCTATTCTGGAGATTGTTGGTTTTTGGTTTTTGGAAATCTGTTTTGGCACTTAGATGTTTTTCCATCTTGTGTTGCCATCAATACCAAAGGGGGAGATTGTTAGTATTATGGATGTGTTGCATTAGTTTTTTCACTGATGTCAACACTTATCCTTCTAGATATCTTTGGTTATGTTGAACCAGCACATTATGTTCACCGACAAGTTCAGTGACTTATGCACAGTCACTAGTATATTGTTCACTGACAGGTTATATTGTTCACCTATACTGAGGATGACTTGTTACCATCTAGAGATCACTTGGTTATGTCAAAGACATGGTTTGGATACTTGGTTTTGGTATTTTGGTTATTGGTCTAATTGGGTTGACATGTTTGTTGTTATTGGAAAATTGGTCTAGGTTATGGACTGACATGCTATTCTAGATCAGCGCGACACATTATGGAGATGATTTATTAATTGAATATTATTGTAAATGTATTGAGCTGACATGATGCATCACATCTTGAGTTATTTGTAATTGATTTAATTGTAATATTCTTAGTAAGCCGACCTACACATTTGGTCTTAGGTTTTGGAATATATGCAAGGTCTCATTTGTGAAATAATGTAATAGGAAGAGAATGGTATACGATATATGGTATTATATCATGGTATGTGGGAATATTGAAGATCATATGAGAAGACCATAGAGAAGGTTCAAGGAAGGTTTGAAGGTGATTATTAGAGCTTAACCGATACTGAATCTAGCATTGGAGATGCTACTTTTAGCAGTACATTATCATTGGATTTAACCATCCAATTGTAGTCAATGTGACTCCTATTTTGTGATTGAGCAGTGAGCTCTAAGCGGTTGGCCTTTCTGCATGTACAGACCCCATTTGTATACACATACTATCTGTAGTAGTATCATCTGATTGTGGGTAAGGTTTCCCACCGTGGTTTTTCCCCTTACAAGGTTTCCACATACAAATCTCTGTGTTATGTGTTGTGGATATTGTTTCTCTTTTTGTTTTATGCATTGAGTTTCATCGGTATTAATATTAACTGCTAATCTGTCAACCGACATTAAGTTTTGTTTATCGATATTAAGTATCAAGTTTGATTAAGTTATATTTGGGTTGAAATAAATAGACAACTGATTCAACCCCCCCCCCCTCTCTCAGTTGCCTTTGAGTCCTAATAGAAAAATGGGCAATGCAGCTATAGGAGGTACTTGCAAAGGCATTAAAAGCTGAATATCAGGGAAAATAGGCCTAGGGGCAATCTTACCAACCTATATAAGGCTATTTTATTCTCTAATAGCTACATCATAAGCTGCAGGTAATGTAACCCCACCTATAGACTAAATCATAACATAAATATCATTGTTTAAAGCTCTCAAATAGTATAAAACTGCATGTTTAGGAGAGGGTTTTACCATTGTAGGAATTATATTCCATTTTCACTCGAAATGGTAGTTGAAATCCATCATTTTATCTTGCAGAGCCCTCTTGATAGTGGTCATCTGCTCAACCAACGACAGGTGATCTAACTTATTTGCAAATTGCTTTGTTAGCTTATCACCCAAATCATCCCATGAATTAACTGAATTTACAAGTAAACCTCTGAACCATTGAAGAGCTTTTCCCTTGAATGATGTCACTAAAAGCCTTATCACCACATTCTCCTATGTTACATGATGAACACTACACAAAGATGCAACATCTCTAATATGTTCTATTGGTGTAGTTTGATCCTCACCAGTGAAGATAGGCAAACATTTCAGAGCTACTAGTGGTACAGGATCATGTTTAGTCAAATTTAATGTGTTGCCCCTATCAAATGGTACAAAAGCATGTGCTCTTATAGCCATTGAATGTACTAGGAATTTTACTCATATGTTGTTAAGACTTGTTCTGCACATAAAAAACCAAAAAACAATAGAGTTGCCAGGTACTTGAAAATAAACCTCAAAAGGTTGTAATACCACTGCCAATACAAAAACAACAACAAAAATGCAGCTTTTTTGAGTTGTAACACCTCAAATGAGTCCCACAGGGCATGCCAAAAATTGTTGTCACGAAGGATTGTGCCTAAAAATGCTAAGTGTGAAACCTAACAATCCTGTGAAACATGGGAATACTTTCAGGCCTATGGCTTGCCTATACTAAAAGTAGACCTCTAGAGATCAGGTTGGCTTCCTATCTGATGAATCTCCTACAAACTTTCTTGAGAAAAGGGACAAAAAGAATACTGAAATTAAACCTATCCTATGAGCTGATGCACCAAATATTGCTTCTGAAATTTGCAATCGCTTAACCCACAAAATCTTCAACAAATAACTTTGAAAGTTTCACAACTCAACCGAACATTTGAATACATAAATATTTCATAGAAAGGGCTTGATTAGAAATCTTTCTTGAAGGAAAATAAACTATCTTCACAACTACAAACCCATCAAAATCAGATTACACAAACTATAACCTGCATTAACCATGTATCCCCCTGAAATAATACTGCTTGAAAGAGACAACATTAATGGATTCAAAGAAAAAATCATAGAAAAATCATGAGTGTCTTTCATTCAACACTAGACAAGAAGTATCAAGAAGGAATCTGCTGCCATTTTATTGAAAATAAAGGAATTGTTGCTATTACAAACTCAAAAATGTTATCGTCCTTGAGCACGAAAGGGTCTGAAAATAGTCCACAATCATATTAAGGAAAGGAAAATAATTGTTGGAAACTTGGAGGAATTGATTATGTGTTGCATTGATGTCAACACTAGCTTGTTTAGCTGTCTACTGAGTTCCGGTAGAGTGCTTGGATTGTGATGTTGATCTGGAGATCATCTCTGGTATTCTCTAGTATGCCTAGATTGGTAGAATTGGTTTGGTCATTCAGATGCATGTCACATTTAGTTGTTTTAGGATTTGGTGATCAAAAAGCTATCATATGTTCTAGTAAGCCTTTTGGTTTTCAGTAAGGGTTCTACTGACATATTTTTATTGAAGATCTTTTGATGGATTCGATAAGTGGTGTTGTTGCATCTTCTACAAGGTTTTTGGAATGCTGATGGTTATCATGTTTGTGTTCCAGTTGATCAATGGTGTTGCATTTGGCTTAAGTCAACCTATTTAAAGTCCGGACCTAATGCTATTCTATTAGGTTATGGACTAGTTTATGTAACATGTTGGTGGATGCTCCTAATGCGTTACCAGTAGGATTTATTGTTTGGTTAATGTTATTTTGGTTTTAGGATGACTTGGATGATCATTAGTTTGTAGGTTTATGCAATGGATCTATTGTATTATATTTTAGGTGGCCAACCTAATTGTTTAGGTCTTGGGTTGGTATAAATATGATGTAAGATCACTTTATAGATCATAGGATAACGATCATGGATGGCTGTGTGATTATCTGTGTGCGAATAAAGTTGTAATCATATGCAGAGGATTTGGTCAATTATAGGTGATCGAATTAGGTTTGTGTAAGAAGTTTAAGACCTCTGGTATTTATCTTAAAGTGGAATTGTATTCAGGCATAAGAGATGTTATTCTAGCAGTTCAATCTTCATTCTGGATTGTAGTCCGAAGTTTTCTATAGTCACTGAGGCTCCTTTTGTGATGAGCAATGCGCTTTAGGCTGTTGGCCTTCCTACATGTGCAGGCCCCTGATTGTAATATTTATTCATCTAATCAATGGATAGATATTGTGGGTCTCCAATCCCATTGTGGTTTTTCCTCATTGAGGTTTTCCACATATAAATCTATGGTGTTATAGTGTTCATCTTTGTGGTTGCATTATTACTTATTGTTATCTACTTTTATGTTTACCGATTGCTAAGTTGTTGTGTTAATAAGGTTAAATTTAATCATTCTGGCAGAACATTGATTCACCCCCCCTCTCAATGTTCTTGGATCCCAACAATTGGTATCAAAGCCTGGTGCCTCAGAGTAAGTCCAACAACTTGAGGAAAATATTGTATCGAAAATCTATGGAGATGAGTTTGAGGAAGGAACTTCAAGTAGCACTTGAGGACTATGATGCTGAAAGGTTGAGGAACATGAAGTTGCAAGATGAGTTAAGATCTACGAAGGAATTCATCTTTACTCTGTAGGAGAGGTTGTCATTTGCACAAGCTAAAAGGAAAGAACTTTGTGATTGATTAGAAAATCAGGATGATGAAGAGAAGAATGCTTTAAAGGATCTATGTCAGAAGTTGAGTCAAGAAAATGGTGTCATGAAGAATGAAATGAAAGCCCTAACCATGATGATGTTGAAATAGATTGAAGACCGACAGAAGAATGAAGAAAATCTTGCTAAATCTCTAAAAGCAAGATTTGAAGAATGCATTAGCTTGGCACATGAGAATGATATATTGAGAACTGATTTAATACAGTCATAGAATAGTGAGCAAGATTTGGAAAGAATGGTGACAATCCTAAGAGGTGATCTGGATGCTGCAAATGAATGCAAAGATAAGTTCAAGGTTAGTTCTACAAAGCTTGATGAATGATTGAAGAATCAAAGGGATAGTGGAGACACCAGAGGTCTTGGATTTGAGCATGGAGAAAGCTCTAGTACTGCAAATTAGGATGATACATCCAGTTAGAAGACCGATTAGGAGAATATATCAGACAACCAAAATCAGAGGTCATCAGTAAGGCAAGCCAATGCACATAAATTTAATCATAGATGCTTTGTTTGCAATAATTTTGGTCATATGGCAAGTCAATGCAGAAAGAGAGTCAATCAGAATAATAATTCGGTTACCGGCCAATATTTCAATTGCAAAAATTAAGGTCATAGGACAACATATTATAGAATGAATGTGAAATTTCATGCATATGGAAATTTTGGGCATATGGCTAATCAATGTAGGTCGATAAATGGTCAGGGTTATAGCAAGGCAATTCAAAAGAACAATTTCACTTGTTATGGATGCAACAAAGTAGGACATATCGCTAAATTTTGTAGAAGAAATAACCTATCAGTAGGAAATGACAAATCTAATGAGAAGGGAAAGTAGAAGGTTGATGATATCTAGAAGGATCATGAGAAGAAGTGGGTTATAAGTCTGAGGGTCAACCGAAATAATCAAATACCCCATATGTTCAACTGGCTGAAGCATATACCCTAGTTACTCAACCGATGATGAAAAATGTTACTCCACCTATAGGAATCTCATCCGGTAACTAAGGCATTTGCCTTGGGGGAGGCAAATTAATGACAGATCTTGCATTGCCCCTGGTAATCATCTAAAAGCCTGTTTCAAATTTTGGAGAAGTCAGTTTGAAGGTTAACTAGCGAAGATTTGTTGATCTTGGATTTTGGATCTAGTTTGGTTTATCAATAAGTCACTTTATTAGTTATGGTTTGGTTATACATCTATTGTTAAGTATTTCAGAATATTTGGTAGTGAATTGGAAAGTTTGATCCTAGATATAATCAAGGGATATTTCTTAGTTATTCAAATAAAAGAAAAGCATATAGATGTTATAACAAAAGATTGCAGAGAATTGTGGAGAGTGTTAATGTCAAGGTGGATGAGCAGTACAAAGGTCAAATCAGAACTTATGAGCGGGAACTAGAAGTGGAAATGATATTAACTGATCTGGTAACACCTACACCAGAATAGATTGTTGAACCAGTTACCCCGGTAGTATCAGAAAATTCAACTGTAACTGAAGTTCAGAGCAGAGAAACAAAAAGTCAGAAGACTCCTAGGTATGTAAGGTTGAATCATTTAGAAGATCAGATAATTGGACAAGGAGAAGGTTGGCAACTGATGAGGTATGCTTAATTTTTCTAAATGAACCTACATCAGTAGATGAAGCATGTAAGGGTGAATGTTGGATGAAAGCTACAAAAGAGGAATTGAATCAGATAGAAAAGAACAACACATGGACTTTAGTTCCCCGATCTAAAAATAAGAATGTTATTGGAACTAAATGGGTTTTTAGGAATAGATTGAATGAAGATGGACAAGTTGTGAGGTTTGCAAAGGATATTTTTCAAAAGGAAGGAATTGATTATGTTGAATCCTTGCTCTTGTAGCTAGGATTTTCAGATATGGTTTGTGGTATCCTAAAGATGATGACTTTATACTATGTACATATATAGATGCAGATTGGGCTAGAGATATAGATGACCAGAAAAGAACATCTAGTGGAGTTTTCTTTCTTGGAAAGAAACTTGTTTCATGGATCAGCAAGAAATAGTCATGTACTTCTTTATCTACTGCTAAAGCTGAGTATGTTGCTACTACTACTAGTTGTACACAAGTTCTTTGGATGAAGCAAATGTTGAAGGATATAAGGGTAGATTGTAACGAACCATTAGTTATTCATTATGATAACTCTGTTGCTATTGACATATCAAAGAATCTAGTATTTCATTCTAAGACAAAACACATCAATCAAGTATAACTATTTGAAAGAAAAAGTGGAAGAAAATGAATTCATATTGGTTTATGGA
Source organism: Cryptomeria japonica (assembly GCF_030272615.1). Lineage (NCBI taxonomy): Eukaryota > Viridiplantae > Streptophyta > Pinopsida > Cupressales > Cupressaceae > Cryptomeria > Cryptomeria japonica. The sequence goes on along the minus strand of NC_081409.1, from coordinate 499,051,187 downwards.
ATCATTTGAGTACTTTAGAGATAGATTGGGGGTCTCTGCCCCTTCGGTTGAGACTTGAGTAATGTTGACTGGCATCAGTCTAGTATGCATTATCAATGTGTGTGTGAAAAAGTGAAAAGAGGTCTGATAACTGCAGGCACAACACTTGAATTAAGTCATATTATGTATGGTTAGTAAATCAACAATCAATAAATAATAAACCATAACAAAGTGACTAATTGCCTTCTAAAAAATGCGAGTATAAGATTGCTCTTAGATTTTTATAAGCAATACTAGTGACTAGACTACACCAAGACGAAGGATTTAATCTATATGATAATGATATTAAGCTAAATGGATGCAAGATGGATGAATAATTCAAGCAATAACGATTCAAGCAATATGGATTCAAGCAATAATGAATAAACTAAATATGGATGCAAATAATCTAAAAAAAGCACAATATATTCAATGACTCTAGAGCAAAATCAGCATAATAATAATCTCCAAGGTGTTTCTCAAATATCTCTAGGGTGTTTTGAATGAGAGCTGAGGGCTAAATTTATAAAGAATTACAAGAGAGATCAATAAAAAGCACAATTTAGAATTAATTGAATAATTGAGAAATCAGGTTCAGTTAACTTTGAGATAGATTTCAATTATAGTCTAATTGAAATGCATTCAAATAAGAAGTTCAAGTTGCATTAGAAATAAGAATTAATTAATTCCATGCATTTGTGATAAAAATAGATAATTCTTTTATTTATTCAAGAAAAGAGTCTTTTAATGCAACTAAACTTCTTTTTCTCAAAAGCTTGGAGTTCTAATTTTAGAGAATAGCAATTAATAATTCAATTAATTGTTTTTTTATGATTTCAAGTTCTAAATTTAGAAGAAGAAATAATATCTCAAGTTTGATTTCTCTCTCAATTCTTTTATTCTATTTTCAAATTAATTCCTCTTTTGTAATAAATTAATTCCTTTTTTGCATGATTAAATGGCAAATTTATTAATTAATTAAATATGCTAGGATATTTAATAAATTAAATAGGATAATTGATCAAAATGATAGTCTTGGAATGATTCAATTTATTAAATAAATATTTAATTAATATTGAGTAATTGATTTACCATGTGACATTTGATGATTAAAGAATTAATTAATGTGCTCAAAGTTGATTTAATTTTCTTTCGTTAGGACCTTGGTGATGTTGTCGAGATTAGGGGCCCATGGTTTAGATGACCGATTTTAGGTATTACAATCAGAACTATTATTCATTCTAGATTGATGAGTTGGTTCTACTACTCAGGGAGAATAGTTAGTTGTGTGGTTTAGAGAATCTATGGTTTTTCTTTGATGTTTATGTCATATTTCTAGTATTGATGTAAAAGGGGGAGAGGTATACATGTGAAAAATAGATCTTAACAGAGATATCAGTCACAGGGCGAGTTTGGTCTATGGTTTGGTTGTTTGGTTCAGAACTTCATTGTCATATCATTTGTTGGATGCCTGCCATTGGGGGAGACTTGTTCGACACTTCTTGGCACTTGGATGTTTTTCACATTTGCCATCAATGCCAAAGGGGGAGATTGTTGGCAATTTGGAGGAATTGATTATGCATTACATTGATGTCAACACTAGCTTGTTTTGTTGTCTACTGGGTTTTGATAGAGTGCTTGGATTGTGATGTTGATCTGGAGATCATCTTTGGTATTCTTTGGTATGTCCAGATTGGTGGAATTGGTTTGGTTTGGTCATTCAAATGTGTGTCACATTCAATTGGTTTAGGATTTTGTAATTCAAAAGCTATCATATGTTCTAGTAAGCCTTTTGGTTACTGGTAAGGGTTCTACTGGTAGAGCTTTATTGAAGATCTTTTGATAGATTTGATAAGTGGTGTTGGTGCAGCTTCTAGAAGGTTTTTGGGATGTTGATGGTTATCATATTTGTGTTCCAGTTGATCAGTGGTATTGCATTTGGTTTATGGAAATGTATTTTAAGTCCGAACCTAATGCTATTATGTTAGGTTATGGGCTGGTTAATGTAATGTATTTGGTTAATGTTGTTTTGGTCTTAGGCCAACTTGGATGACCATTGGTTTGTGGGTTTATGTAATGGATCTATTGTATTATCTTTTAGGTGGCTGACCTAATTGTTTAGGTCTCAGGTTGGTATAAATATGATGTAAGATCTCTTTGTAGATTATAAGATAATGGTCACGGATGGTTGTGCAATTATCTGTGTGCGAATAAAGTTGTAATCATATGTACATGATTTGGTCAATCATAGGTGATCGAATTGGGTTTGTGTAAGAGGTTTAAGACCTCCGATATTGAGCTTAAACTGGAACTATATTCAGACATAAGAGATGCTATTCTAGTAGTTCAATCTTCATTCCAAATTGTAGTCCAAAGTTTTCTATAGTCACTAAGGATCCTTTTGTGATGAAGAGTGCGCTCTAGGTTGTTAGCCTTCCTACATGTGCAAGCCCCTCATTACAATATTTATTCATCTGATTAGTAGATAGATATTGTGGGTCTCCAATCCCACTGTGGCTTTTCCTCATTGAGGTTTTCCATGTATAAATATGTGGTGTTATGGTATTCATCTTTATGGTTGCATTATTACTTATTGTTATCTATTTTTATGTTTATCGGTTGCTAATTTTTTGTGTTAATAATATTAAATTTAATCATTCTGACAAAACACTGATTCACCCCCCCCCCCCTCCTCAGTGTTCTTGGATCCCAACAAGAACTACCGAAAAATAAAGAGAACAAAATATATAGAAGATAATTGAACTCTGAACTGCAAGCCTACATGAGAAAACCCTTGGGCAAATTTTCCAAAAATAGCATGCAAAAATCTGTCAAAAATAGTCTTTGCTGATAAAAATATCTCCCCAACTGAAAAGACATTCAACTGATACTCTGACTACTACAATTTGCCAAAAATAGTCCCTCGAAAAAGCATTATTCTTCCTATAAAAATTGCATGTTGTCCTGCTAAATGTAGCTCCTGTGAAGAAAAATACCTCCCCATCTAGATATTGCATGATGAATTGCTAAATATAGACTAAGAAAAAGAAATCCACTCTCTTTGTGAAAAATATGCATGATGCGATGAACTCCTCTTTGAAATAATTTTATTTTAAAATAATTAAAATAAAACAACTTGTTTTATTTTAAGTACTAAAGTAAAAATATTTTCCTTTTCTTTCCTTTTTTATAACTTAATATAATTTTATTAAGAATTTTAAAGAATTAATCTTAATTAGATTATATTAATTATAAGTATAACTTTAAATACTTCTTATAATTTAATGTATATTAATTAAGATTTTTTAAAGAATTTAAATCTTAATTAATATAGATTAAATTATAAGGGATAAAGAAAAATAATGAGCTTTTGATCTCTTAGCCCTTATGCATGGGCTTTGCATGCCTGCACAATTTGTTTTCTTCAAAAAAAAAAAAAAGATTAAAAGCCCACTCATACAAGTGAGGGCATGTAGCACAAAAAGTTTCAAACGCTAAAAGATGTATTCATTTTTTGTTTGCATATTCACTAAATCCTCTTGAGAAGAACTTGTTGTGGCTACCATGCATGCACCTTGGGCTTGAGTTTGAACAAGAACTTGGGGTTTTGTCTTGGACTTTTCTCAGTATGCATGATTTCTTTCATCTATTTAAAAAAGAATTATCTCATGAATATTGTTCCATAACATGCATACATCTAGGGTTTCACCAAAACTCTTTGCATGTGTCTTCTCTATCTTTATTGTATCTTTGTTGATGAAATGATTGTTCAAATGGCACTATATTTTGGTGCATACAATGGCTAATATGACTATTCACAATGGCTTTCTTTTCTTTTACTGTGAGTGCTCGACCATTTTGGTAGGGACGGACACACCCCCTAGTGAACTTGAACTATTCTTCAAGGTTGTAACATGCATCTTATGATTGTGAAGGTCACTGTATTTTTTGAGTTGTGCATGACTTATTAATACTTTTTAGAGATTTTGAAATCTTTCTCTGTATGAGTGGTAGGTTGTCATTGGCTTCTAGTAACCTTGATACTTTCTTGTAACCCACTACCTTTATACAGTTTGAGACCTAATTTGACTATGGGTTGTTCATAACAAAGACCTTCCCATGATCACTTGTTGTTCATTGTATTTAAATACTTGATGCCTTTGTAAGATTTCTAAAATGTTGACTCCTTTCACGTCAATGGGACTATTAATGAACCATTTCTTTTTATTTTCTGATTTTATGTGACTACCATGTGTCTTTGTCTTTAAATCTTTATTTTGTGCCTCTGTATACCATCCTTGAAGGTGCAACATATCTCTTCCTTTAATTGCATTTGGGTGACTATTCTATTCTTTGGCTTTTATGATCATGTCAAGAGGCTACTTTGAATGAATTGAGGTGCTTTGTCATCTATTCTTTTTTAAATTGGTCTAATAAATGATTTGTCTTATCTTCTTAGTGACTACTTTATCTGTGTGGAAGACTTTATTCATCCTGTGGGAAATTCCATTACTTGTGTTGCTTATTGGCTTTACAATGTATCTTTATTGAGAATATAGAGTGTTCTCAATAAGTTAAGCTTGCAATTATCTATAGCTCTAAGATGCATTCTATCACAGTCACTTGAGATTATATGATTGTTCGGACAGTCTTTTTACTTGATATTGGATGCTATTACTATAAACCTCACTGTTATGTCTCATTATGGCCTGCACCTCATACTGTGAATACTCCTTAGAATTTTGTAAATTTAAACCTTCATGACTGTCCTAGTCTTTTATTTGTATTTTGACAATCTCCATTGATATCTCTTTATCTATAATATCTTTCAAATGTTCATGTCCACACGTTGATCTTTTTGGAAGTTGTCAAAAGTCAGCATATTTCATCCTTTGTCATTTCCTAGATTGTTCATACTCTGTGTTGCCTCCTACTGTCAAAATGGGATTCAGTGCATATGCCTTGGTAGATCTGATCCCATGGATTGTCCTTGCATCTTATTTATGACAATGCTCATATTTGTAAGCTCCTCTTTTGTCATAGGTCTACCCTTTTTAATCCATGACTGAGACAATCCTCATACTTCCTTTCATGAATTAGTGACTGTGATAAGGAACCATTCAAGCATATTAATGTATCTCCATTAATGACATTATATCTATTTTTGTGAATAGCATGATTTCTTTTTTTTATTTCTTTGGTAGATATGGGACTGTTGTCTCTGTCATAACTGAATTTTGACTATATCTTGTGTTATCCATGCCTATTGTGTTGCTATTCATATGAGATTGCTCTGTCTTAGTAAGGTTTTCATGGCCTTTATACCTTGACTATGTACACCCCTTGGGATTTCGATGGAACTATTCTCCTACCAAGAAGTTGATTATCATATGACCTTTGTGTTGATCTTTGACTACAAACTGTTACCTCTCCATGGAATTTTAAAATACTATAAGCTTTGTCTTTTCAATGATTTCTACACTATCAATAGTGATAGTGTACTACTATTTATGACTCAGGCTAATTGTAAATTGATTAAGGTTGCTAATCTTGTGTGCTTCTCAAGAAAGACTGTGGTTGGGTTTGATTATTGTTTAAAAACTAATATATCCTATGTCTTAAGCTTCTTTGTATTAGTGAGGACTGCCATTTTCAATATTAGCATGTATAGGTCCATTTGTAGTGTCATAAGGCCACTATCTTTGATCTCATATACTATCTTCTTCTGAGTGTATAAGTTGTTCTTATACCATGTTAATCTTAGAGGATCCGGTTAATACTGAGAGGGGGGTGAATAAGTATTAACAATAATTTGAAATTAGAAACTTAGACTCATAAATCTTTCACCAAATAAAACATAGACCAACATTAGAGTCATTTAACAGTACTTGTATCTGCTAGTAAACATCTACTAAACTGATATATCAATATTACAGATTAAGTGTTCATTAACCATGCATAAACTAAAAGTAAAGCATACCCAAAAAGGGAAAAACCATGGTGGGAATTGGTACCCACAAATATTTTGCACTCAAGTTTGGAATGCGCCCTATTACAAGCCAAGCCTAGTTAGAAGCTTGCAATGATGCCCTATTGGGAGTAGGCCCTATTATGAGTCACCCAGTTAAGGGATTTACCTTAGCCTTGTTAGGAGCTTTGATTTGCTAGGATCAACCTCACAAGAGGATTTAGAACTCAGATGTTGAGTCACCCTATTAGGGGATTTTACAATGTGAGGCCTATTAGGACCTACCTGGTTAAGGGGTTTTAGCTGTTGTAATTGTTAGAGAACAATAGTGAATGATCTATGTGTAGTGTCATAAAATTGTGACCCTAGCAATTTACAATTGCATTAGGGTCCTCATGCATGCGAACTTGAATCCTCTAGCTTGATCGGAGACAGGAGAGTGCTCGACTTCTGAAAACTGCTTCTTCCTTGGCCTTCACATCACTTTGTCCACACTCTACCCTGGAGACAGGGGTAGGACAAGGGAGTGGCGCCCCTATCCCTGCCCTATTTTCAGGTAGGACCTTTCTAGTGTAAGCATTGTGGGTTGTGCATTGAGCAGGAAATCTCCCCGATGTCGGCCCATGATGAAATTCAAATTATTCAATCATGTATGTAAGAGGCATTCATCCTCTCATTTTCATAATTTCAATAAGTGGAATTTTGATAACGTCATGTTGCATAAGTGATCAAGAATTCAAGAGCATTCAAGCATTCAAGCATTCTTTTCCAGCATTGAGCATTCCCAAGTCTCCCTTCAAAGCTAGGTGTTGCATTTAAGTGAAGGATTCAACCATTGAAGAGGAGATCTCTTTCAACATTCAATTCTGTTGGTATTTTGGTATGGTTTTGTCATTGATGTCAACACCTACTAACACTTATCAACTCTGACACTTTGGAGAATCAACAATATTCACCCGCAAGCAAGTGACTTATGTACAATCACTGGTATCTAGTACACCGGCATGATTTAATATTCACCGACACTTGGAATAGCATGGAAAACACCTAGTTATGTTGAAGACATCATTTGGACACTTTGTCTTGGAGTTTTGGTCATTGGCATATTTTGTATTTGCATATTTGTTGTTACCGACAAATAGGTCTAGGATATACACCGACAGATTTATCTTTTCTATATCAGCACGACATGCTATGGAGATGTCTTATTATTGTTGTAAATGCATCAAGCCGACATGTTGAATCTGTTCTTGCATCAGACATTATTTTATTTGTATATTGATTTTATTGTAATATCCTTTGGAGCCGACCTACTAAAATTGGTCTTAGGTTATGATATAAATGTAAGATCTTATTTGTAAGATCAAAAGTGAAAAAGGGAAAAAGAATTGTGTGAAGGTATATGCGAGATTAAGCAGAACTATACATGCAGACATCATTTGAAGGTTGAAGGAGGTTTTTGTGAAGACAATCAGAACTACACCGATACTGAATCCAGCATAGAAAGATGCTAATTTGAGTAGTACATTCATATTGGATTTAACCATCCAATTGTAGTTAGTGTGACTCCTATTTGTGTTTGAGTAGTGAGCTCTAGGCGCTTGGCCTTTCTGCGTGTGCAGACCCCATTTGTATACACATACTATCTGTAGTAGTATCATCTGATTGTGGATAAGGTTTCCCACCATGGTTTTTCCCCTTACAAGGTTTCCATGTACAAATATTGGTGTTATGTGTTGTGGATGTTATTGTCTTCCTGCTTCATGCATTAATATTTACCAGTATTGTAATTAACTGATAAATTGTCTACTGGTATAAAGTCTAATTTACCAGTATTAAGCATTAAGGTTGGTTAAGTTGTTTTTGGTTTGAATTTATTTGACAACTAGTTCACCCCCCTCTCAGTTATCTCCGGGACCTAACAATTGGTATCAGAGCTTAGTCCTCTTTTTGCAGAAGCTTAACAGCTTGAGGAGACCCAATGTCTACTAACTATTTCAGGAAGGACAGTCCTAAACTTGATGGAACTAACTATGGAATATCGAAGATCAAAATGGAGACACATCTAAATTTAATTGGAAAGGACATTTGGGATGTTACAAAGAATGGCTGTACAACTCCTACAACTAGTCAGCCTAATCCACCAAACTTGGCTAAAGATGAAGAAAATGATTGCAAAGCAAGAGAAGCACTTTTGAGTGCATTAACAGATCAACAAATCATAGGATTATCAGATAGATCAATTGCTAAAGCTATTTGGGATCATTTGGAAACACTGAATGAAGGAGATTTCATAGTCAAAATTGTAAACTTGAAAGCTTCCGAGTCAGGTATGAAAATTTGAAAATGAAAGAAGATGAAAGGATTTTTGCTTTTATGGAAAGAGTTAATGAAATTGTTTTGGGTATTAAATGTTGTGGAGGAGCCTTAAGTGAAGATGAAATAATTTCAAAAGTTTTAAGAGGATTTCCACTGACATATAAAATGAAGTTTACTACTATAAATGAGTTAAGAACAATGCCTAATACATCAGTAACTAGGGATACATTGATTGGAAAATTTTTAGCTTTTGAAATTGAGGAATTTGGTCCTGTTGCTACTATAAAGACAGATTTGGCTTTTAAGGCATCAACATCATCTGCACCATCATTTGACAAGTCTGATTGGAAAGCCTTTTATGCAAAAGAACTTGAGGAAAGTAGGAGAGAAAATGAAGAACTTGAAGAACTTGAAGCACTATTTGCAAGAAAAATGCCTAAAGGTCTAGTTGGAAGTAAGTATGAAGATAAAGCACCCTTTAAATGCTTTAACTGTAATAAGATTGGTCATATGGCTTCTAGATGCCTTGATAGACATGCTAGACTAAGAGAAGAAGCTAGGAGAACATACAAGCCTAACCCTAAATATCAGAGATACAAATTTAACAAGAATAAAGATAAATCTTGTTATCTTGCTGATGAAGGAGTGACTGATGATTCTGACAAGGATCTGACAGACAATGGATGGGTTTTTGTTGCTATAATAGAATATCAACCGACACCTACTATTCAACTAGTAGAGCAGGCCCTGGAAGCTAAAGTTGAAGTTAAGGATGAATGGATCATTGATTCAGGATGCTCACATCATATGACTGGTGATAAAAGTAAATTCTTGAACTTTTAGGAATATAATGGAGGTCTAGTGAGATTTGGAGATGATAAAGCTTGTTTGATCAAACGTAAAGGTACAATATCTCTTGATGGTAAGTATAATACTGACAATGTTTACTATGTTGAAGGTCTAAAACATAATCTTTTGAGTGTTGGTCAATTAGTTGAGAAAGGATTTCAGTTACAATTCAAAAATGGAAAATGCAAAATCATGAATAGAACTTGTTTAGAAATTGCAACCGGTAATCAAACTAGAGGTAATATCTTTCATTTGAATAACAGTGAAAAGACATGCTTGATTGTACATATTGATGAAAGTTGGCTATGGCATAAGAGACTGTCATGTAAATTTTGATTGCATGGTAAAAATTAGTACTACTAAGGTAGTTAGAGATTTACCTAAAATTGTCAAACCTCACAATACAGTATGTAAGGAATGTCAATTTGGAAAACAAGTTAGAGCTACTTTCAAAAGTATTCTAGAAAAATCAAATAATGCTCTTGACGTAATTCATACTGATTTATGTGGTCCAGCTAGAACTGAAAGTTTGCAAGGTGATAGATATTTCATGCTAATCATTGATGACTACTCTAGAATGTGTTGGGTTACTTTTCTCAGAGAAAAATCAGAAGCACTTGGAAAGTTCAAACTATTCAAAGAAATGGCAGAGAATGAAAACAATAAGAAAATCAAATTTCTGAGATCAGATCAAGGAGGAGAATTTACATCTAAGGAATTTAATGCATTCTGTGAAGTGAATGGAATCAAAAGACAACTATTAGCACCCTGGACACCACAGCAGAATGGAGTCGTTGAAAGGAAAAATAGAACTATCTTGGATGCAGCTAGAAGTATGTTATGAGAAGAAAATCTACCACATGTGTATTGGAGAGAGGTAGTAAGTACAGTGGTCTATACATTCAAAAATGTTCACACCAAAGGTGAAACCGGTAAGACCCCTCATGAACTATGGTTTGGTATTACTCCTACTCTTAAATATTTCAGAATATTTGGAAGTAAATGCTATATTAGAAGGGATTAGTATATTGGAAAATTTGATTCTAGAAGTGATGAAGGAATATCTCTTGGTTATTCATCTAAGAGCAAGGCATATAGATGTTTTAACAAAAGATTGCAGAAAATTATTGAGAGTACAAATGTGAAGATTGATGAACAATTCAAAGGAACTTCCAGGTATATAGACTCTGAACCGGCAATAGAGATTCTAACAAATGAACCTACATTGAACCCAGTAGTACAGAATGAAGATCCAGTTACACCGGTATCATCTAAAAATTCCACAGAAACTGAGGAACAGCAGCAAACGAAGACACCCCGGTATGTAAGACTGAATCACTCTGAAGATCAGATAATTGGGAACAAGAATAAAGGAGTTATGACAAGAGGAATACTAGAAAATGAAGAGGTATGTCTCATTTCTCAAATTGAACCATCAAAAATTAATGAGGCATGTGAAGATAAACACTGGATTAAAGCTATGGAAGAGGAACTAGAACCAATTGAGAAAAATAACACATGGACATTAGTTCCCTGAACTAAAGACAAAAATGTGATTGGAACAAAGTGGGTAATCAGAAACAAACTTAATGAAGATGGTAAGGTAATTAGGAATAAAGCAAGACTAGTGTGTAAGGGATATTCTTAGAAAGAAGGAATTGATTATAATGAAACCTTTGCACCGGTAGCTAGAATTGAGACAGTCAGATTATATTTGGCTTTTGCAACACACAAGAACTACAAAGTATATCAAATGGATATTAAATGTGCATTTTTGAATGGAGATCTTGAAGAAGAAGTTTACATTGAACAACCTGATGGATTTTCTTTGACAGATAACAAAGATATGGTTTGCAGGTTAAGGAAAGCTTTGTATGGGTTGAAACAAGCTCCAAGAGCTTGGTATGCAAGATTGGATAAGTATTTTTTGAAGATTGGTTTTTCTAAAGGTAATGCTGATAGCAACTTATATTATAAAGTGACAAATGATGACATCTTGGTTATAGAAGTTTTTGTTGATGATATAATTGTTGGCATTTTTGATGATTATGTTGTGATTGTCATTGATGGACACACACTTGCATTGAGATCACTTTTTGTATGTATAAGTTACTACTCAACCGGTATTTGTTCCAACTGGTATGATGCATTATAGTCCTTTGACTATTGGTGTTTTGCAGAAAGTGTTTACCGATCTGAAGCGATATGTTGAACCCAAGTGGTTTGAGGATATCAAGGGGTACGAAGGATCAAAGTGACAGAACACATATTTCCTAGTCTTCATTTTTGTCAAAGCGGCAACTGGTATTTTATATGAACCGGTAATACTCTATGATGAGTTACCAGCTGACATTTTGTGATGAGTTACCATCCACTGATTGTTTGACGGTGCCAACACTTCAATGGTATTTTTTCATGTCGTGTTACAGAATATGTCTAGATGCATTGAACCTAGGAAATTGAAATGTAATCCTATTGGACTGACATGAAATCGGATTCCTTTATAAGGACATCATGTCTAGGGTTTTAGGTTGTTGCTAGGGTTTAAGGTGGTTGATGAGTTAGAGAGAGTGTGAATGTGTTGAAGACTGAAGTAATGTTGGAATGCATTAGGAACGAGCTATCAAGGATCTAACCAAGCAATCTGTGCTATTAGCTAGATCACTCACTTGTTGATTACTCACATCTTCGACAAGTCTAAAGCCCTTAACTGGGTAGGCCCAAAAGCCTTATGTAAATCCTCTAACAAGGTGGTTCACATCTGTAGATCTAAAATCCTCTAGCAAGGTAGTCTTTAATCAGACTTATCTCCTAATAGAGATTGAGATTCCTAACAGGATCTGTTCTGGTAAAGAACATTGTATGACCTTAACCGGTCTGGTTCCTATTCTGTAGATAGTTACTTGTGAGTTCCATCTCACCATGGTTTTTCCCATTTGGGTTTCCATGTCAAAATCTCTTGTGTTATGGTGTTTGTGCTTCTTTGGGTGAATGCATTATTTTCTATTTGGTTTGCATGTGTGCTAACTGGTTTGTCTGCTAAACTATTTTAGTGGTTTACTATTAGTCTAGTAAAGTGTTTAAGTACAGTGATTTTTGGCATACTAATTCACCCCCCCCTCTTAGTATTCATCAATTGGTATCAAAGCCTACCTTTCTATAAGTCTAACCACTTGGAAAGAGATATGGGGGAATACACTATGAGGGAACTTACTCATCAGCTCACTCAGTCTGAGCAAGCCTATGATGATCTTATGGTCAAATATAAGGCCTCTCAAGCAAAAAGGAGAGAAAATGCTAAAAAAATGATGGAGCTATCTAAAAATAGTTCCTCTGATGAAGCGGACATGGAAGCCCTGATTCAAGAATTAGAAAAGCTGAATGAATCCAATTCCAACCAGAGAAAAGAATTGGAAGGACTGACTATTCGAATGTGCCAAGAGCTTGAGAACCAGAGGAAAGTTGAAGATATGGTAAAAGACAAAGATCATGAAATCTCCAAGATAAAGCAAGAGATCGCTGCCTTATATGCTCAAATCCATGCGAGCAAAGTGGAAAAGGAAGACATGCAAGGAGAACTGAACATTGCCATCTCTGAGAATGAAAACCTGATGGAAATAAATGCACCTCTGGTACAAATGCTGGATCATCGAAGAAACAACTGGAATTAAAGGATAAAGGTAAGCAAAAGTTTAAACTTGTTTGCTTTAACTATCTTAAAGAAGGACATACTACCAATGTGTGTAGGAGTAAGGCTTACAATAATTTTCCTTATTTTCTAAATGATAAGCCTAGATCCAATAAGATCAATGGTAATTGTTATGCATGCAACAAGTTTGGGCATAGAGAATTTAAATGCAGGTTTGTTATGAACAACACTGGAAGATATCCTCAGAGAACTCAAGGAGTTGGTCTGAAACCTTTTGTGAACTAGAATCACAACCAGTTTAATGCCTTTAATCATCAGTCAGGAAGTGGTGGCTATCAAGCAGCAACCAGATGGAGAGAAAACTATTTGATCTGTCATGGTCATGGTCACACTGCTACAACATGCAAGAGGAAGAACGGTAACATGAATAATGGACCTTGGAGAGCACCTGGAATGGTTTGCTATCATTGCAACAAACTAGGTCACATTGCTAGATTCTGCAGAACAAGAAAGAACATATCGGATGACATATCAGTCAGTCTGGAAGGAAAGATTGATATTGACACTATTCAAGTAGATCTAAACAAAAATTGGAAGAAGAAACAAGCAATGTTGCAAGAAGAACTGGTTTTTGAACCTAGTGTGGAAATCACGGAACCAGCAAACTAAGCATTAGAAAAGCTTAGGGGGAGCAAATGGTGAAATGTTTCGAACCCCCATTTTATACTGGTAAAAGACCTTAATCGGTATGTGATACCTATCATTTGGCAGAAGATCAGAAATGGTAACAGGAAAATTAGGGTTTACGCCCTAATGGTGGAGCATTTATTACGGTAGGTGAGGAATATGTTTAAAAGGAATTTTTAAATCATTTCTCACTATCATTTTTTGAGCAAAAATTTTTTTCAAGTGCAGAGCAAAGAAAAAGTGACTTGTGTTGAGATTCAAAGAAATCTCAAAACTCTGAAGAAGATTTAGAAGCAAATATCAAATGGTCAAGAGAAGAACTCAAAGCAGTGATTTAGCAACCGACAAAGTGTTAGGGGAAGTGGAATTAGCAAACCCTAAATTCTCAATTTCTGAAAGGTATTTCTTGAGTTTTTCTTTTCTATCATGGCTTCCGCATCTCATGATAGTTCTAGTGCAACTGTTGATTCTATAGACTTCATACAATGAAAGTTGAAATATAATGCCTTGTCTCAAGTACCGGCTGGTGTGATAGTGGAAGAAGGCATTTCTGATTATATAGATTGTAAAATTGAAGACCTAGGGTCTCTTGTAATCCATTCTTAGCTAGGTCTATTTTGTGGGAAGGATAAAAAGATCAAACCAAAGTATAGCATCTTGGAGAAGAAGAAGCTTCACAATGCGGTTTACTTCCTAGAGGATTTCATAGATGACCACATTCGAATCATTCTGAGCAGAGTTCATTGTGACAAGATGTATCTTGAGAGAACACATGATATCACACCACAAGGTATTCAAGGCGTCACTAGTTTCTTCAATATAGGGGAAGTGCCAGCCCTAAGGAAGGTTAGCAAGACTGAAATGTCCAAGCTCACCGGTTTAGTGAGCGACTCACATGGCATGACCGTCAACTCAATCAAGGATGATCTAGTCAAGTATGCCTACATGGTGATAGGCTACTGGACGTTCTCTACCAGCATAATTAATTATGTCTCTGCTGCAGTGGTAAATGTCGCTTACAAGATGATCAAGAAGGATGTATCATTTGATCTGTGCACCTGTATGCAAAGACAACTTATGTTGAATCTTAAGTCAATCAAACATGATAATGCACTGAGATTCAAGTTTGGACAACTACTGGTAGGGTTATTCTTCTACTTCCAAGGTTATTTCCCAGGAGTTGGAGATATTCAGTGGTCTGCTAACTAATCGATTACCAAGTAGATCAAAGAGAGCCTACAAGTAGTTGGAACTAGTTACCCTAATGTTCTAAACAAGTACTTTGATGAGTTCAGAAGCAAGATGAGCCTAAGGATGAGGATATCCAGTGACATTGTCAAGAAATGTGAAGATGATATCTGCTTTATCATCAAAGTGGATGAATGCATAATGGAGGCTATTGAGCCTAGATAGGAAGAAGTAGAGCCTATGGGCTATGAGGTGATGTATGATATGTTGGACGGGTATGATTCTACCCTAATTGCATCACCCCTTGATCCTAAGGCAAAGAGAACTAGCACGTATTTGGAAAGGGTTGCACCGATTGTAAAACCCTTGAAAAGAAAGGAAAGGCAGTGCCTTCAGCATCGACACCGGTTACTGCAACCAGACCCAAAGTGACCAAGTGGTCACCTATGAAGAAGAAACCAGAAGCGGCACCTACCAAAGTCTTCGAGAGGAAGAGGAAGACAAGGAATAACTCACCGGACTCAGAAGAAACTGTGTCTGAAGAAAAACCCAAGAAGACAAGACAAACAAAGAAAAAGAGAAAGAATGAATTGGCATCATCTACATCGGTAAATATTGACATTTCTTCCTACAAACCTTTGACACATTGTCAAAGAACTATAAAAAATACTAGGAGGAAAGTGTTGAATGATTTGATTGATTGTTTTGATGATTTCAATGATGATGAAAAGGAAGTAGTTGAACAGGAAATCATTAGGTATTTATGTGTTAAAGACCAGTCACCTTCAGAAATTAGATCTGAGGCACCGGATTCTTTGTACAATTCTTTAGACAATAAATGGTGCATTGCCATAGAAAAGGAACAAGAAATGAGGGAGAAAATATTTGCTCAACATTTTCCTGATGTATCCAATTCAGAACTTTTCAAAGTTATGAATAAATACAAAGGCCTCTTCTTCATGAGAAGAAGAAGACTCCTGTTACTAGAAGGAAAGGGTCAAGAAGTGATCAAGGATACACATACACATGCTCAAGAAGCCCTTAAGATGCATCAAGTGGCTGAAGCCAACAGAAAAGCTGAGCAAGAACCAAAAACTAGCAAACTGAATGAGGTGTATGATAGTGAAGAAGAACCGGTCATAGAACAAATGGACCCCATTAATGTAGATGCCTTAGAAGGTGAAAATGTTACTCAGGATGCACCATCAGAAGCAACAGGATAGGAGAAGCATGCAAAACAGGTAGAAAAGCAAAAGGAAGTAGAGAACAAAAAGGAAGAAGCAAAGAAGCAAGTGGAGAAGGAGAAAAAGAAAGATGAAGAGGAGAAGAGGAAAAAGAAAGAGGAAAAGAAGAAGAAGGATGAAAAGGAGAAGAGGAAAAAGGAAAAGGAGAAGAAGAAGAAGGATAAAGATGAGAAGAGAAAGAAGGAAGAGGAAAATAAGAAGGATGAAGAGGAGAAGAGGAAGAAGGAAGAGGAGAAGAAGAAGAATGAAGAAGAAAAGAAATGGAAAGATGGAGAAAAGAAAAAGGAAGAGGAGAAGAAGCAACAGAAAGAGGAGTAGAAGAAAAGGGATGAAGAAGAAGAGAAACAGAGGAAAGAAGAGAAAAGGAAATTAGAAGAAGAGGAAAAGAAAAATATAGAAAGGAAAAGTTAAGAGCTATAGAGAAAGAAGAAGCGGCAAAAAGCACTCAGATGGATACTCCAAAGGCAACCGGTAGTCAAGCCAAACCGGCTGACCTCACCAGTCTTATTGACCTCCAGTCTGCAAACAAAATGGAGCTACTATAGAGAATTAAGGTTTCTCAAGAATGCCTTGAAGTGATAAGGAGGAAGAAGGAGCAAGATGTGATCCAAGATGCGGTGGACACTCTTACTGGTCTGTTACCCGATGCAAATCTCCCCAATACTGATTCATCATTGGCACAATTAAAGCTCCTATGCACCGTAGTGGATGATCAGGTGCAAAGCCTAGAAGAGGCAGTAGAGGAAAATGCCAAGAAAGAGTATCAAAAATCTCTCAACATTTCCCTGGTGAAGAAGCTAAATGAGCTCCGGTCCAATCTGCAAAAAGATCAAAAAGACATAAGGAATTCTCTAGGTGAGGGGAATATACTACTGAGTAAGATTTGTCAACCCCATCTCTTCTGTGATGATGTGCTTGTATAGAAGCAAAAGATACAAACTGACTTGCAGTTATACATGAGCACCTTCAAGCCGACATATGACTCTTTTACAGCTTATGGGAAAACCATTCATGGGTTTCATATCCAGACTGCCAAAATAGAGTTGGAAATCAGCAACCAGACTCGAGATTTGCAGGAACTACAACTGGTTCTACTCCCACACCTACAAATACTTCAGAAATGTTATCTCAATCTAGATTCCTTAACGGTGACTCAAGAGATGAGCACAATATATTCCATGGAGGAACAGGTCTCCCAGATGCAGACAGAGAAAGAAGTGGCTACCTCCCTACTTGAGTCCTAGTCCTTATCTATGAAACAATTTTTGCAGGACTTTAAATCAGTTTTTGACAAGTTTTTATTGTCATAAAGTCTTATTCTTTTAATACTAATGAAACAGGGGTTGGTCTGCAATATTATTTTTGTTGTCATTGTTGGCAAAGGGGGAGAAGTATAAATTTTGAATGTTTTCATGTATACTTTCTGTTAAGAAGCAGTATACATTGTATTTTCTGCAAAAGAGATAGTGTATATGCTTAGGGGGAGTAATTTTGATTATGGCATATTTTTTGTTGTAAAACACTTAGATGTCAAAATTTTCCTAAGTGTTGCCATCAATGCCAAAGGGGGAGATTGTTGGCATTTTTGATAATTATGTTGTGATTGTTATTGATGGACACACACTTACCTTGAGATCACTTTTTGTATGTATAAATTATTTCTCAACCGGTATTTGTTCCAACCGGTATGATGCATTATAGTCCTTAGACTATTGGTGTTTTGAAGAAAGTGTTTACCGATCTGAAGTGGTATGTTGACCCCAAGCGGTTAGAGGATCTCAAGCGATACGAAGGATCAAAGCGGTAGAACACATATTTCCCAGTCTTCATTTTTGTCAAACCAGAAACTGGTATTTTGTATGAACTGGTAATACTCTGTGATGAGTTACCAACCGGCATTTTGGGATGAGTTACCATTCACTGATTGTTTGATGGTGCTGACACTTCAATGGTGCTTTTCATGTCGTGATACAAAATATGTCTAGTTGCATTAAACCTATGAAATTGAAATGTAATCCTATTGGACCAACATGAAATTAGATTCCTTTATAAGGACATCATGTCTAGGGTTTTAGGTTGTTGCTAGCGTTTAAGGTGGTCGACGAGTTAGAGAGAGTCTGAATGTGTTGAAGACTGAAGTAATGCTGGAATGCATTAGGAATGAGCTATCAAGGATCTAACCAAGTAATTTGTGCTATTAGCTAGATCACTCACTTGTTGATTACTCACATCTTCGACAAGTCTGAAGCCCTTAACTGGGTAGGCCCAAAATCCTTTTGTAAATCCTCTAACAAGGTGGTTCACATCTATGGATCTAAAATCCTCTAGCAAGGTGGTCTTTAATTAGACTTATCTCCTAACAGAGATTGAGATTCCTAACAGGACCTATTTTGGTAAAGAACATTGTATGACCTTAACCGGTCTGGTTCCTATTCTGTAGATAGTTACTTGTGAGTTCCATCTCACCATGGTTTTTCCCATTTGGGTTTCCACGTCAAAATCTCTTGTGTTATGGTGTTTGTGCTTCTGTGGGTGAATGCATTATTTTCTATTTGGTTTGCATGTGTGCTAACCAGTTTGTCTGCTAAACTGTTTTACCGGTTTACTGTTAGTCTAGTAAAGTGTTTAAGTACAGTGATTTTTGGCATACTAATTCACCCCCCCTCATAGTATTCATCAATAATATTTGGAGGATAAGATGGATTATGTAAAGAGTTTTCTATTGAAATGCAGCAAGAATTTGAAATGTCTATGATTGGAGAAATAAAATTCTTTTTAGGATTGCAGATTTCACAGACTGATAAAGGTATATTCTTGAGTCAATCCAAGTACTTGAAGGAGTTATTAAAAAAATTTGGGATGGAAAACTCTAAACCAGTAAGCACACCTATGACTACAAATGAAAAATTATCACTAAGGGATGAATCTACACCTGTTAATCCAACTAGGTACAAATCTATGATAGGAGGTTTACTATATTTGACACAAACAAGACTTGATATCATGAATGCAGTATGTATTGTTTCAAGATTTCAAAGTAATCCTAGAGAAAATCATGAATCAGCAGTAAAAAGGATTTTCTGGTACTTACAGAGCACTACAAATATTAGATTATGGTATCCTAGAGATGATACTTAGAATTACTTAGTGAACTTTTCTTTTCTTTGTAATCTTTTGTATCCTTGTTTTCATGACTCATAATGAACGAAACTTTTCTACTTGTAGTCATGGTTCTCCCCTTCTTGATCTTCCCTTTTACTTTGTCAATTGAAGTCATAAGATCCTAAGTCCACTGGGGGCTTGGCGCATCTTGCCTTCTTGATGTGGTGAAACTATTTCAATCTTGTTTCATTGTACTTTACTGGTAGTATTGACACACACTTATACTTCCACTAAAGTGGGGGATAAATGTAGTGTCATAAAAATGTGATCCTAGTAATTTATGACTGCATTAGGGTCCTCACGCATGCAAACTCCAATCCTCTAGCTTGATTGGAGACTGTAGAGTGCTCATCTTGTGAAAAATGCTTCTTCCTTGGCCTCCGCATCAATCTATCAACACTTTGCCTTGGAGACAGGGATAGGATAGGGGCATGGCACCCCTATCCTTTCCCTATTTGGGGGCAGGACCTTTCTAGTGCAAGAATTGTGGGTTGTGCAGTGAGCGAGAAATCTCCCCAATGTTGGCCTGTGATGAAATTCAAATCATTCAAAACATATATTTAAGAGGCATTCATCCTCTCATTTGCATAAGTTCAATAAGTGGAATTTCAATAAGGTCATGTTGCATAAGTGATCAAACATTCAAGAGAATTTAAGCATTCAAGCATTCTTTTCCAGCATTGAGCATTCTCAAGTCTCCCTTCAAGGCTAGGTGTTGCATTCAAGTCAAGGATTCAACAATTAAAGAGGAGATCCCTTTAAACATTCAATTCCACACAAGCATTTCTATCAACATTTCTACTACAACCTCCCTTGAGGTGATTTACAATTTAGTCTTTCATTTACATCTACTTGCAAGTACTTTCTTTCATTACTTGGTTAATTCCAAAACTGGGGTTTGACCTAAAGGCAAACCCCCAATCCCAACAGATTTCTCTCTCTTTTCTATGTGTATGTTGTAGGTGCACAATTATACTTTTGGATTAGAGCTTCATTTGCAGAGGCAGAAAAACCCTTTTTGTTTCGCAGATTTTTTCGGAGGACCGTGTACATTCCCACCATAGTCTGGACAACTTTTCATTAGATTTGTAGGGCGAATTTGTCTTGAAATTTTACTACCAAATCCAGGTGCACAACTTTATCCCATATTCAGATCTCAAGTTATAATCGATTATTTTTCACTTTTATACTACATAATTCAATCAATTCCCATTTCAAATAAAACAAAAGGGAATAAGGGGATCATCATAACATCCTTAATTAATTCAGAATTCAATCTATCATCTTTGTGTGGAGATTGGATCTAGTGAATTACCCCTTATGTCCCTAATGTAATGGTGAAAAGTTCTTGAAGGATAATCAATAGTGAAACTCTCATCTCTCTTTGAGGGAAAGGGTTAGTTTTCCTCTTGATCTATCACTCATCATTTTCCCACCATAAAACTGTGTATAACACTCAATTGCTTGCTTGATTAGATCCAATTAAGCTCTAAGTCTGCAACACTCTAGCAGATCTTCTCACATCATGGTTTGACTTCACACACTTCTCAAAATTGGTGGCCATTTGGAGGAATTGATTATTTGTTGCATTGATGTTTTGTCATTGATGTTAACAGTAGTTGTTTTGGATGCTTTACCGACACCCTTCTAGTCCTGATAGGGTGTTTGGTTTCTAGTTGAGTTGGATCCAGTATGCTCTGGTATGATTTGGTTATGGAATTAGCTTATTCCTTTGACTCATGTTCATGTTCAGTCAATTGGTTTTGTTTGGGTGATCAGATGATATCCTATTTGCTTCTAGAAAGTTTGGTTTGTGGTTTCGGTAAGGGTTTCACCAGCAGAACTTTGATGAAGATCTTTGATGAACTATATAAGTGGTGTTGGTGTGGCTTCTGGTGGAGTTTCAGGATGCTGATGGTTATCATGTTCGAGACTTGGTAGATTGGGATCATTGCTTTGGTGTGTATGGACCTATATTGGGTCCCGATGTATCTAAGTTATGGACCGACTTAATGTAATGTCTAGATTGGAGCTCTCGATGTGTTTCTAGGATGTCTTATGATTTGGATATTATTTGTTTGGTCTTAGGCCGACATATTTTGTAATTATGTAATTATTTTATTGTTTGGTGGCTGACCTGATTGGTTATGATTGAGGGTTTGTATATATATGATGTAAGATCTCATTGCAGATCATGTATGAGAATGTATTGAGCAAATAATGTAATAATCATTCAAGTAGAGGATTAGATCGATCATTCATGATCAAGTTGGGTTTATGTAAGAGGATTTAGTCCTTTGGTATTGAGCTTAATCAGAATTGTACTCAGGCATAGTAGATGTTATCTTTGCAGTTCATTCATTCTTCTATATTGTAGTCTAGATTTCTATGTAGTTAGTGAGACTCCTTTTGTGATGAGCAGTGTGCTCTAGGTTGTTGGACTTCCTACAAGTGTAGGCCCCTGAATTGGAATTCACATACTTACTATAGAAGCATTATCTGACTATGGGTAGGCTTCCCAACACGATTTTTTCTTTTATCGAGTTTTCCAAGTATAAATCTTGGTGTCATGTGGATGGTATTTATTCTTTGATTATTGTTTATGATTAATTGATTTATCTATTATTATGATATTTGGTTTAAGTATTTTGATATTAATGTTTTGGGTTCTGGTATTAAAGTTTTAATTTCTAAATGTTCTGGTAATCCATGACAACCGATTCACCCCCCCTCTTAGTTGTCTTCCGGTTATTTGAACTATTTAACAATTCGTATCAGGGGTCTTCTCCTCTCTATAGAAAGCTTAACTGCATGAGGAAGATCCTACGGTGACTAACAGTTCAAGTTGATCTAGTTCATCTAAAGCTATCTTTCAGAGAGATATTCCTAGGATTGATGGAACGAATTACACAGTATGGAAGATTCAAATGGAGACTCATCTGAGATGTTTTGGTAAGGAGATTTGGGAGTTCACGCAAAATGGTGTTACACTTTATAATCCAACATCTGGTAACCCTCCTCTAGAAAACTTGGATAAGGAGATTGAGAATGATTGTAGAGCAAGATAAACCCTCTTGTGTGCACTTTCTGATTAACAAATAATGGGATTAACTGAGAAATCATCTGCAAAGGTTATATGGGATAAGTTGGACACTCTTAATGAAGGTGATCCTACTATGAAGATTGCTAAACTTGATGGTTACCGAGTGAGATATGAAAACCTTAAAATGGAAGAAGAGGAAAGGATTACTGCATTCATGGAAAGGGTAAATGAGATTGTTATGGGAGTTCAATGTTGTGGTGGAACTCTAAGTGAAGATGAAATTGTTTCTAAAGTTTTGAGAGCCCTACCATCGGCTTACAAGATGAAGGATACTACAATTAATGAATTGAGAATAATGGCTAATACTTCTATCAACAGAGATACCTTGGTTGGGAAATTATCTTCTTTTGAGCTTGAAGAATTTGGAACTTCTGGAGATGTGAAGTCTAAATCTTCTTTTCATGCATCTGCATCATCAACTAGTAAGCAAGATTGGAAAGCTTTATATGCAAAGGAATTGGATGATATGAAGAGAGGAGATGATGAGCTTGAGCACCTTGAAGCACTATTTTATAGAAGAGTACCTAAAGGACCGATAAGAAGGAAAAGTGCCTTTTAAATGTTTTGCATATAATAAGATTGGTCATTTTGCATCTAGATATCCTAAAAGGAATTCAAGATTTGAAGAAAGAGTTAGAAGATCATTTAAGCCTAACCCTGGATATTAGAACAAGTATAAGTATAGGAAAAATAGAGACAAATCATGCTACATAGTGGATGAGGAAGGTGTTACTAATTCTGATGATGAACCGGCAGAAGACTCTACTAGTGGTTTCGGCAATGGGAAGGAATGGGTGTTCCTCACTATCAAGGAAGATGTTTCAGCTCTAGAAGAGAATGTACTTGAAGAGAAGGCACTTGCTACTAAAATTGAAGACAAGGATGAATGGGTAATTGACAATGGTTGTTCACATCATATGATTGGAGATAAAAGGAAGTTTGTATCTTTGCAAGAATTTGATGGTGGTCTGGTTAGATTTGGAGATGATAAAACATGTATGATCAAAGAAAAAGGAGCTATATCATTGGATGGTAAGCACAATACTGATAATGTTTATTTTGTTGAAGGTTTGAAGCATAATATTTTGAGTGTAGGAAAATTGGTGGATAAGGGATTTCAATTACAGTTCAAGGATGGAAAATGCAAAATCATTAATAGATCCGGTTTGGAGATTGCAACTGGTACACAGATAAAAGGTAATATATTTCATTTGAATTCTTGTGAGAAGACATGTTTGATTGCACAAATTGATGAGAGTTGGCTATTGCATAAGAGGCTATGTCATGTGAATTTTGATTGCATTGTAAAGATCAGTTCAACTAAGGTAGTTAGAGATATACCTAAGATTGTGAAGCCCTATCATCCGATATGTAAAGAATGTCAAATGGGTAAACATGTCAAAACCTCTTTTAAGAGTATACAAGATAAATCTAATGATCATCTTGATCTTATTCATACTGATTTGTGTGGCCCTGCTAGAGTTAAATTTTTTCAATATGATAGATATTTCATGCTAGTCATTGATGATTATTCTAGAATGATGTGGGTTACTTTTCTAAGGGAGAAATATGAGGAATTTGAAAAGTTAAAAATATTTAAGGCTAAAGTGGAAATTGAGAGAAGATTGAAGATTAAGTGTTTAAGGTCAGATCATGGTGGAGAATTCACATCTAGTGAGTTTAATAACTTTTGTGAGAAGCATTGTATTAGGAGACAATTTTCTGCTCCCCGGAGACCTCAACAGAATGGAGTTGTGAAAAGGAAGAAAAGAACTATCTTGGATGCTGCTAGAACAATGATGATGGAAGCTTGTCTACCTAAGATCTACTAGAGAGAAGCAGTGAGCACATCGGTTTATACATTCAACATAGTACATATCAAAGGAGAAACTGGTAAGACACCTTATAAATAATGTTTTGGCAATACACCTACAATTAAGTATTTCAGAATCTTTGGTAGTAAATGTTATATCAGGAGAGATGATATCATTGGCAAATTTGATCCTAGATGTGATGAAGGAATTTTTCTTGGTTATTCTAATGAAAGAAAAGCTTGTAGATATTATAACAAGAGATTGCAAAGAATTGTGGTGAGTGCTAATGTCAAGGTGGATGAGCTGAATAGAAGTCAAAGTAGAGTTTATGAGAAAGAACCGATGGTGGAAATGATTATATTTGAATTGGTAGCACCTTTACTAGAACAGAGTGTTCAACCAGTTACTCTGGTAGTATCATAAAATTCAACAGTAACTGAAGAACTGGGAAAAGGAACAGAGAGTCAAAAGACTCCTAGGTATGTGAATCATTCAGAAGATTGGATCATTGGGAATAAGAACAATGGAGTGATGACAAGAAGAAGACTGACAACTAATGAGGTATGTTTAATTTGTCAAGTTGAACTCATATTAGTAATTGAAGAATGTAAAGATGAATGTTGGTTAAAATCTATGGAAGAAGAATTAGATCAGATTGAGAATAATAAAACATGGACTTTAGTTCCCCAACCTAAAAATAAGAATGTTATTGGAACTAAATGGATTTTAAGGAATAAATTGAATGAGGATGGACAAGTTGTAAGGAATAAGGATAGATTGGTTTGTAAAGGATATTCTTAGAAGGAAGGAATTGATTATGGTGAAACTTTTGCACCTGTAGCTAGGATTGAAGCTATAAGATTATTTCTTGCCTATGTTGCCCATAAAAACTACAAGGTTTATCAGATGGATGTTAAGTGTGCATTTTTTATTGGGGATCTTGATGAGGAAATTTATATTGAGAAACCTTATGGTTTTTGACTTTAAGATGATACAAACATGGTTTTCACGTTAAGGAAAGCTTTATATGGATTGAAACAGGCACGTAGAGCTTGGTATACAAGGTTGGATAAATATCTTTTGAAGCTTGGTTTTACTAAGGGTAATGCTGGCAGTAATTTATATTATAAGGTCACTAATGATGATATATTGATTATTGAAGTATTTGTTGATGACATGATTTTTGGAGGTGAAGATATGTTGTGCATAGAATTTTCTAAGAATATGGAGAAACAATTTGAAATGTCTATGATTGGGGAAATGATTTTTTTCTTAGGTTTGCAGATTACTCAAATTGACAAATGTATTTTCATCTATCAAACTAAGTATGCGAGAGAATTATTGAATAAATTTGGTATGGGCGACTCCAAACCAATAAGTACTCCTATGGTTACAAGTGAGAAATTGACAAGGAAAGATATTTTTGCACTGGTAAATCCTACAAGATACAAATCTATGATTGGAGGTCTACTTTATTTGACTCACACTAGGCCTAACATAATGAATGTTGTTTTTATTGCATCTAGATTTCAGAGTGATCCTAGAGAAAACCATGAGTGCGGTGAAAAGAAATTTTAGTTACTTGCAAGGTACATCAAAATATGGTTTGTGGTACCCTAAGGATGATGACTTTACTTTATCTGCATATACAGATATTGATTGGGCTGGAGATGTTGATGACCAGAAAAGTACTTCTGGTGGAGCTTTCTTTCTTGGAAAGAGTTGATTTCATGGATCAGCAAGAAGCAATCATGTACTTCTTTATCTACTATTGAAGTTGAGTATTTTGTTGCTGCTACTAACTGTACATAGGGTCTATGGATGAAGCAAATGTTAAAGGATATTAAAGTGCATTGCACTAGACTGGTAGTTATTCACTGTGATAACTCTGCTACTATTGACATATCAAAGAATCTGATATTTCACTTTAATACAGTACATATCTATCAAGTATAACTTTTTGGAGAAGGTGGAAGAAAATGAAGCCAAACTAGTTTATGTGAACACTATGTTGGTTCCCAAAATAGACAATGGGTTTATACTGCTTATAGAGCAGAGACCAAGCTGATTTCCTCCAAATATCTATGGAGATCCACCTCTAACTATCAATATCTATCAGGCTTGGACCAAAAATAACAATGACATAAAGTCCTTTTGCACTTTAGGCTCTACAGAACCAGAGAGGGTGATCCCTTCAGTAAGATATCCTGCTCTCTGCAAAGATACTCAGGAACTTACTGAAACCAAAGCAAATTATCTCATAATAAGACTCAACAGAAAGGGAGAATGCTCAAGGATAGAAAATCCTTTAGTGATCATCAACCTTAAAATGGAGTATGAGAGAGGGTGAGACAACTTTCAGAAAATACATAAATCTTAGCAAATGATTGTTCTGATATGTATAAGATTCCTTCCAAGAGATCATAAAGAAGATAAAACCAGAAACTAAAAACCTAATGAGATTTTTTAGGGAATACCATTTCCTTAACAGAGTCTATGAAAAGTGTTACTGAAAATATGATAAAATTTCATCTAATAGCTAGTCTAGCCTGAAACAATACTGCCTTACAATATTGCTCTACTTATAATCCTTCATTTGAACTGCTTATCAAATCCTATGGCAAGCATTATTTCTTCTATAATCTCATTCAAGAATTTTAGTTAACCCCTTGGAATATAGCATTGAATAGAAGAATACATACATCATAACAATGCTTTAAACAAATGAAACCCTTGATACCATTTGCTTAAAAGAAGATAAAATCACACACAGGAGAGTAAAGATTGGGAAAATTTATTTACATTCATATAATAAGATATCTTTTATCAGATGATAGCCAACAAATTCAAATATAGAATGACCCACTTGAAAAAAGGGCAACCTACAACTGTTCTATTACATTTTTTGCTCTACAAAATAACATTATAGTCCCTGTTATTTCCTACGACTCTCTGGAACTATTTTGGACCTAACCCTACAGAAAATATCTATTTTACAGAGATCTTTTCTTAGAAAATTTGGACCCTAACTAATGGCCTTGAATTTCCTTTTATATAAAATAAGGGAGTGACAAGCTTCAGGCCATTAGACACTTGTCAACAAAATCAAGCCTTAGAGGCTATACACAATTATTGTTACAAATCACTCCTTATTTGCATGCTGGCGCCCATGATGATGTGGAACCAAAATTTCCAACTGATTATTAGTAGAAACAAATATACTTGAGTCATGCCAATATCACCAAGACACTCCTGGATGGACCCTGAGATGCTTAATCCGATCCATAGAATTTCTCTTCCTAAAAAGGAAAATAGATCCTGGCATGAAACAAGACTTTCCCTCCAAATTAAAGGAAAATCTCTAGCCTTTATGCCTTGGATCAGAGAAAATGGAAAGAGGAACTTGGGCGTAAAAAGGATTTGTTGAGAAGGCATTGTAGCTTCCATGATGCTGCAGAGGTGACTGGCTGCAAATCTTCCCTTGAACAAATCCTTCTTTCATTTCCCCATAAGATCCCTCTTGCAACACTCTGCCAACGAAATGCAGAGTAAGAGCAGGAAATAGGCCCAGGCTAACTTTTATTGAAAAGAAAAGGATTTCACACCCCCTCTGGCAATCCCCTAAGCTTTCACATCCCCTCTAGCAATGATCAACATTATACTAGAGAAAGATCATCCATCCAGCGTCACAAAATATGCAACAACTACATTCATAGTTTTATTCAAACACCATCCTCTCACTGATGAATAACTGTTGTCAGAAAAATGAGGAAACGTGTATATGTTTCTACCCATTTTATCATCTACCTAGTGAATTTATAACTAGAAATGTTAGGCCCGGAAGACAACTGAGAGGGGGGGGGGGGGGGGGGGGGTAAATCAGTTGTCTAATAAATTCAACCAAAATTAACTAAAACTTAATGCTTAATATCGGTAAACCAAACATTATGCTGGTAGATAGTTTTATCAGTTAATTGCAGTACTGGTAAAGATTATTGCATGAAATAGAAAGACAATAACATCCACAACACATAACACAAATATTTGTACGTGGAAACCCTGTAAGGGGAAAAACCACGGTGGGAAGCCTTACCCACAATCAAATGATACTACTATAGATAGTATGTGTGTAAAATATGGAGTCTACACATGTAGAAAGGCCAACTGCCTAGAGCTCACTTCTCAATAACAAAATGGGAGTCACACTAACTACAATTAGATGGTTAAATCCAATGATAATGTACTGCATAAAATAGCATCTTCATATGCTGGATTCAGTACTGATTTAGTTCTGATATGCCTTCTTCAAATACCTTCCTTCAATATTCAAATGTTGTCTGTGTGTATAGCTATGCTTATTTTTGCATATGCCTTATTACAATCCTTTTTCCAATCGCCTATCAATCTCATAAATGAGATCTTACATTTATGCCATAACCTAAGACCAATTGAATAGGTCGTCTCACTAAGAATATTACAATAAAATCAATTAAAAATAAATCAATAAGTGATGTATCATGTCGGCTCAATGCATTTATAATAATAAAAAATCATCTCTATAACATGTCATGCTGATTTGGAATAGATATGCTTGTCGGTGCATAACCTGGACCTATTTACTAGTAACATCAAATATGCAAACCTGAATAAATCAATAACCAAATCACCAAAACCAAGTGATCAAATAATGTCTTCGACACAACCAAGTATTTTCCAAGTCATTCCAAGTGTCGGTGAACAATATAACCTATCGGTGAACCAGATACAGGTGACTGTGCATAAGTCACTGACTTGCCAATGAACATAACCAAAGATCTCCAAGTGTTGATAAGTGTTGACAAGTGACAACAAGTGTTGACATCAATGACAAAACCATATCAACATATCCAAAATACCAACAATCTCCCCCTTTGGCATTGATGGCAACACAAGATGGAAAAACCATCAAAGTGCGAAAACAAAAATGCCAAAAAAAAAAAAACCAATAATCTCCCAAATAGATCATTAACTAGAAATCAAAATACATAATGTCTCTCCCCTAGGAATAATCTCTCCCAATAATATCTCTCCCAAAAATGTTTTTCAATAATATCTTTCCCTCTTTGACATGAAATGCCAAAGAAATACAAAACCAAATACAAATAGTTCATAGAACTTATTAAAAAATACTAATTAACCAATTTATCCAACTACTCCCCTTGAGAAGTAGCTCTCCCCATCAAAGCTGGAATAAAATTTCTTTGTTAATTTCTATTGGTTGATGACAAACATCAACTGTCTAAGTCTCTACCGGTGAGGGTAGAACTCCAAGTTGCTCTCTAAGATATTCAAAAGTCTCCTTAGGCAAAGGCTTAGTGAAAATATCTACAATCTACTCTTTAGTATTCACATAAACCAATTTTACTTCTTTTGCTTCAATATTCTCTTTTAAAAAATTGAATTTGATAGAAACATGTTTAGTCTTAGAGTGAAATACCGGGTTCTTTGAGATATCAATTGCTACCATATTATCACAGTAAATAGTTATAGGTTCCTTGCATTTTACCTTTATGTCCTTCAACATTTGTTTGATCCATAATACTTGTGTACAATTTGTTGCTGCTGCAACATATTCTAATTCTGCTCTTGATAGTGATGTACAACTCTGTTTCTTGCTCAACCATGAAATTAGTCTGCTGCCAAGAAAAAATGCTCTACCGATGGTTCTTTTTATGTCATCTACATCTCCTACCCAATTAGCATCTGTGTATGCACATAAATAGAATTTTTCATCTCTAGGATACCATAAGCCAAGATTTGTAGTGCCTTGTAGGTACCAAAAAATCCTTTTCACTACAAATTCATGATTTTCTTTAGGATTACTTTGAAATCTTGAAACAATACATACTAAAATCATAGATTTGTATCTAGTCAGATTAATAGGTGTTGATTCATCCTTCAAAGATAGTTTATCAGTTGTAGTCATAGGTGTGCTTACTAGTTTAGAGTTTTCCATGCCAAATTTCTTTAGTAATTCCTTCAAGTACTTTGATTGACATAGGAATATACCTTTATCAGTCTGTGAAATCTGCAATCCCAAAAGAAATTTTATCTCTCCAATTATAGAAATTTCAAATTCTTGCTACATTTTGTTAGATAAGTCTTTACACAATCCATCTTCTCCTCCAAAGAATATATCATCAACAAAAACTTCAATAACCAAAATGTCATCATTAGTCACTTTGTAGTATAGATTGTTATTAGCATTACCTTTAGTGTATCCAAGCTTCAAAAGATATTTGTCCAATCTAGCATACCAAGCTCTAGGAGCTTGTTTTAGTCCATACAATGCTTTCCTTAACCTGTAAACCATATCTTTGTCATCTGTCAAAGAAAATCCATCAGGTTGTTCAATATAAACTTCTTCTTCAAGATCTCCATTCAAAAATGCACATTTAACATCCATTTGATATACTTTATAGTTCTTGTGAGCTGCAAAAGCCAATAATAGTCTGACTACCTCAATTATAGCTACCGGTGCAAAGGTTTCATTGTAATCAATTCCTTCTTTTTGTGAATATCCCTTACACACTATTCTTGCTTTGTTTCTGATTACCTTGCCATCTTCATTAAGTTTATTTCTAAAAACCCCTTTAGTTCCAATTACATTTTTTTCTTTAGGTTGGGGAACTAATGACCAAGTGTTATTCCTTTCAATTTGTTCTAATTCATCTTCCATAGCTTTAATCCAATATTTATCTTCATATGCCTCATTAATTGATGTAGGTTCAATTTGAGAAATAAGACATACCTCTTCATTTGCCAATCTTCCTCTAGTCATAACTCCTTGATATTTATTTCTGATTAGTTGACTTTTAGAGTGATTTAATCTTACATACCTGGGTGTTTTTACTTGTTGATGTTATTCAGTGACTGTTGAATCCTCAAATGATTCTGGTGTAACTGGATCAACAATTTGTACCGGTGTACTCACAAAAGGTTCAGTCGTGATTATCTCTATTATCGTTTCAGAGTCCATGTACCTTGAATTTCCTCTAAACTGTTCATCAACCTTCACATTTGCACTCTCAACAATTTTCTGCAATATTTTGTTAAAACATCTATATGCCTTGCTCTTAGATGAATAACCAAGAGATATTCCTTCATCATTTCTAGGATCAAATTTTTGAATATACTCATCTCTTCTGATATTGCATTTAAATATTCTGAAATATTTAAGAGTAGGAGTATTTCCAAACCATAGTTCATGAGGGGTCTTGCCAGTTTCACCTTTGATGTGAACTTTGTTGAATGTATAAATTGTTGTATTGTCCACTTCTCTCCAATATTTATGAGGTAGATTTTCTTCTAATATCATGCTTCTAGCTAAATCCAAAATAGTTCTATTTTTTCTTTCTACAACTCCATTCTGCTGGGGTGTCTGGGGTGCTGATAACTGTCTTCTTATCCCATTCACTTCATAGAATATACTAAATTCCTTAGATGTGAATTCACCTCCTTGATCTAATCTCAAACATTTGATTTTCTTGCCGATTTCATTCTCTACCATCACCTTGAATAGTTTGAATTTCCCAAATGCTTCAGATTTCTCCTTGAGAAAAGTAACCCAACACATTCTAGAATAGTCATCAATGATTAGCATAAAATACCTATCTCCTTGTATACTTCTAGTTCTTGCTGGACCACATAAATCAATATGAATTAAATCAAGAACATTGTTAGAATTCTCTGGAATACTCTTGAAAGTTTCTCTAACTTGCTTTCTAAATTGACATTCCTTACATACTAGATTGTGAGGTTTAACAATCTTAGGTAAATCTCTTACTTCCTTAGTTGTACTTATTTTCACAATGCAAACAAAATTTACATGACAAATTCTCTTATGCCATAACCAAATTTCATCAATATGTGAAATCAATCATGCTTTCTCATTTTTATTCAAATGAAAGATATTACCTCTAGTCTGATTACCGGTTGCAATTTCCAAACCAGTTCTATTTAGGATTTTACATTTACCATTCTTGAATTGTAACTGAAATCCTTTCTCAACTAGTTGACCAACACCCAAAAGATTATGCTTTAGACCTTCAACATAGTAAAAATTATTAGTATTGTGCTTACCATCAAAAGATACAGTTCCTTTTCCTTTGATCATACAAGCTTTATCATCTCCAAATCTCACTAGACCTCCATTGTAATCCCAAAAGCTTAAGAATTTACTCTTATCACGAGTTATGTGATGTGAACATCCTAAATCAATGATCCATTCATCCTTGTCTATAACTTTAGCTACCAGGGCCTGCTCTACTGGTTGAATAGTAGGTGTCAGTTGATCTTCTATTTTAGCAATAAAAGCCCATCCATTATCAGCCGGATCCTCATCAAAATCATCAGTAACTCCTTCATCAACATAACAACAAGATTTGTCTCTATTCTTCTTGAATTTGTATCTCTGATAATCAAGGTTAGGCTTATATGTTCTTTTAGCTTCGTCTTTCAATCTTGCATGTCTATCAGGACACCTAGAAGCCATATGAACAATTTTATTGCAGTTAAAACATTTGAATGGTGCTTTACCTTCATACTTACTTCCAACTGGACCTTTAGGCATTTTTCTTGCAAATAGTGCTTCAAGCTCTTCCTGTTCTTCATTCTCCTTCCTGTTTTCTTCAAGTTCTCTTGCATAAAAGGCTTTCCAATTAGATTTCTCAGATGATGATGATGATGATGCTTTGAAAGTTAGATCAATCTTAATAGTAGCAATAGGACCAAATTCCTCAAGTTCAAAAGTTGAAAGTTTTCCAACCAAGGTGTCTCTAGATACTGATGCATTAGGCATTGTTCTCTATTTATTTATAGTAGTAAATTTCATTTTATATGCCGGTGGCAATGCTCTTAAAACTTTAGAAACAATCTCATCTTCGCTTAAGGTTCCTCCACAACATTGCATACCCAAAACAATTTCATTTACTCTTTCCATAAAAGTAGAAATCCTTCCATCTTCTTCCATTTTTAGATTTTCATACCTGACCCGGAAGCATTCAAGTTTTGCAATTTTGACTATGGAATCTCCTTCATTCAATGTTTCCAATTTGTCCCAAATAGCTTTAGCAATAGATCTATTTGATAATCCCATGACTTGTTGATCTGATAATGTGCTCAAAAGTGCTTCTCTTACTTTGCAATCATTTTCCTCATCTTTAGCCAAGTTTGGTGGATTAGGTTGACCTTGAGTAGGAGTAGTATAACCATTCTTTGTAACAACCCATATGTCCTTTCCAATGCAATTCAAATGTGTCTCCATCCTGATCTTCCATATGCCATAGTTAGTTCCATCAAGTTTTGGATTGTCCTTCTTGAAATAGTTAGAAGACATTGGATCTCCTCAAGCTGTTAAACTTCTACAAAAAGAGGACTAAGCTCTGATACTAATTGTTAGGTCCCAGAGACAACTAAGAGGGGGGGGGTGAATCAGTTGTCTAATAAATTCAACCAAAATTATCTTAACCAAAACTTAATGCTTAATGTCGGTAAACCAAACTTTATGTCGGTAGATAGTTTTATTAGTTAATTGCAGTACCGGTAAAGATTAATGCATGAAACAGAAATACAATAACATTCACAACACATAACACAAATATTTGTATGTGGAAACCCTGTAAGGGGAAAAACCATAGTGGGAAGCCTTACCCACATTCAAATGATACTACTGCACATAGTATGTGTGTACAATATGGAGTCTCCACATGCAGAAAGGCCAGCCGCCTAGAGCTCATTTCTCAATCACAAAATGGCAGTCACACTAACTACAATTGGATGGTTAAATCCAATGATAATGTATTGCATAAAATAGCATCTTCATATGCTGGATTCAGTACTGGTTTAGCTCTGATATTCCTTCTTCAAATACCTTCCTTCAATCTTCAAATGATGTCTGTGTGTATAGCTCTGCTTATTTTTGCATATACCTTATTACAATCCTTTTTCCAATCGCCTATCAATCTCATAAATGAGATCTTACATTTATACCATAACCTAAGACCAATTGAATAGGTTGGCTCACTAAGAATATTACAATAAAATCAATTACAAATGAATCAATAAGTGATGCATCATGTAAGCTCAATGTATTTACAATAATAACAAATCATCTCTATAACATGCCATGCTAATCTGGAATAGATATGATTATCGGTGCATAACCTGGACCTATTTGCCGGTAATAGAAAATATGAAAACCCGAATAAATCAATAACCAAATTGCCAAAAACAAGTGATCAAATAATGTCTTTGACATAACCAAGTAGTCTCCAAGTCATTCCAAGTGTCAGTGAACAATATAACTTGTCGGTGAACCAGATACCAGTGCCTGTGCATAAGTCACTGACTTGCTAGTGAGCATAACCAAAGAGCTCCAAGTGTTGATAAGAGTTGACAAGTGATGACAAGTGTTGACATTAATGACAAAACCATATCAACATATCCAAAATACCAACAAGAAATTCCCTTCAATGTGGCATTGCTAATCCATGTACAGAATCGTCACCTTGATATCTTTTGCTCAGCTTGTCAGCTACGAATTCTAGAAATTATGCCTATAACTCAAATCACCACCATTTCCTAGGCCATCACTCTATCGCCACTGGCATGCATTCACCTTATGTAAATGATTTTGTTATGATCTTATTCCTTTTTTCAGTGTACAGTCTCCTGCTTTAGGATTTCTATCAATAAGCAAATCTCTGAATTCATCAGAGAACTCGTGATTCATCACACCTGAACTAGAAGCTTATCCAAATAATTTCACTCTTAGGAATGCCACAAATATTGAGAGGGGGGGGTGAATCAGTATCTAACTGGTGTTTAGAATTTCTTAACTTAAAACATGCAGAACATAATATAACAGTGTACCGGTATGCAAGAAATAATGCAATAAATAGAATCAAGAACATCCACATGAAAAGCACGCCATAACACAAGGTTTTAACGAGGAAACCTGGTGTGGGAAAAACCTCAGTGGGATTTGTGACCCACAATATTCACTCACTGGCTAATAAGAGAATATTACTTACAATAGGGTCCTGCACATGCAGGAAGGCCAACTGCCTAGAGCTCACTGCTCAATGGGAAGTCTCATTGACTTACAATGAGGATTATACAAATCCAATATCTTGTACTACTTTACAATAACATCTTCAATGCCTAATCCAGTACCGGTTGCTGCTCTGCTTACATAAACCCCTTAACCTATATTTCGCATAATAGGTCTGCCTAATATTTTTCCTTAATGCTTACATCTCCTTATCAAATGTCTACAATGATCTCTTTTATATATAAGAGTCATTTTACAATTTGCCAAGTCGGCTTACAGATTTTTTCAATAATAAACAAAATATAATATAACAAAATCCTGTCGGCCTCTATGCTGGTATACTTCCTTTCTTTTGTGTAGGTGCTGGTGTCCTGAGTGCTGGTGTAGAGTGTGATCTGTTGATGCTGGTATAATTCCTTTGTTGATGCCATAAGATTGCAAGGTTGCCATCAATGACAAAACCTTCAATCACATACAATGTCTCATTGGAGTGTGCATATGCCAACAATCTCCCCCTTTGGCATTGATGGCAACACTCATGAGAAATTTCAAAAGATGTATCCAAAAAATGTGAAGTCCAAAAAATGTTACCAAAAATGTGTGAGCTCCCCCTAAGCATATGATTCCTGTGATTTTAATTTTCTCATCCCACTACTCCCCCTTTGGCATCAATGACAAAGGTTGTCAAGATGTCAGTAGAGTTTGTAGTTTCAACCTTGTAACTGGGTGGTTACAATTTGAAAAAGATCTCCCAAAATCAAGTTTATACTATCCATAAACTTTTTGCTATCCTTTATTGCTATCTTTGTTCTCTTTACTGTACCGGTGAGATGCTGCAAATGCTCTGTCAATGTTTTCTTTCCTTGTATTAGTGCCTCAGATGCTAGATAGTCCAATCTTGGACTTAGTTTTCATCTCAAATGCTTTTCCTTATTCACTATTCTTTCTTTCTCTCTTTCCAATTTAAGTAAGTCTTCTTCAAAATTTGTTATCTTCTCCTCAAAAACTGATAGTGTATCAAGTGAGTTAACAAAATTATCTGCAAGTTTATTGATCTCATCCTGTACCGTGCTCATCTTCTTGTCTATATCTACAGTCAAAAAGTTTGTTTTACAGGTATCTTTGTACAAACTTTTGTACTCTTTCAATAATTTACATAATTCTGGTAGAAGTGTGTCAAAATCTCTATTACACTTCTTTATTTGTTCATCAAAGAATTTTTGTTTTTCAACTTATACTTTATCCTTCAATGACTCTTCCTTTATTTTCTCAATGTTTTCTATGATATATTTACATAGTGTATCAAGTTGTCCTAAAGAATCTTTATTGTCTATATTATAGTTAGGAGCAATTACCTTCATTGGTATGGTATCATAAATTGCCTTGTAAGCTTGTGAGATGCAGTCGGTTATCTTCTTGATTGAATCTAATAGTACCTTAGTCACATTAGTTGATTTGTAGCCTAATGATGAACCAACAATCTAAGTATCGATGGAAGTAACCAAGCTTGTATTGACCTCTGGTAGGTTTGTTTGTGTCTGCATTTCTTTAAGCAATGGTTTTTCTACTTCACTAGTTGTCAGTGGTACTGTTTCGTTATGTACCTGTTCCGGTTGCTGTTATTCCTATTCCGAAGCCTTTAGCTCTATTTGTTTCTCTGTTTGTTGCATTGTCTCAGTCTGAGTCTCTACCTTTTTCTCTTTATCTTCTATCGGTTTCTCCTATGTGTTTTCAGTTTCCTCAGCTACCGGAGGCTCTCTAGCCATCTCAATCTTATTAGTTGTATCTTTGTCTACCACAATGTTGATCTTTTGAGTATCAACATCCATAGTATATAAGACTTCAGGATTAGGATTATCATCCTCTACATCCATACTCTTAGATACAGGTTGATCTTCTATAGCTGTTGTTTTTGTTGGTGGAGTAATTAAAGGAGGTGGGGGTAAGTTGTCTCTAACCTTGATACTAGGTGGTCCACCAACTTTACCTTTACCCTTGTCTCTATCTTTCTGATAAAATTTTTATGGGTTTGGGGTTCTTGTACTCTTCTTGTTTCTCTTTCTAAACTAGGAATATATCCCATCCATTTTCTGTCTCCTCAGTCACCGCATTAACTCTTCCAACCATTAAAACAACGTGTTGGTGTGCAGTAGAAAATACTGTCCGATTGGCTTGAGCAATTAGGTCATCAATTTCTTTGGGTGAGTTTATTGGATATACAACAAGTAGCTTTTCAATCTTTATTTTCTTGTCTAGTTCTATTATTGGTTGTCTTCTTGCTTTTAGTCTTTTAAATAGTTCATCTAGAATTTCATTGACTACTTCCATCAAAAACTTCTTATACATATTTATATGCAATATAACACTATTTTCAACTTGTTCTTTTTCATCAGTTGTTAAGGTGTCATATATTTTCTCTATGTTCTTCAATTTACCTTCCTTTGTAATTTCATTCAGCAGTATATCAAGAGGGGCCAAGTCTTTGTTTGTCCTCTTCTTCTTTTTGGGTGTCAGTTTCTTCTTCTTTGGTGTAGCCTTTCTTACCCGAGATCTCATTGCTTGTTGTTTTTATCTTGTCCTCCTGGGTGAGGGTGTGGTTGCTAATGAGGGATTTCTTTTTCTTACAACTCTTTTGAAAGTTGTAGGCATGACACTCTCTGAAGAAGTACCTACCGGTGATAGGTGAGTTTCAGGTTGTGGAGCTGCTAACTCATCCTCTGTTATATCGATTTTCTTCAACACATCTTCTTTGATGGCTTTTGCTTGTCTAGAACCTTTCCTTACAACTACCTCAACCTTTTTCACTATTTTCTTTGATTGTATTTGGCTTTCAATAGTTTCTGCACTACCAAATATTTCTTCCTTAGGTTCTCTTGGGGCTTCCAGAAGTGCTTTAGCATATGTTTCAATTATATGATCATCTGTTTCATAGCCCATCTCGGTTACCCAAACTGTCCTAGGGATGACTACTTCCATCCAGATTTCATCTTTCTTGATTACAAAGCATATTTCATCTTTGTATTTGTCGACAATCTTTTGTGATAACCTGATTCTTTTCTTCATTTTGGCCTTTAATGCTTGAAAGAAGTCATGAATATTGTTTTCCTTGTCTTCTCCCATGTTATTGAATAGTTCTGTTAACTGTTTGCCTACCAGTATATCATATCCAAGTTCTTTGTAGCCTATACAGGGAACCTATTTTGCTATATGTAGCATCAAACATACTAACAGATTTCCAAACCTAAAAGTTCCTTTCTTGTCCTTCTTAATCTTTCCAAGGTTGTCAATTAATTCATCCTTTAACCACTCACATATATCAATCTTTGCATTATCTGTGACCATATCATAAGCACTCTTAATGCAAAAACTTGAAACTGAATTGAGTCTATTTGCATGAGTAGCTTTATACCCTAATATCATGTTGATAAATCTCACATTAATGTCTGTTACATCATTAACTCTTAGGGACCTCTTGTCGAATGTTGCACTAGTTAGGTTTGTAACTAGGTCATTGGATACCTTCTTGGTTTTATCTGGCCTTTTATCAGTGATTGGTAACCCTGTGACAGGTTTCACAGCTTCCTTAGTGATTTTGTGGACTGCATCTAACTAGAAAAATTCACCATGTACCCTGCTTAAGACTATCCTAATCACATCCTTGGGGAATTCAGGAATGCTAAGGATCTTTGTAAATCCTAGGGTCTCAATGATCTTGTGTTCATCTTTTACATTGTTGGTTTTATCACATATCATAGTTTTAAACATGGTTTTAATCTCTTCATCTCCTAGTTCCTCAAAGTTGTAGTGGATGTACATTCTGGGGTCTTCAGCATAAACAACTCCCTTAGGAATTTGAGAAAAAGAACCTAAGGTATCATCTTTCTTTGCTACCTCGGGAACTAACTGAAATATGGGCCTAGGTCTTTTTATCACTTCAAC
Organism: Cryptomeria japonica; assembly: GCF_030272615.1. Taxonomy (NCBI): domain Eukaryota; kingdom Viridiplantae; phylum Streptophyta; class Pinopsida; order Cupressales; family Cupressaceae; genus Cryptomeria; species Cryptomeria japonica. Next base: position 499,012,155 of record NC_081409.1, on the reverse strand, counting down.
AACAGTAGGGTTTGCTATATATTCAATTGCAAAGGTGGATGCCATGATTAAATACCTTTTACTGCCTTTAGGATGGATGCTTGCTTGGAGTGTTCTTGCTTCTTGCTCGAAATGCCTTAGCTCAGAATCTTCGCACTCTTCGTAGGTTTGAAATCTTGGTGAAATGAAATGGAGCCAAAACCTTGATTTTATAGTGTCTTTTTGCCATCTACCACATTAATTGCATGCCGGTTAAGTATTCAGTTAACATTGTTTGCCGGTGATAAGTAATTTCCAACTTCGTATCTCTAACCAAGGGAATAATAGCACATGTGTCATTAGATTGCAAAACCCTCAAAGAAACTTTCTTCAATTAGATGAAGAACTTCCTGCCAGTGGAGCACTGCTCTATCCTTTCAGTGAAACATCACTCTATCCTGCTGGTGAAGCATTGGTTTGTTCTACCGATGGAGGAGTATTCCCAATATTTAGATTATCTTTTTTAATCCATTGTTTTGAGAATTCTTTCTTAACCTCTTCAATATTTTCTTTACCTTTCAAGCTAGAACTTTTGTTGTCTACCGGTCTTCCTTTACTTCTACAAAATTTAGCAATATGCCCAATCTTGTTACATGCATAACAAGTTACATTATTCTTTTGAATATCTTTCCCATAACCTATACGGGTTTGTGTTATGCATTGATTAGATAAATGTCCAAATCTTCCACAAACATAACATCTCACATTCATCCTGCAGTTTTTAGAGTTGTGACCTACTTTGTTGCATTGAGAACATTGACTGGTGGGTGTGTTAATATTTTGATAATTTCTAGATCTACATTCATTTGCTCTATGACCATACTTATTACAGTTAAAGCATTTTCCAATGAATTTATAAGCATTAGGTTGTCTTACTGATTTGCTATGATCCTGAGTATTTGTAGTACCGGAGCTTTCACCAACTTCAAAGCCAATTACAGAAGTGTGAACTTTAGGTTTTTGATTCTTTAGCAAGGTGCCAAGTTCCTTTGAGCTTTTCTTTAATTTTTCTTTATGTTGATTTGTAGTTTCTAGTTGTCTTTCTAAGACTTCTTTTTGTCTCATCAGTTCATTTGAGTCATTCTGAGTATGCATCAGATCTATCTTCAACATGTCATTTTCATAGCTAAGTCTTGTGTTCTCATTTGCTACATCACTTAGTCTTCTGGTCAATTTTTCTTCATTCTTCTTCCTATCCTCAATCTCTTTGCAAAATCTCATAGTCATATCCTACATCTCATTCTTTGTTGTCATGTTCTCTTGTTTCAACTTGCTTATCATATCATTAAGTGATTCCTTTTCATCATTCTCATTTTGCAATTTTTCACAAAGTTCTCTTCTCTTATTTCTTGCAACAGTAAAATTCTCTTGAAGTGCTTGAATAATATCTTGAGCTACCCTTAAATCATCTTCTTGTTTGATATTTTTCAATTTCTCCGCATCATAGTCTGAAAGAGCTCCTTCCAGTTGCTTCATCAGATTTTCCATCTTTACCAGTGTCAAGATCTTCCTCAAGCTGTTAGGCTTTTGAAAATAGAGGACCAAGCTCGGATACCAATTGTTAGGAATCCCACAAATACTGAGAGGGGGGGGGGGGCGTGAATCAGTATCTAACCAGTGTTTATAATTTCTTAACTTAAAACATGTGTAATGCTCGCCAAAATACCCCAAAGAAATATAGATAAAAACATGCTAATTTAATTTAATTTTTTTTAAACAATACAACATATAAAATCACTTAAGAAATGCAGCAAGCACACAACAACATTTAAGTGTTATGAACATAGAATAATTCACTCAAGCTATTCAAACAATTGCACAAATGGAATACAATAAATCATTACTATTGCCTCCCTAGGGTATCTCAACAAGATTACTTAATCTACCTACATAAGAAATAAGCATTTACTTTCTTCCAGTTCAATACCTCATAATCTTAATCATTATACACACATAGGTGCAGCATAGAAATACCCAACACCCATGATATGCAACCTACCTAATCTTTCATTTAATATGAGATTCTATCTTTCAACGCATAGCTATTTCATTTGTCACTTAGATTCATTTTATACACCAAGTCCAAATATTCCTATTACCATTAACCAACCTGCGACTATTAACATCACCATTCACATACCAAGATTAACCCTTATATTGCATTAGCACCATTTCCATTTACAATTAACTTTTACATAGTCATTTATAATTCTATACTCCTAGCATACTTATTACTTCATCATGATTCCAAAAGTACATAATGCAATACTCACAAAGTCTCCTTCAAAATTTAACCCATAGCTCATTTAATAATCATAAAATCTCTTGCACTATATCAATTAACCAACAATCATCTCATTACAAATTAGGTAACTACACGAATTCATCTCAACACAAACTAAGGTACAATATCCTAATTCCATAACAACTAATAAAATCCACCAAATGGAGATATAATTCTTAAACTATAACACATGATACATTCTAATCCTTTCCTAAAAGATAAGAACTCATTTAATCATCTTCCCATACACTTACTAGTATTTTCCATTAATAAGATTAGTAATTCATTCATTAAGAACATCCATACAATATTTTCATAAGGAACATTCAACTACATCCCAAGCATTATAAGATTTCAATTCAATCACTAGATCACTGTCTACAAAGTATGATACTATAATTTCAAATTCTTTAATCACAACTCATAAACATGTCCTAAGATATCTTCCAACATTACTCAAACTCGCACATCCTATCAAGACATAACATTTCTTCTACTTAAATCATTAGTTAAAGACATCATTTCAAATCTAATGCCATTATCATAACATTTACCTAATTTACTTTTAACATGGCTTATCAAGAATACAAAATACATCATTTCATTTTAAACAACAATACTTATCCACATCTCATGCATCCATTTCATTTAATATAAATATGTTACAATACAACTCAAGGTTCATCATTACAATCACATACCATAACCAAAAGCTATCACTATAACTAGAACAACATAGTCATTTCTCATATACATGGCTTCTTTTACAACCGTTACATAAGAATTTCATTACATAAATGACATAACCATTTACATTCTTGCTGCAATTATTATCCATGAACAATATGAAGAAGCATCCTTATCCACGCAAGAATAATTCAAAAACAAGAACATCCCAATGGTTTAAAAGTACCAACCACCCAACCATGTGGAACCAAAGGAACCACCCCCCTTGCTAGGAGATGACACAAGGTCCCAACACACACTCTACATCTAGACTGACACTCAAAACCAAAGAGACTAACCAACAAGGACTCTCAAGCAAGAACTCACACAGATCCACAAGAATAAACTCCCAGAGGCATAAAACTCATTAGGACATAAATGCATCCAATAAGCATAATCATAAATCATAAAGGGGGAGCACATGTAGGAGTGGAGTGTCATCACATGCCATCCTCATAACATAATAACACAAGGCACTATCCTGATGGACATGTAGAACCATCTCAACCTATGAGAGACCAAGGGAGATTAGCTTACCATCTTCATGGCCTTCTCATGCTTATCCTAAAGCATCCTCCCTAGGACATAAGTCATGAGGCTCAAAACTATTCATTATCTTGTTTAAGTGAGTTATAATTTTCCCATCCCAATTAATTCAATATCAATGTTATCACTTGTTTACAAATCATGGAAAACTCCAATGTGCCCTGGTGGTCTAGACTTCATGCATCCTTACAAGGAACCTCATGCTAGCCTATCTCTCATGACCCCGGTCATCACAAGGAAGCCCACTCCTCCTAACATGGCCCAACAACACATCACAAGAGGCTCTACCAACATAAATACATGAAAATAATACTCAATGCAACCAATAACTTCCACACATACTCTTAAAACATATGCAAGGCTACAACAACATCAATATAACAAAATGAGCCTCTTGGCTAGCAATCAACAAAGGCATATCAAGCCATTAAATTTGTTGTCATTAATGAAAGTAAAACCATAGTAAGGCCAACTCACTTGCTACCCCAAAATAGCAACACTTCCAACTCACCAACCATAGCACATCAATATGGATGAAAGCATAATTCTTTCCCCAATAACATAGGAAGGTAAATATGCTTGAAACCAACAAAATACATCAAATAAAATCAGATATAAAACTATAAATCATCAACACCCTCAACAATGCTTCTGGTACAAGAATTAATCCGGAAAGTACCACACAATCAAGCAACTAGCAAATGAAGGCATGTTTATCAAAAATAAAAATAAAAACAAAACAAAACCAAGCAAAACCATGCTCCAATCAAAATATTTCAAAAATATTATATTCCATACCTACCTTCCCAAAGTTCAAGAAAATAAAATATATTTTCTACCTACCATAAACTTCCAACCAATCAACTCCAAGGGTAGGTAAAATAAATTAAACCATTGACCCGGGGTGAAATAACTTTTAAATAAAAGAATACAAATTACCCACTTTTTAAAAAACTTAATGGGTAGAATAATATTACCCAATAAATAAAATTCACTTCAACATTAAATAAATAATACACACTTGAAGGCCAATATTAAATCAAAACTTCATGCACACACAGACTTAGAAAGACACAAAAGCTTTCAGCAAACCTAGAAATACAAATATTTCCCACAAACTATAGAATAAAACTTTACAATAAATTTATGCCTTCATATATTTCCTTCCTCACTATACAAATTTTAGATTCATTTCCCCAAGCTCACACATTCAATCAGCAGACACGGAGCATACAGGAAAATTGTAAAATAAAATATAAAAATGTAGAATACATCTCCAACCTGCAACCCGTGTTATGGAAGAAGCTGAAGAACTGATTCCACCAGCCAAACCAAATCCAACCCAAGCTCCAGCCAAAATCCAAGAGAGAAGAAAACAAAAACCAAGAAGAAAACTCGCTAGAGAAAATTTTCCAGAGAGGAACCAACCCATGAAAACTTCACGGAAAAGAAAATAAAAAGACAAACATTAACCAAAAACTCTAGCCTCAATCTCAGCCAATCAAAATATTCTAATCTATAATATAGTTTACCAACCCCACCATATAATATAATTTTACCTCCCTTTTTAAATTCAACCAATAAGAGAAGAGGGTAGGTAAGGTAAATATAAATCATGCTTTTTACAATTTGGTGGGATTGTTTTATCATTTTATTATTTATGCAACCCACTTAATATAAAAGTCAAACTAATAAACAAAATATAAGCCACAATTAAATAAATTAAATGGAGAAATTAAATTAAATAAACCAAAGGCTCATAAATGAATTAATGAACTAGATAAACATTAAAAGCCAAATAAATATTAAACTATAGGCGATTAAATAAATAAATAAATAAATACCAATAAAGGTCAAATCACAAATAAATATAAAACACATCATAAGCTAAACATTAAAAATTAAATAAATATTAAATCATCATTAAAATAAATAAACATTTAAATATCAAATAATCAAATAATTAAAAAAAAAGAATCCAATAAATTAAATTAAACATTAGATAACCAAATAATCAAATCGCTATTAATCAAAATAATTAAAATAAACATCATTAATTATTTAATCTTGCATCAATAATCAAATAGTCAATCTCAACATAAAAGGAATAATCAGCCAATACTAACATACTCACAAAATAGAAGAAACCCAGCTTACTAACTATCATGACGACTTGCGCCAAGACACTGACGACTCACAGTGAACAACTTAGACCTAGAGTATGTGAGGGGAAATTGTGCCAACTCCGAACCACATACCATTGAGATTTAAAGACATGCTCAGACCTGTGGAGCCAGGTGGAGTCGATGTCTAGTACCTGCAAATCCTGGATCCACAAAGCAACGATACGACATATATATATATATATAATAATAGACAAGGGTTAGAGAGTTGCAATGACACATCCCGCTCACAATGAGTGATGTGGCATTGTCTCTATCCCAAAGACAGTCAGACAACAATCAAACACAACATATGATCAACTCATCATAGATAATCATTAAATATGGCCAGTACATAAAAACATCATCAAGTGCATGATTAGTATAGTTCATGATTATAGTAAGGCATGTAAAATTCATCAACACTTATGCTCATCAAAACACATGATCAATATAATCTTTTGATAATTAATCACATAATAAGTATATAGTGACTAATAAATCACACGATCAATAATGATAGTATCAACATCATATAAATCATCTGAAATAGCCTATGCCCAATAATGCCTATCATGCATGAATTAAAGGTCAACTCTAGTCAAACAAGTCAAGTCAAGGGTGGACACTACAACATGTAGAACACAATATAACAGTGTATTGGTATGCAAGAAATAATGCAATAAACAGAATCAAGAACATCCACATGAAAAGCACACCATAACACAAGGTTTTAACAAGGAAACCCGATGTGGGAAAAACCTTGGTTGGATTTGCGACCCAAAATATTCACTCATTGGCCAATAAGAGAATATTACTTATAATAGGGACCTGCACATGTAGGAAGGCCAACTGCCTAGAGCTCACTGCTCAATGGGAAGTTTCATTGACTTACAATCAGGATTATACAAATCCAATATCTTGTACTGCTTTACAATAGCATCTTCAATGCTTGATCTAGTACTGGTTGTTGCTCTGCTTACATAAACCCCTTAACCTATATTTTGCATAATAGGTCTGCCTAATATTTTTCCTTAATGCTTACATCTCCTTATCAAATGTCTACAATGATCTCTTTTATATATAAAAGTCATTTTACAATTTGCCAAGTCGGCTTACAAATTTTTTCAATAATAAACAAAATATAATATAACAAAATCCTGTCGACCTCTGTGTCAGTATACTTCCTTTCTTCTGTGCCGGTGCCGGTGTCCTGAGTGCCGGTGTAGAGTGTGATTTGCTGATGCCAGTATAATTCCTTTGCCGGTGCCATAGGATTGCAAGGTTGCCATCAATGACAAAACCTTCAATCACATACAATGTCTCATTAGAGTGTGCATATGCCAACATTCACATCTATAAGATATCATCTTTGATTGTCAAATCAATCCCGAATCGCAATTCTAAGTCCCATTCATTCTACCTTTTCCCATGAGCTATGACCAGTGCCTCCAAAATCGCTCTAAACTTCTCATTTGAAACTCAACTATAGATCTCATCCAACTTGGCAAATCTAATGGTCATTTCTTTCCAACTTAGCATTTTGACTTTCCAACTATATCTATGAACCTACAAAATCCTGACTAAATAGTGCCATATCATCTTTCGACCAAGCTCCATCAACAACCTCTCCGTAAGCCTTCCTGATTAGCCTGGGACATGTGGCATCATCTCATGATGTAATGGTCTGTAATCTCCTTGCAATTTCCATTATGGGAATATGAGGGTCATCCGATCTATTCAATCTTTTCTTCTTTGCATACTATCCATCAACTCCTTGAGGACTTAAAAGTCAAGCACCTTTTACCTCAGGATAAAACATCTCCATTCATTCTAAGCACATGCAAACTGGTGGGACTATTAGTAAACCAACCTTTACTGCCTGCAAACCAGAAACATAATACTTTTGACTGGTTATGCTGCTAACCCTGCTGGTTTCCACTGATAACACGTGGCACAATCTCATGGTACCGCGGTCATTAAAATCCCTGCACCTTTGATCACAGGGAAGTGCTAGCCATTGGATCTATCCTTTCTTTAACAAATGGTCGGGGTATTTAGGACCTTTTGGACTTAGGAAAAATACAAGTGTGGACATAAATATTTTAAAAGGGGACCGATAATAGGAAAGATATTCTCTTTACTTAGGGAAATTATTATTTCATGAACCAGTTGATCAGCATTTTTCTTAAGGAATAAGATGGCCCCACTCATGGAAAGGGTACCCTCGGTTTTAAGTGGGAAAAAGTAACAATAAAATATAACATCACTAGGGTTTTCTTCACAAAATGTAAGAAGTTTTCATAAACCCTAAACCCTAGACCTTGAACTGTTCATAGACAATACGAGTAAAACCTGAAAAAATCAATTTTTTGGGCTTAAAATTTAAAAAATTTATGCAAATAATTTCCAGGGCTATCAGTGGCTCTAGTTGGGGACGCTCATTTCACAGGAATGAAGCAAGAGACTAGAATCTTTGAGTAAATTAGACCAAGTGCAGGGCAAACCAAAAAGAAATTACCTGGATAGGGTAACTTCAACCGAAAGTAAACTACACTACCAAAGGAAACCTAACTAATCCTCATGGATAACAACTACTTTAAGAAAAGTAGAACTTCAAAAATTGTCCATGAACGGGTAATTAAGAGGGGATTTATTTATAACTCCATTGGGCATAGAGTCAAAGAAAACCACTCTACCCAAATTTACTTGTGGCCTGCAAGATCAAACCAAGTGTGATGGCCCAAAGCCATCCGCCATTATCAACCAGTGTTTTCCTCTTTCATAAACATGATTTTCTTTTGAAAGCATCAAATATATTCTAATAACATAAGTGGAAAACCATGTTTCAAACTTGCTGACTATTTTTATCCATCCACTATGCTTGATTTTATCACTGCAATTACTACTAAAAAATTGAAACATGTGCAATAATATAGAACATCTGCTATTTTGTGACATATATGTTGTATACTCAACATAGCACATATCCTGACTGCAATCGATATTCTTTTTTGGAAAAACATCATCTTGTCAGAAAAGGAAAATCTCATATTCTAGCACATAACTGAAAATACATGCCTCTTTTACATTATCAACTTGCCTACTGAAGTAAGGATTCTCTGAAGAATCCTCCTTCTTACTGATCATATCAAGCAAACTATTATCAAGGGGAAGCAAAGGATCAAAGATGACCTCTTTATATACTTCATTTTCTTGCTTTGTTTCCAATCTAATGTCAACAATATCAACAATAGGGGAAGACTACTCATTGTTACCTATCTTTGAATTAGATAGTACCCCTTCATCTTCACAATATTCTATTTCAGAAGTTTATGGAATAATCTCTAGATTCTCATTTCTTTCTTCATACAAAAGGTTAAGAATAATATGAAGACCCTTCTCAAAAATATTATAACAGAGCACCAATTGATCTTCATCTACATCTTCATCAAATAATGCATTTATATTTTCACTAAAGTTATTTTTTATCTCATCTTCAGGTTTATCAAGAAACTAGGAGTCAGAATCTGAATTGGAACAACACCCAACAATATATTCTTTATAGATCTTATCATCAAAAGATGATGGTATCTCATCATCTAAAATTTTATTATCAGAGTCCTGGAAACTTGCATCCATTTCAGACATAAAACTTTCCAGTTCTTCATAGTCATTGTCATATCTATTTGAAACATAAGACTGCAAACCAATTTTCTATGAGGTATTCTTCTTGAACAAATCACTATTGTTGTCCTTTTGTCTCTACATCTAATATGTTAGACACCTTCTCATTAGCCTCTTCTTCATTAATATGAGGAATAACCACTATCTTTGACAAGTTCTCTTCACTCACATTTATTATTCAAATCATAATTGATAACAAGGCTAATGTAATCAGTAGGGATACAAATGTCTTGACATGGTCCTTTAGTTTCAGATTCATGCTTTTCTTCAAACCCTAACATCTTAGGATAATATACCCTTATAGATAGATAACCCTTAGGGATTCCATATTTCAAATTATTTTCAATATCCATTACTATCCTATAAGCCTGATGTAAGGTTTTAGGATCCTTATCTCTTAGAAAATAACTCTCTTCCTCTTCAAATGCATCCAAATAAACAACTAGGCATACTGCATCATTTGCTCTATAATTGCTAGGAATGTTATCCAATGCCCTAGCAAACCTGAATGTACTAAATCATCTTCTTCTTTTTGAATGTCCATGAATTTTTTCATAACTGAGCTTGGATCAATTCTTTCACAAAACTATTCCATGAATGACACCTTCAACTCATCCCATGATGAGATAGAGCATACTGGCATGTAGGAGAACTAGTCTCTAGCATTTTCCCTCAAAGTCTGAACAAACAACTTCATGAAAACATCTTCCTGATTTATTTAAAAATCTTCCATTAATTCAAAAAACTCTTGCAAATGCTGTCGTGTTGACTCTGACTTCTTCCCATTAAATCCTAGTAATTGTTCCCTAACCCCTACAGGAACAGGATTTGGAGAACCTTGGATACCATCAAAATTCAATGGTTTATATCTTTCCCTAAAGAAATCTCTATGATGACTTGGCATAGATTGCAGATTTTTTTTATACATTTCATAAGGAAACACAGGCACATGATACATATTTTCATTCATTCCCTTATTTCTTTCCCTTCTCTTAAACTATTTCATTATAAATCTCAAAACATACTCCATCTAATCTTATACAGAAAGATGAAAAATGAATCACAGGAGCATGTAAATTTATCACTACCATTCCCTTCCTTAGTGCTAAAAAAAGAGCATATGCTCTATAAAATGGAACAAATGCACTACTTTCGAAAGAAGATGTGCTACTTTAGGGAATCTATGTGCTATACTGATGATTATATGCACTAAGAGAAAGTAAGATATATTAGATTAGAAAGATCCTCTATGCACTGGAAACAAGTGTAGATGTGCTACTTTGGCCTTCAAATGTGGTGTAGTAGAGGGAAGATGCACTGAAATATCTATTGTATGCACTATACTTTTTCACCTATATGTTGTTCTGATATTATTTTTGAAAAGTACCTCCAACCTGCGTGCAAAACAATTACAAATTTAGGGACTTGCCCCATGGTGGGTGCTAGAAATGTATGCTAGAAAGAGTGGAACCTTCAAAATGAAGGTAAGCACATCTAGCATACCAAGGAAACATTATATTAGAGGATTCAATAAGAACAAAACATGTTAATTAATCAAAACTCTAAAAGCATTTCATTGTTTTCTATCTCTAAGGATCCTTCAAATCAAGGTAGCTCTCAACTTGGAAGAGCACTTGATCTCTAGGATGACTACCCAAAGAATGAGGGATAGTTTGATAAAAGACCTACATGATATAGAACTAAGATCTTAGTGAATTATTTCGATATGAAACTAGATAATGATATGTTTCAAGGATGATGATATTGTTATGAAGTTAAATTAGCATGAAAATAATATTAAGATGATATTTTAAGCTAGCATGAAAATGAGACTAACATGATATGCAAAATATGATAAATCTATGCTATGATTCTACTAAAATGATCTAAATTCTATTATCAAAGAGAAGCTAAAATGCTTGATGAAATGAGACTATAACTTAGATGCATGAAGACTTGGATGATGATAATGAATAAATGAGGCCTATTTATAGAAGAAATGGGAAATTGGATGGTCAAGATTGAATAATCTTAATAAGGGTTAGGATTGAAGGATAATCAATCCATGTGAGACTTTTAACCCAATCCCATGTTGACAAGTGTCACCATGAGGAGGCTTGAGAGGAGAGATAAGGAGAATTAAATGCTTGAGGGGACATGATGGTTACCCTAGGGGGTTGAGTTAGGGTTAGGTTAATGGATATTCATTTTATCCAAGGGATAAATGAATGTGCAAGGGTTAAATTGTTATCTTAGTCAAAGTAATAAATTCTTTGAAGAGACCCATGAGTTAAAAGGATGGTTAAGTTAGAGGAAATTCTCTAACCAAAGGTCAAAGGTGAGTTAACCATAAATGGTTATGTAAGAGCCTTTAATGGTTTGAAAGACTTTAGAGGTTAACTATTTGAAGACATAAAGCCTCTAATGGTTATTGAAGACTTTGGGGGTTTTTGAGAAGTGACCTTTTTCTTAAGGAATGTGCAAATGATTATGAGGGGGATTAGGCTAAATTGGAAGTGATTAGAAGAATCTAGAAGGGGTTTAGGCATGCAAGTGGATTTCGTCACTAGTACATTTGGGCCTAAATTTCGATGGCTAATTGTTAGACTTGCGATGATACCACATCAGACTTCTGAACGATGCCATTTGCATCGGTTGTCCAATGATGTTATGAACTCCTCCGACGATGGCTATATTTTCTCCCCTAGCCACAAATTTTGGCAGATTACCATCAAAATTCTGACAGATGCTATGTTTGCTCCTGGATGACTGTCCGACATGGAAGTGATGTCGGATATATAGCATCCTTGTCAGATGTTTCATTAGTTTTCCTCAGAATTCTGACGACGAGAGATGTTGTGGGTCAAACAACTTTGTCATCAGTGCATGAAAGCATTGAACAAGTTCTCCTTTTAAAAATTGCATAAAACATTTACTATTTATTTGATTCAATGTTATTTGGAATTATTAATGATGTTTCCTTTCTCCAAGAATTGTCTAGGATCTTTCCATCAGATAATATGTAACATCGAATGACTAAAGATTTTCTTTACAAATGCTTATTTTATTTAATTATTATCTGAGTGTGAATTAAAATTTATATTTGTACGGAAGCAGAACATACAAGCTGAAGAGTCATATGCAAGAAAATTTCATAAAAAAAGCGAAGCACGCATTATCTTGAATGACATGGAAACAAGCTCATCAGCTTCCTAGAAGAGAGCAATTGGAGAAAAGAAGAGGAAAGTGTTAAAGGGTGATAAATACAAATAAACAATGTTTGGAGTGTGTGATGTGATGTCTCTAATTTATGTCTGGAGAGACTAACTAGTTTTGGAGTTCCAGCGAAACCTATTGGGCCACGCTTGGAGGAAATCAATGTGTTCATGCAAGGAGAACCTTTTTTCTATTATGAGAATGATTCTTTTGCACCAAGGATATTTGAAAGTCAATATCCAAAAATTTCTATAGTGTGGAATCAGAGTTGGTGGACTCGAAGTAATTTTTAGCTTTCAGAAGACCAAGAGGTTATGTACACAATCTCCCAATAGAAGGGCAATTTCAAGCATTACCTCTCCCCACCATGACTATTCAGGAAGCACTTCCTCAGACAAAGGACTATTGGCCTCCATGGGATCAAAGAAAAAAATTGAAGCATTGACTCTAAACGATGTGGTGGTGTCCTTCGTGAAGAACTCTACACTATAATTGAAAATTCACGAGGGAAACTGAAAGATAATGAAGAGAAATACATTCTTGAAAAGTGGGAAGAATGGATCTTGGTTTGGGTGGGGCCAAGTCAGGTGGCTCCTCTAGAGGCTAACGAGATAGAAATCATATTAGGATTTGAAAAAGATCACACTCATGGAACTTCATGTGCGAATGATCGATTGCGCTATTTGGGTAATGCATTCCAAATAGATACAGTTGCATAGCATTTATATATCTTTATTAAAGCCTTTTATCCCAATGGCATTAAATTAAAGTACTTTCTCTTCTATCTGGTATTGGTGGAGATGAGGTCTATAGGTGGTAGGTCAGGTCGATGCAAAGAAACCTCTTCTCCACCAATACCAAATAGAAGAGAAAGAACTTTAATTTAATGTCATTATGATAAAAGTCTTTAATCAAGATAGATAAATGGTATGCAACTATATCTATTTGGAATGCATTACCCAAATAGCGCAATCAATCAGTCATACATGAAGTTCCACGAGTGTGGTGTTTTTCTAATTTCTATCTCGTCAACCTCTAGAGGAGCCACCTGACTTGGCCCCACCCAAACCAAGATCCATTCTTCCCACTTTTCAAGAATGTATTTCTCTTCACTATCTTCCAGTTTCCCTCGTGAATTTTCAATTATAGTGTAGAGTTCTTCACGAAGGACACCACCACATCATTTAGAGTCTATGCTTCAATTTTTTTCTTTGATCCCATGGAGGCCAATAGTCCTTTGCTTGAGGAATTGCTTCCTGAATAGTCATGGGGGGGAGAGGTAATGCTTGAAATCGCCCTTCTATTGGGAGATTGTGTACATAACCTCTTGGTCTTCTGAAAGCTGAAAATTACTTTGAGTCCGCCAACTCTAGTTCCACACTATATAAATTTTTGGATATTGACTTCCAAATATCCTTCGGTGCAAAAGCATCATTCCCATAATAGAAAAAATGTGCTCCTTGCATGAACACATTGATTTCCTCCAAGCGTGGCCCAATAGGTTTCGTAGGAACTCCAAAACCAGTTAGTCCCTTCGGACATAAATTAGAGACGTCACATCACACACTCCAAACATTTTTTGTTTGTATTGCATACTCTCTATGTATTTATCACCCTTTAACACTTTCATCTGATTTTCTCCAATTGCTCTCTTCTAGGCAGCTGATGAGCTTGTTTCCATCTCATTCAAGATAATGCCTTCTTGCTTTCTTTTACAAAATTTTCTTGCACATGACTCTTCAACTTGTATGTTCTTCTTCCATACAGATATAAATTTTAATTCATGCTCAGATAATAATTAAATAGAATCGGCATTTGTAAAGAAAATATTTAGTCATTCGATGTTACATATTATCTGACGGAAAGATCCTAGACAATTCTTGGAGAAAGGAAACATCATTGATACATTTTTTTGCAAATAACACTGAATCAAATAAATTAAAAATGTTTCATGTAATTTTTAAAAGTATAACTCGTTCAATGCTTTCATGCACCAATGGCTGAAGCCGTCTGACCCACACCATTATCCATAATAGAACAAATCAATATAATAGGCTATTATAAAGAATATATACAAAAATATGAAAGAACATTAAATTACCATTACAAACCCATAAACCATTAAATAGTGAAAATAGATATAAATTTGAAAATGTCTACCTACAAACTAAGTAGCTGGTGAGTTGCAAGTCTACAACATCTCTTAGATGATTGAGCTATTTCTTAATTTTGTTCTTCTGATTAGTCAATGGATTTAGTTGCATGTACAATTTTTCTATTTTGAGCCTTCTGTTTCCCTATATTTGTGACTTAATAAAATTCTTGTGAGTAGAATGGTGAAGTTTATCACCAAAAAAAATCATATGCAAGGGAGACAATCACTTAAGGTCCATCTAATCATGAGACATTGATGCTCACTTTAGCATGTCACATCAATTGACAAGACTCATGATTGGGACCCAAAATATGACCCCTCATTTCTTGCCTCATGTGTGAGAAAAATTTCAAACACTTTATGTATGATTAGGTATCATGTTCAATTTTAAGCAATTTTAGATTAGATCTAAAGGGATCATTTTAAAGAGGGAGGAAGAGATCTTTTTGTAAAGATGTCAACCTCCAAAAATAGAGGATATATTTAATAAAGATATCATCTTTTAAATTAAGAAAAGGGAAGGAGATTAAGAATACAAACCTTCCATATTGCACACTTCAAGGTATATTCAAACCTATTTGACCTAGGAAAGCCTCCATCAACAGACCTATTTTCATCATTTTGTGTGTAGGAAATTGATTCATGAGTTATGTGTGAAGGATTTGGCAAAGTAAATGATGACAATCAAACTCAAATTTTATCTATCTTGAAAGCCTTTTATCCTGATGGCATTAAATTAAAGTTCTTTCTCTATTTCCTAGTGAGCTCTTGAGTAGAGGTTGTTCTGTATCGACCTGGGATACATTTAACTTGTGTTGTATCTGCGGAAATATGTATCATAGGTCAATGCAATGCAACCTCTGCTCCACCAATACCAGATAGAAGAAAAAGTACTTTAATTCAATGCCATCAGGATAAAATGCTTTCAAGACATATATTAGGTATAAAAGGAAGCCTACCCTATCATTTGAAGGGGTCTACCTACAATTCAAGTGATCTCTTAATTATAAAATCAATTCAATTCCAAGTGAACAAGCAATCAAGCATTGAAGGAGAATTCAAGTTGGTGTAGGTGCATTTGGAAGACTAGAGGACTAAATGAAGCCATTAAAGACTTTTGAAGGTCTTAGGAGTGAAGAGCCAATCAATTATGATGTCTTAAGGTCCATTATGGACTTGAATGATGAAAATTGTAATAATTTGTAATTTGTCCTAAAGGGCATGGTAAGGACCTTAGGACCAACAAAAAGATGTAATAGGAATTTATGGCTTAGGGAGTCTACAAGAGTTTAGGAAAGTTCAATAAATCATTTCATGACCTTGTGTGTCAGAAATTAAGAGTTTTTGATCAAATGGTTGATGTAATGCTTTGTACAACAGAGAATGCTGGTGTATGGACTAGGACAAGCAATAACAACAAATTTTTGTTTTCTTGAATTTTTTTTGTGTTTTGGCTTATGGTAACTTTGTCTTGAGTGTGTATTCGAATTCCTAATACATTGAAGAGACCTTGAACATCTTATTTGTAGGGAAGATGCACTAATAATCCATTTGTCTCAGACTTTAGACTAGTTGCATTGACTATTCTAACAGATTTGTGCAATTTGGAATTTGATTTGGTTGATTTACAATAAGAATGGTCATTCCATGAATGTAAAAGGCCTAATATTCATGGTATGACACTCCTCTAACATGTACAATAAATTACTAATAGGTTGATGTGCAGATTGGGTGGAGAACTAGGGTGATCACCAAAAAAGCTAATGTTAGAGTGGAGAAATTGCTTGCTAAGGAGCAGCAGTAGCAAATCTGCCTTAAGGAGGGGAAAGTTTTATGATTGACAGTGTTTAGACATTTCAAATGAAAGGTGAATCCATCATCATTTGGATGTTATAGTGTTTGGAAGAGGGGTATATGAGAAACCTTACTTTTAAGGGTTTGTGAGAGGCTAAATAAGGGATAGTAGATTATGTGTACCATCCTAATCCAAAAAGCATTCATTTTGTCTACATCTGATAGTCATTGCTGAAATCATTTTAAAGTGTATTCATTTACGGACCTTTCATAAAATATTCTCAACTTACACATTATAAAAGGATCTTAAAATATTCATCATTTATAATGATAAGAATTTGGTTGTTCCATACACCTTCCTTTACTATTTTAAAAATATCATTGACCAAAATATTGTGCAGCAGTCGTATGGAGTGCATTTCATCTATTTTATGCCCAAATATTTCATCATACCACTTACTTTTCAAAGACGACTGATCGATTGCACTATTTGGGTAATGCATTCCAAATAGATACAGTTGCATACCATTTATCTTTCTTGAAAGCCTTTTATCCTGATGGCATTAAATTAAAGTTCTTTCTCTATTTTCTAGTGATCTCTGGGGCAGAGGTTGCTTTGCATCGACCTGGAATACATTTAACTTGTGTTGTATCTGTGGAAATATGTATCCTAGGTCGATGCAATGCAACCTCTGCTCCACCAATACCAGATAGAATAGAAAGTACTTTAATTTAAAGCCATCAAGATAAAATGCTTTCAAGACATATATTAGGTATAAAAGGAAGCCTACCCTATCATTTGAAGGGGTTTACCTACAATTCAAGTGATCTCTTAATTATAAAATCAATTCAATTCCAAGTGAACAAGCAATCAAACATTCATAAAGAATTGAAGGAGAATTCAAGTTAAAGCACACCATTCTGCATGACATCCTAAAACCTTGTGTGAGGATTCAAGAAAGATTCATCAAGGTATCATGCTCAATTTTAAGCATTTTTAGATTAGATCTAAAGGGATCATTTTAAAGAGGGAGGAAGAGATATTTTCCTAAAGATGTCTACCTCCAAAAATAGAGGAGATATTTAATAAAGATATGATCTTTTAAAGTAATAAATGGGCAGGAGATTAAGAATACAAACCTTCCATATTGCACACTTCAACGTATATTCAAACCTATTTGACCTAGGAAAGCCCCCATCAACAAAACTATTTTTGTCATTTTGTGTGTAGGAAATTGATTCAGGAGTTATGTATGAATAATTTGGCAAAGTAAATGATGACAATCAAACTCAAATTTTGATGGAATGAAAAGTAGAGGAGTAGGCCAGTTCCATACACCTTCCTTTACTGTATTAAAAATATCATCGACCAAACTATTATGCAGCAGTAGTATGGAGTGCAATTCATCTATTTTATGCCCAAATATTTCATCAATGTATATATCACTTAACCAACCACCTGATACTTAATCGACCTGTCTATCATATGCAAGACAACTGATACTAATCGGTATGTATTAGTTAAGCCCAATAACAATCAATGTTCATAGTTAATATAATAACCAATATTAATTGAAGTGCATTGGTTAAGCCCAATAACAATCGGTGTTCATAGTTAATATGTTAACCGATATTAATCGGAGTGCATTGGTTTTAATGTAAACCAATACCAATCAGTATTCTGTGCTATGAGATTTACAACCGATGATTATCGGTAGTTAAGAATTGATTGAACTTTTCAAGTATGGTTGAATATATACAAATTTAAGAATGATCATCAATCAAATGAAGGAACAATAGCTTGAAGTCTTCATCATAGTTTATCGATAGGATAGATGATTGAATGAGAGACTTCATTTATCTCTCATTTAATCATTTATCTTACCGAGGCTATCATGCATTAATAGGATAGAGGGACCTTATATCAAATTAAGGAAGGCATGAGAGTGATATATGTATTAGTGTAATTATTATACTTTTTGAATATTTATCCTTGGTTACATTCAGACCAAATTACAAGTTACATTCAGTATAGGACCACAAGTTACATCACCCTATCTACAAGTTACATTCAATATAGGACCACAAGTTACATCACCCAATTAGGGTCATACCAAATTTCAAGTTACATTTATCTAGTTGTACAATCTACCTTCTTAGGTTATGCAAATGGAGATTAGATTAGGTTATGTATCTACTTTCTTGCTCTATAATTCTTGTTGTGTTTAATAAATTTTTATCCCTTTGGTGAAAAAAAAGGAGGTCGATGATAAATATCTATGTTGTCTATTAGTTGATTCCCATGACAATAAGTGGTTAATGATGATACAAAGTAACACTAACATGAAACTTTGATGACAATCTAATACACATCACTATTGAACTTACCCCTATCTCATATAACCCTATGTTGGCTAGGCCCCACCATAATTGGAAGATCCTAATTACTACTATCCTAAACCTTGCATTGACCATCACAATTTCACAATGAGTTGAGTTAATTAGTCCATTAGTGAGATTGGGAAAGAGTTTGGTATTGAGTTAGGTGTTGGTGGAATGTTTAAGGAGGTACACTATCATCATAATTAATGTTTAAGAAGGCCTAGCTTGATATCCCTATAGTCTCTCATACCTAAAATATCCTTGTGTCAATGATGGTCACATGTGACTACCCTATGGCCCCTACTATGCTCTAGACTTTTGTCCCTAATACTGATACTATTGGGTTTTTCTTTGTAAATCATATAGTAAGTCTAAATTATCCTTTGAAGGATGGGAAGGCCTATGGACACTTTCATCCCTTCTCCAAGGTTACAAACTTCTCTCATGCCTCTTATGTCCTCCCATGTATCTCCTTTTCCATAAGAGACTTTGCCATAGCAACCCTAAAGTCATTTGGATTGGCTATGTGTAGGAAAACTAAAATTTTGGGCTTTCCACCCCTAATGAAATAAATGACAAGTAACTTGTCTTGAATGTAATCTACAAACTACAAGAACTCCAAAAACTAACTCTCATGTTGAGCCACTATGAAACCTTATTATGTAAATTGTGAAACTCATATATGCATCTCTATCAAAAATATTTTGAAATAGAACACACTTTAAAGAACTCCAAAATGGTATCTGGAGAGGGTTTCCAATGTGAGTTGGTGCATTTTATCCTCCCAGTACTACAAGGTGGAAGCAAGTCCTCTAAAAAATTGCATTGAAAATTATGCCTTTAGGTTGCTCACATATAGATGCAACCCAAAGCATAAGTCCAAGCTAAGTAACCAAGACTTATCCTCAACCCCGTTTGTGGATCTTAAAAATGTAGAGGATTGGAGATGAAGCAACTCTCGAATATGATCCTTTGGCTCATGATATGTGCTTTCTATAGTCTATACCTCTTATATTTATGCATGATGATGCTAGGTAATGTGTATTGATCAATATTATATCTCCTCTCTGTGTATTTCCCAAGTTCAAGGCGAACTCCTAATAAGCTCCCAAGATGCAAGTATATACTCCTCTACTACAAGTGGATCCTCATGGCTTGTAAGATTTGAGATCCATACTCAGCCTACTCATCATGGTGAAAACTCTCAAAGTGATATGACCCTTCCTTCCATTTCCTACACCCTATTTTCTATCGCACACCTCATAACCTTTACCTCACTTCCGATCATTATTACCTTCCATCTATCTTTCATATCCCCTATCTTAACCTCTTCCACTTTCCTACATCCTATCCTAAACCTTAACCTCATACACACTTACTTTTAATTCACCTACCTAACCCCATTCCATCCTTCACATCCTTTTATCTCCCCCCATTCACTTTCCTACCTTCCAAACCCCTAACATATCCTAACTTACTCTTTCACCATTACATCCTTCATCACTTACCTCCCTATCTTATCCTAACCCACACCTCATAACCTTATACCTCTCAGCTTCCATTTTATACCACCTTCCTAATGGCACACTTATGCTCCCTTCCAGAACACCGACAAAAAATAGCACTCGATCACTACACAGTGCTCTCACGGTTCTGCAACAAGGATTTTCTGTCACAACCATATATACCAACATCCATAATTAGGATCTATTTTACATAATGGCACTTGATCACGCAGGTTTAGGTCATCCCTCTCCTTAATTAGGATATATTTTAAATATGGAAAGTAGTGTTAATATGTTTCAGGCTAACTATATTGTTCATTATTTAAAATGTAGTGTTTAATTAATACATGATTGTAGGATTGTTCAACGGTTTAGGTCTTGTAAGAAATTCTTCTTTTAAATTGATCATATCATATTACAGAAATCTCTCACCATCTCTTCTATTGGCAATTAATCTGATAAATCTATAATAAACTTTGAATCTAAATATTTGAATATGTATAACAATGAATTTGTTGATTATACCCTACCTTTTTCTTGCAACGATTAAACCATTCCTACATCCTGCACTGATTAAAACCATAGGGAACCTATGTCTGCCTCCCTCCTTTGTGTTCATCGAGGGATGGCCCAACAATAACTTCTCAACTTACTAGACCCCCACCCATGACTTCTTGAGTGCGTAATCGATCCAGATTCTTTCGCTGGAAACAACATGGGAGGAACCACTTCAATTTGCAGCTAGAGCACTAGTAGTAGATAGATAGGATAGCTAATGATTAAACCCATAGGTTCCCTATAGAGGTAGGATTCTGTAATGGTAGAGGTGGGATGAAGAGGCAGGATTTTGTAATGGTAGAGGTCGATGGGATGAAGAGGCAGGATTTATGAAATGACTTGGTCTTTTTTTTTTTTAAGTAATGCACGCAGTCGTCAGAATTTCAACGAACGAGGGCATTTTTTCTAAAAAAACCCAAATGTCATTGCCAATTCCTTCTCCATCAAAACTAAATGTTGCATTATCATCAGAATTCCGACGAAATCGGGCATTTTTTCAAAAAAAATACAAATTTGATCACAATATACCTTCTCCGTCGGAAACCTCCATCGGAATTTTAGGCCAAATGTATTAGTGTGTAGGAGATATGCAAGTGGGAGGATTTTTAGGATTTAATTAAAATAAAACTGGTTTATTTCAATTATTGGTTGCAACTTGTATTTGATAGATTTCAATAAATATTGATTTATTTAAATGTGAATTTTAGATTTTTTTTTTCTTTTTTTTTTTTGATCAATAATGGGTCGTAGCCGTATATTTTATTAATTAAAATAAATGATTACAAGTTCGCTTCGGTGTGGGCACTAGTAGGAAAGAACCAAATGAAGAAAACCTTCGGTCTTGCCCAAGGAAAAATCCTAGAATAACTTATAAATCCCAGAGAGACAAATAGCCAATGGGTGGCTACTCGAGAAATTACATAAATCATTAGTTCCTCTATCATCAATTTTAAAATTGATCTTATGTGGTGAGATTCCAGAGCACAGATCGAGACTCCCCAAATGAGAATAGTTGATCTATAGTATCCAATAGATATGATTTCAAAGATGGTTGCTCTGATTAGGAAGAAGGCTCTTGATTATCTCCGGAACCTACGAATCATAGAAACATGGTTCTCCTGCAGGCTGGATGATCAAGTTAATTTGAAGAAGAATTTAAACTAAAAACATGTAAAGAATTGACAAGCAAGGAAAGGTAATAAGCCTTCTTGACTTCATAAAGAAAACCTCTAATACAGAGTCGAGTGTCCTTAATGCTCCTTGATGGCCCTAAACTAGCTAGTATTAAGTTACCCTGAAAGTAAGTGTAAAGGCTGAAATCTGCATCATCGCTTGTCAAAAGAGCCTAAAACTAGAATAATATGAGAAGAAACAGACCAGGGCCAATATAGTCATGGACCACTGGAGAGTAGAATGAAAGATCGGAGAGGAAACTTCATAGAGAATAAGCCAGCTCGCAATGTAGAACGAGGATTCTTTTTATAAGGGAAACCAATGTGGCAAGGACCAAAAGTAGAGTAATTATAGGCTATCCAATTAATGATGATAAACTATTCCAATTTAATAGTTAACCCTCAATGAAGATATAACTAAAACTGGGCCACTAGTAATAAATATGAAATGACAGATAGTATAAAACCTGTAAGAGATGGGGATATGTTAACCTGTGAATATATATATCTTCATATGTATATCCACATATATGCAGATGTGTTTATATCTCTATGGAGTAGTATATATACGCACCTGCATCTATGTGTTTATGCATATGTTGGTATATATATACCATTGAAAAACAAATCTGTATATGCCTACGTATATGAAAACCATTTATAATGTAATTATGCAACTATCCCAATTTATAATTAAGATAATCTGATAAGTTGAAAACATCTAAACAGGGTAGTATTGAGCATATATTTGTATATATCTATTATGAGTCTAATTGTAGCTATATAGTTATGAAGAACAACATGGAAGGTTCTGAACTTCAAAAAAAGTCAACAACAAACTATAGATAATTAAGTATATCTAAGTTTGAGAAACAAAAAGTTTAAAAGAGGATCATCTTCAAAAATCTATCTATAAGTGGAAGACCCTTTCCCTTAGAACCCTACATGATCTGATGGTAAATTCTTCGACGAGGCTGGAGACTTCAGGTCAGTCTTCCATTCCTTTTTCCAAGTCCATGTTTAGTCCTTCATCCCGAAGGTATACATCCAACCACTACTTGTAGGGAAGAGATTTCACATGAAACCACCACATGAGGAAATTGATATTCCTCTGAATGATGGGATGCCTATTTGCAAATTTTGCAGGATTATTGATTGCCAAAATTGGGAATCGAGGAGCCTGACGATAATTTTATATTAGGATGTCATAATATCGGTGTTTAGGGGCCAAAAGATCATTAGTAACGTTAGCCATTACTCAGTCAAGTTCTCCCAAAATGTTGTGCTTAAAGACCTTTAAGCATAGCTTCCTGATAAACTCCCAGTTAGGCTCAAAATGAAACACTACTGCTAAAAACATGGAGGAGATATCAGAGTTTTCTTTGGTTCTATCCTCATTGTAAATGAAATCTTCCCCTAGGATTTGTGAAATGTCATTAATAACCAGGTCATGAGGAGAGTTAACAATACCTTTCAACTGGGCTGCCTTAATCTCACTAGTAACACTCATTTGTCTCTTGAAATATTTGAGCTTTAGAATTCTATCCATATCTACTGAATTGTGCTCTCTATCAAAGTTAAATGCTAATTAGGGGAGGAGCATTTATAAAGCCAAAGGATCGGTTAAAGAGATAGTAAATCAAGATGTAATGATGAGTATTTTAGTTTGAGCCTAAATGATTATCCTTGATAATGAAACATTGGGATAAGGTACTTGACAACCTAGCCCAAGTAACAAATTGTAGAGAAATGATTGTTATTACTTTCTCATAATTCCATCATCCGGTGTCGCACATGCTTAGTGTATAATTAAAACTTGCATGAATGGCATGTGTGAAGGGATGATTTAAGCAATGCAGCCAAAGATAGGAAAAATCTCGACGAAGGTACCATTGTGTATCCAAAATTTGAGACGAATAAATGTCTGGTGATAGGATGAAGTAAGCAGAGTTCACCGTGAAAGGAATAGAAAAAAAGGTAAGAGATTAGGATACTAGACAAAGGATGTTAAGGAGATTGGGAGTGAAAACTCCTTTACATTCTAGCTCTAGATTAACTAGCAGGTAAATTAGGTTGTGGCCTTAACCTTTAGAAATAGGGGAGGGGCTAGAGAATGCCTAAAGTAAAGAATATAGGAATAAATATCTGCGATCTAAATAAATAAGCATAAGAGAGGGAAGATGAGAGCAAATATATGAGAATATAAATGTATATTTGACCTAATTATATATAATCTTATATGAATACTAATATGAATATATATATATATATATAAATATATTAATTATTATGTATATATATATGTATATAAATATATATATATGTATATAATATATGTATGTGTATATAAATATATATATTTATGTGTAAATATATAATTATCTATATAAATTTATTAATATATAATACATATGTACATACATACCTATATATTTAAATAAATCTTAATTTATTTAAATGAGAAAAATGAGGATAAAGCATTAATGGTTTGAAGACTTTGAGGGAAATCATTCAAGGCTTAAGAAGATTGTAGAAGTAAGTCATTAAAGGCTTGAGAAGACTCTGGAAGGAAGCCATTAAAGGCTAAAAGACTTTAAGGGTTAACTTGCAACTTGTATTTTCTAGAAAGTGCAAGTTGGGGAGGGATTTTAGGAATTTAAATAAATAATTCATTTATTTAAAATAATAATGCAACTTTCCTTTTGCATAGATATTTAAATATATATTGATTTATTTAAATGTGAGAGGGATTTAATTGAATGTGAATTTAATTAAATATGGAAAGGGAATTTAGTCAAATAAATATGATTTATTTAATTAGTAGTCTAAATTTGGCTAGCTGAATTAAATTCAATAATTTATTTAATTAATAGAAGAAAGGGCTAAATTAATTAAATATTAATTTAATTAATAATTGGAAAATGGATGATACATTAATTAAATGTAAATTTAATTAATAGCTAGATGGAGGATAATTAAATTTATTTAATCATGTGGACATAAATAGGTGTCTATAATTACCATTGATAAGAACCGCAATTATAAGTGGATCATATTGGTGTTGACCTTCATGAGGAGGTAACTCATCTTGAGTGAACACAATTTGAGCTTTAGGTGTTGTCATGGAGTCAATCAAAGAATCCACATTATTAGATACACTGTGGGTGGTATATCTAAGTTCTTTAAGGCATGCTGTAACATTCCATGATACGTGGAAGAAGTTTGAATTAGATCCCAAAGAGATATCTTGGTGGGAGTAGCTTTAAGCTGTTCAATAAAATCATACTCCTTACCAAGAGTTTACAAAATATGATGTTCTTGAGGAAGAATAGGTTGAGGATTAGGAAGAGATGTTAAAAAAATTGGAGGAGGATTAGGTTACCTATTGTTTCTTGTGTTGTAGGTATGAGCAACTAAATTATAACTCTCTCTAGTTATTTGTTTAGCATACTCATAAGGACTCTTAGTGGGATACTCTCCTTGCAAAGTGATAATAGGTTTAATAGGGATGAGAAAGGGATCATTACCATAACCATGTTGAACCATAAAGAGAGGCTTGTTAAGAGATTATGACATTGAAGGACAAACACCTTGAACCACAAAGAGGGGTTTATTAGGAGGTGTCTGAAAGTTATGTTCATTCACATCTATCATTTTGATTAATCTCTTAGATGTGTGGTCTTTTTTGAAGAGGTTGGAATAGACATGATATCATCAAGAGCATCATCCAACATAGCATGGTCATATCTATTGAATGGTTTGTGCTTAGACTCAAAAGGAGACAAGTCATAATAGAGAGGGTTGTTGTAAACCATCATGTTACTAGATTTGGAGGATGAGCTGATAGGAATGTACTCTAAGAAGAACCATTTAACTTATCTTTCTCATCACTATGAAATGGCATAGTAACCAGGTTGATTAACTTTTGTCAAAATGTTAGTTTAGAAGGATTAGGGTATAAAAAATCATCAAGAGCCTCATCAAGTTCTTCCTTACTAAACTCATAATCATCATAAGAAAATACATTATTGTAGCATCCTAAAATTGCACCCCTTGCAATTTTGATCGTATCTTGGGCCCTCACCTTACCGATCTCATCCCCATGATTGATTGAGACCCGTTTATGCCTCCCTTATGCAGCTAAACTTCATTTTTGTATCTTACAACTCACATAGCCCCTTGTCACTGGCCTAAATTAGGATAGGACTAGGGCACCACACCCTAATCCTCTCTAATCAAGACTTATTCTAGCCCCTAGGCCCTATCTCAAATATGAGTGGGAAATTACTCCCCTATGTCAGCCTATGTTAGAAAATCAAACAACTGATGACAGGCAAGTATATAAGGATATTTTCCCTCTCATTTGCAATCAATCAATCAATCAATCATAAAGCGATAGCATGACAAAGAGGAGAAGGAAAGGAGACTACATTCAAGAATTCAAGAATTCATCATCAAAAATTCCTCAAGGCTGCATATTCTTCATCTATCTATTGGAGCAAAATTACATCATTAATTTGCAAAAATGCATGTGTTAGGGTTTTTCCATGTTCATGCCATTTAGTACTACATATGTGATTACATATAATAAGAAAAGCATCACCATCATCATCTATTCTAGTTCTAAAGATATACCTTTCCATCATTTATTTTAAGCATATGCAGTATTTCTTTCAAGGTTGATTCCAAACTAGGGTTTGAATTAGGCAAACCCTTATTCCCAACCCCTTTTCTTCCTTGTGTGTAGGAAGCAAGTGCGTAGTTGTACTTCTAGAATTAAGCTTTATTTTCAAAGATGAAAAAATCCTTTTTGACGCACATAAATTTCAAAGGACAAAGTTGGGGGCGACCTGCTCCTGACACATGGTCCCTACAACTTTTGGAAGATTTTGTAGATCAGATTCAAATCATCTCAAACTTCTCAGATCTAGGTGCATGACGAAATCTTGAATCTGTAGCTCATAGTTTACACTTATTTTATCTTCAATATTCAACACTTTACTTATTCAACTTATAAAAGAGGGTCAAACACATTCCAAACACATTCAATCTACTTAGTATTCAGTCCTTATGTCATTTAGGATTGGATCGAGTGGATTCATCCCCTCTTTTGAATGTAAAGTCCTCCAAGTGAAAATCGGCTTAGTGATTTCCCCATTCCATGTGGTGAATTTGGTAAGCTTGAATTTTCCACTTTACATTTTGGTGAACCCGATGTGAACACCCTTAATTTTGACTTTTTGTTTTCAGATCTGAGTGCATGCAATTGAAAATTCAAAATTTCAATTACAAGTTTAAATTTCTTGCAATTTTAAAAAATTTAGAGGTTAAATTCACAAAAACCCTAATTTTTAGATTCAAAATTGAGCTTGTGATTTGTCTGAATTAGATTGATTGTTTCATATCTGATAACTCTTCAATTTTACAATTCAAGTTTTCATTTACATTTGCAATTTTTTTTTTTTTTAATTAAGTGGTTAAATCACAAAACCCTAATTTTTAATTGTAAAATTGAACTTGTGGATTGTGTAGATCTTGAATCAATTTTCAAATTTGAGTCATTGCTTAAATTTCTTAATTCACTTTCCCTCCTTACAATGCTCAAATTTTCAAATTTAAATTTTTAAAATTAAGTGGTTTATGCAACAAACCCTAACTTTTAAAATTAAATTAATATTTTCCTTTAAGCATTTAATTGACTCAATTAAATCTAAAGCCTCTTGTTTTACTTCTAAACATCATAAAAGTTGGCCCTTAAGTGTGCCATTTTTTTGTTCTATTCTTTCAATTAATCATCTTCTTGAACATCCTAAGTGTGTCCTATTTCGACCTTCAAGTCTTATTTTCGCATATCTAGACATCTCCAATTGTCATATCCTTTTGGAATTTTCAATAAAATCACAATATTTTCCTTCCCTAAAATTTTGGTAAAAAGTTGGTCGGACCAAATAGGTACCTACTTGGTCCCAACTTTTTCTCCTGAAATTTCGGGAGCCTATTTTGACTGTATCTTACTGCTCAATTCCAGAGATTTGTAAAATTTTATTGATTTTTTATTTTAGGTTGCCCTAAGGTCGAAAACAAATATGAATTTTGACATTTAAATTTTCAATTTAAATTTTTAAATTAAGTGGTTAATTACAAAAAACCCTATTTTTTTAAATTAAATTGATTTCTTCCAAATTTTGACATTTCGGGTAAGTGCACCAAGATGGTGAACAAAAAGGGGGGTATAAGTGGCCACTTGTTTTTTCTTTTGAAAATAGGTAAACCTGAACTTCAAAGAGATATTTGAAGGTCATGCACTAAAAAGTAGGAGTTGAGAAAAGAATAAGAATTGTAGTGCTCTGAATCTAGTTTCTAAACTACTAAAGTTTTTAAAAATTGGATAATATTAAGAGGGTCAAACCTCTCACGCATGAAAAATTGTTCCTGATTTTTTTAGAAAAATATAACATAACTATTTTTGTTTGCTGTGCAAAATATATAGTTAGATTTACTAGTTTGTAATGCCCTTTGGTAGGATGACAGGTAAGAGTGAGATCTATAAGTTGTGTATTATTTTGTAATTTTCCATTGTTTTTTTTTTTTTTTGAAGTGACCGCATCCTGAAAATTTGGTACCTGTTTGTGCGCTGGGCATAACTTGCATCAAAATAATAAAAAATGCAAACTTCTTATTTTAAAAGTGTATAGAATCTAGTGTATAACAATAATAAGTAATTTATTTTGAATTTGGTCAAGTATATCAAAATTTATTAAAAAAATGGTAGACATATGTTTGTGAGGGCTGTCAAGGCACTGGTAAAGAAAATTAATGTTTACTATGCTAATGTTGTCCAAAAATAGAAAAAAATATATGGTCAAAAAACTGAGGAGACATGTGAGATTATGTTGGTAATTTTAGAGATACCCACTTGATAATTTGTAAACCTGTTGATGACAAAGATGAGAAATCATGTTGGAAGATGAAAAAATGTGTAAAGGGACAAAAATGGGGGGGAAATGGGCTTGCAAGCCTTAGGATCATTTTCCAACCCTCTTACCAAGCCAAAACCTGCATGGGTTTTGAAAAACAAAAAGTACTATTCACATTTCTTCATAACTCGTACAGGTTTTGAAAATCAAAAAGTACTATTCATAGTTCTACATAACCCATACGGGTTATGTAGAACTAAAACCATTATTTTGTGTTTCACAAAACCCATACGAGTTATGAAGACATAATAATGTATGCTTGTAAACTTAGCATTTATTACACACACATATATATATATATATTAAATGTGTTTATGTGTGTATATATGCATATCTATATGTATATATACATATATTTATATAGATATATGTATATATGTTTGTATACATGCATGTCTCTCTTCTTTTCCTCTCTCTCTCATCTTCCTTCCCCCATCACCATATTTGTCTATTCTGAGCCCTAATTATCCTTCTTGAGTTCTATCTTATCTCTCTCCCCCTTACACTTCTCTCTCTTTCGAGTCTCTCACCCTTTTCTCCTTCTCATTCTCTCTCTACCTCATGTCTCTCACCCTCTCCTCCTTCTCCTATACTCTCTCTCTCTCTCTCTCTCTCTCTCTCCCTATCTCTCTCTATCGCCTTCTCTCTTTGTCTCTAACTCTCTCTCCCTCTCCCTCTCTCCATTTCCCAATCTCTTTCTCTCTCTCTCTCTCTCTCTCTCTCTCTCTCTCTCTCTCTCTCTCTCTCTCCCTCTCTTCCTATCCCCTATTCTCTCTTACCCCCCGCTCTCTCTCTCTCTCTCTCTCTCTCTCTCTCTCTCTCTCTCTCTCTCTCTCTCTCCTTCTCCTTTTCCCAATCTCCCTCTCTCCCTCTCCCTCTCCCCCTCTCCTTTTCCCAATCTCCCTCTCTATCCCTCTCCCCCCTTTCCTTTTCCCAATCTCCCTCTCTATCCCTCTCTCCCTCTCATTTTCCTAATCTCCCTCTCTACCTCTCCCTTCATCCCACTCTCCTTATCCTATTCTCTCTCTCTCTCTCTCTCTCTCTCTCTCTCTCTCTCTCTCTCTCTCTCTCTCTCTCTCTCTCTCTCTCCCCCTCTCCTTTTCCCAATCTCCCTCTCTCCCTCTCCCTCTCCCCCTCTCCTTTTCCCAATCTCCCTCTCTATCCCTCTCCCCCTCTCCTTTTCCTAATCTCCCTTTCTACCTCTCCCTTCATCCCACTCTCCTTATCCTATTCTCTCTCTCTCTCTCTCTCTCTCTCTCTCTCTCTCTCTCTCTCTCTCTCTCTCTCTCTCTCTCTCTCTATCCTATTCTACGCATTTCCACCCTCCCTCTCCCTCTCTCCCCCTCTCCTTATCCTATTCTCTCACTCTCTTCCTATCTCCTATTCTCTCTCTTACCCCCTCTCCCCCTACTCTCTCTATCTCTCTCCCTCTCCTTTTCCCAATTTCCCTCCCTCCCCCTCTCCTTACCATATTCTCTCTCTCTCTCTCTCTCTCTCTCTTCCCCCCTCTCTCTCTCTCTCAATCTCCCTCTCTCCCTCTCCTTTTCCCAATGTTCCTCTTTCTCCCTCTCCCTCTCCTCCTCTCCCTTTCCCCCTCTCCCTCTCCCTCTCCTCGTCTCCCTTTCCCCCTCTCCCTCTCCTCCTCTCCCTTTCCCCCTCTCCTTTTCCAAATCTCACTCTCTCTCCCTCCATCCACCTCTCTCTCTCTCTCTCTCTCTCTCTCTCTCTCTCTCTCTCTCTCTCTCTCTCTCTCTCTCTCTCTCTCTCTCTCTCCCCACTTCCTATTTGGTTCCTAGTTATATATAACCCATACAGGTTATGCAAAACTATGGCCAAAACTTTTCAAAATCCGTACTAGTTTTGAGGAAATTTTAATTTTTTATTATAAAATATAATGTTCCTCAAAACCATTAAGGGTTTTGAGAAACTTTTTATTTTTTTAATTATTTTTGGCTGAGTTCAGTGTTACCAAGCCTAGCACGTTTTTGAATTTCCAGAACACGCACGGGTTATGAAACATTTCATTTTTTTTTGCATGTGGCCACTTTTCTGTTCACCATCTTGGAGCACTTACCCTTTCAATATTTAAAATTTTAAAATTAAGAGGTTATTTTCACTAGGCCCTAATTTTGAAATTTAGTCTCTTTTGGATAATTTTCATTTTCAATTTCCTAGTAGATTGCATTATTTCTCTTTATTATTTCATTCAATTTCTTCATTTAATTGAAAAATCATTTTTCCTATAATTTTGCATTATTCAATTATTCTACAAGTTCCAATTTCAATTCTCAAATTTTCAATTGAAAATTCAAAGTTTCCCTCCTAGATCTCATTTAAATTACATTAATTTCGTGGTTGAATTTACAAAAATCATAATTTATAAGTTATCTTGTGGATTGCATCTAGATTCACTTCTTTCATTGCAATTTTTCTTTTCTTAATTTGGAAAATTGTCAAATTTCTTTTTACAAGAGGAGGTTATTTAGTTGAAAGGATTTAAGATATATGAAAACCCCCTTTATAAACCAACGAATAATTCCTCTCCCAAATTATCTGTCCCTAAAGAGGACATATTGATGCAAGAAGATATTTTTAACACTTCTCTCAAAGATGTCCCTATTTGGGATGAACCACTGGAGGATGGCATGGATTATTCTCCTAATATGTTCCTCCCCCATGAGAATACCTTGGAGATAGAGGATGATATTTGGGTAAAACAAATTATTGAGAATTCTTTTAATAACACATCATCTTCTATTCATTTCAATAGCCTTCCTCTTAGAGATGAAGCATTAATTATATATGATAGTCTCTTTCCTATTGATTGTCTTAATCACAAAGATACCTTAGAGAAAGAAGATGATGTTATTTCCCATAATTGTAATGCTTTCTCTCCAAAAAATGAAGAGCCTAACAAAGATCAAATAAATTAAATTCATATTGTTGAGAAATAAAAAATTCTTCCTGATTATCATGCAATGCCTTACACATATAACAATGAGGTGTTTGATTTAGATGAGACCATACAAATTGAAGCGTAATGTGATTTATTTATTCTTGAAATCTTTTCTCCAATTCAAACAAATACACCATCTCCTACTAAATCAGTTCCTAAAGAATAACTCTTAGAGGATGATTGGGATCCTTAGATTTCGCACCTTTTTCTAGAAAATCTAAGATGCTGGAATTTGATACTCAAAATATTTCTCCTAAATTATGTCTAGAAATTGATTGGTCCTATTTAAACTTCAATCCAATTCCACCTAAGAGAAAACCCCCTCTTGATCCTACACATGGATGTAATGGACAAGTTTTAGGATGTGTGCAACAAAGTCATGAAAGTCATGAGAAATCACACTTTTCTAGTGAAAAGCTAGGCTTCTAAGATCTTCCTTTGTCAACAAATCCTCCATTTTCTAGTGAATCCACACCTTCTCATTCCAATTTTGTGTTACAACAAGAAAATTTATTGTCCATTCTTCTTCATGCCAATTTAATCTCTCTCCTTTTCCCTAAAAGAAGAAGGAAACATAAACATCTTGAAAATTATTCTTTTTGCCAGTATCATCAAATTCATTGCCATTCTACTAATGAGTTTCAAGATTTCAAAACAAAAATACAACATTATATTGATTCAGGCATAGTAAAAATTACATCTGACCATGAGTGGCATATTTATCCTAATCATTTCAAATAACATTCAAGTTCCTATTATGTTGCTCCTCACTATGTGACATTGTTAGCCTACCTATTGGGGGCTCATTTTCATTCATGGTGGTGAAATTTTAAGTGCAATCATATTTAGTGAGCAACATAATAGTCTATTTATTCTTGTGTCTATGCTTGGGGGGCAGGAATCTTATATTCTCTCTTCCTAAGGTTTCACTATTTTCACTATGGATTGCATTATTCATAACTTGATGTCCTTTCTTGCATTAAGTTATCCTTCATGCAAGAACATGTTTGTTCCATGGTTAGAACCTATTCCTTGTTTAAAATAGTAATTCTTTTATGAATGATCTCTCCTTAGAGAGGTTTTGTGATCCTTCTTCTATCTCACTCTTTCTCTTTGAATATTACCTCTTCTTTTGCATTGTATTTTTAATAACATGATGTCCTTTCATACATTGAGTTATACTTCATTTGTGTACATGTGTGTCCCTTGCTAGGACCTATTATTTATTTAAAATAGTATGTCTCTTATGAATAATCTCTCTTTAGAAGATGTATAATTCTTCTCATTATCCTTAGACTAGGGGGGCAATGATCTCTCTCTCTCTCTCTCTCTCTCTCTCTCTCTCTCTCTCTCTCTCTCTCTCTCTCTCTCTCTCTCTCTTTTCTAAGGATTCACTTTTCCTTTGTTGAATAGTCTTTGCTTATGATTTGATGTCATTCCTTATGTGAAGCTATTGTTTTCTCAAGGATTCTATCTTATACAAGAGGTGTAAGTCCTTGGCTATAACCTCTTCTTCACTTGACAGTGTACACTTATCATAAACTCACTCCTCACATTGGGTCTGTTGTCTTCAAAATTTGATTCACTTCAACATCCTTATAATAATATGATAACTTTGTGCAGAAGAGATATTAAAGAGAAGGAAACTTCCAAGACAACATATGACAAGGTTTTATTTAACCTTCTACACTTCGGACCTACTCTAAGTCCAGGTGGGTATACCTTTGTGAACTAAATTCACACTTTTAAAAGATAAATCCACAGCAAACCAGTCCAGAAAACTAGTGGATCTAATCACCCTAAAACTTACTGAAACAAAGGAATAAAAATTGTACTCATATTCAGTATTTGACCTACAAAATATGTAATAAACAACTTTGATCTATACCAGTGCCTTATCCAAGGTCACAGAGTCATCTAAATTCAAACAATACTCCCCCAATCAAAATATCTCTACACATCCCGTTACCTTGGCTTCTACAGATCCCTATATATGCTTGACACACATAAGAATTTATTCATACCACATCAAACTACGCTCATGAAGATTCAAAGTATCCTACAGAGAATTTACTGGTAGAAATAATTCTTGCATATTTAATTCCCCTCCTGAAGAGAAAAGCTAAGAAAAATATCTACCGAAAGTTGCCTTACAACCTTATTCAAACAAAATAACCCTGGATTATTCAGAATGAAACAGTAAACACTTGCAAACATATTTTAAGATGACACAAAGTTTAAACTCAAAACCAATGGTTTGTATATTGATATTATCTTCAAGAAAGTATTACAAAAACTTTCGAATATTCTCCATTAAAACTTGGAAAAGCTCAGTTAAATTTCTGTAGCATTTTCTTACAATTCTTTGTGATCCTTTTTCTACTAGTCCTAGTATCCATTTATAAAAATATGGATGCACATAGCTTTGGACTTTCCTAGGAGAATTTGTTACAATCATTTCTTCTCAAGAAGAAGTTCCAAAAATCTTTTACAAAAACGGTTACAAGTCCTTTTCAACCTCTATAGCTTCTTCTACTTGTTGTCCCGTTGCAACCTCTTCTAATTGTTCTGCATCCTGAATGGCATATTTTCTTGTCCACTCATTGTATACATCATTAGTTGGCCACGCGAAGTTAATCATTTTGGCTTTTTCCTTGGTTAACTTTTTCCATGAATTCCTCATCTTGTTGACCTCTGAATTGAGAAAACCATAATGAGATTTGATTCTCTCTATCTCTTGAATTGTTACAACAAAAAAGGAAGCACCATCTAAGTCAACAATTCCTTTTATTCTAGCTGACAATTTGGCCTCTAATTCCTTAAGCCACACTTGTTTTTCCTTCAATTGATTTGGGCTGACAAAAACTCCTAGGAGCAATTCAAAAACTTGATCAGTGTACTCCTTCTTGTACAAATTGATCTTCTTGTCAGCATTGTCCACCCCTTTTGCCAATTTTACTAGGTCCTTGGTGGTGTCACAAGTAGATTTGATAATAGGATCTACCCCTGCTTCATCATAGGATGCACAAATAAGCTCCAAATCCCACTCTCTAGGCTTCCACTTGTCAAAAATAGGCATTAAAATTGTCTTACCTCCATTAAGCTCATTCCACATATCTAAAATCTTGCTTATGTTGCTATACAATAGTGAGGCCCCCATGGTGCCAGTAAAACTTGAAATTGTAACCCTCACTCTTTCTTCATACTTCTTTGCATACAGGGCCTTAGCCTGTTTTAAATTCTCCAATTCTTGGGGAGTGATCTCAGCCATTTGAGAACTAGAAGGTGCTGGAGATGGTGGGAACTCAATAATGGGGCTGGTAGGTGGAGGTTTTACAGGAGAAGAGGAGATCATCAGTGTTGAAGACTCACCGTGATGGTACTATCCTATCAACTGGCTTTGCAGCTTAATAATGATGTTATCTTTACTTGTTACCTCTTCCTTAGCATTGTTGTAAGCTTTCAAAATTGTCTCCAACTTAACTTGGAGGTCTACCTTTTCGTTAGCCTCCCTTTCTGCTACTACAACACTAAACTTTGCAGTCTCTAGCATAGTGCTAGCAGCTTCCACCACCCCTGTGTTTTGCACTCTTTTCACTACCATCCCACCAAGGTAACTTGACCTTGGGGTGTCTTTATTTCTCTTATTCTCATCTCTTTTAAGAGACCACATGACCAGTGCAACATTGTCTCTGCTAAAAGTGACTCCCTCCATGGGTTTGGTTTCTTTTCTCACTACCTCCAATACCAAGGCATCTGCTATGTTCCACTCAGGGAGAATGAGTACTCCAGCTTGTGCCACCATATCTCTTCCTTTCTTAGGAGTGATGGTCTTAAAATCATCTATCATTTCTTGCTTTATTTCCTCCTCAACCACAACTGTATCTTTATGAGGCTACTCACCTTTTCTCTTTTCACACCTTGCATTGTATTTATCAGTGTTTTGTTTCCACACAAATTGCATGAATGCTCCTGATGTAACAAAGTTGTTGTTAGCCAAGAAGTCCTCACTGGCCTGCTTGATCTCAGGATCCCACTCCTGGCCCTTGAACTCATTGGTAGTGATGTTCATCTCAGCAGCAAGGGGCTCTTCTGGCATTCCCTCTTCTACTTCATCATATGTGTAAGCTATTTCTCCCAGACTACCTAATTGTATCAGTTGCTCAGCTGCTACCTATTCATCTCCTATATGAATAGGGGATTGAGATGGAGAATACAAAGGTTCATCAAATTGTATTTCTTTTCCCACTCTTTGCTTCTTTGGGCTATCTTGGATGTCAATGAAATCTTGTATCTTCCTCTTTCCTTTAGAGGTAGAGGGATCCCCTATTATAGACATTAACACACTGTAATTAGACTTCTTGTGCAACATGTAGTCACCAGGAGGGATTGCTATATCATATGCAGACCTACTTAGAACCATTCTTGCTTTTTTAGGGTTTTTTTTAATTACAACCTCCCTCTTTTCTTTCAAAGTCTGCATTACATCCTCAAAGCAAAGAATTAGGAACTTTATTTTCTCCTCAAAAGGGTGAAAGCTAGACAATGGGTCATAGTTAGTATCAAACTGATGTACAAAGTCTAAGGCCTTTTTATAAGCCACCCACTTTTCCTTCCTCAACTCCTACTCATCTAGATCAAACTCATTTCTAATGAGGTCTTCAGGAAACTGGAATTGATGGGGTCTACCTCTACATATTGCCCTCTTTCTAAACATGCCATTGAAGAAATCTTCAGGATCGACACACTTGGATATTGCAGTTGACAAATGATAAGGTTGAAGAAAATCTTTAAAATAGTTCCAACCTCCCTTGGTTATTACAAATTGGTGGGCTATAATAATTGTAGGGAAAATAGTCCCTTTACCCCTGCTTGTTAGCTCTACCTCTTGCACACTACCAATTTGTCTGAGGACTTTTGTAGTTCCCACTTTGAGAGGGGCCTAATAGGGAAATAAAAATGG
Organism: Cryptomeria japonica; assembly: GCF_030272615.1. Classification (NCBI taxonomy): domain Eukaryota; kingdom Viridiplantae; phylum Streptophyta; class Pinopsida; order Cupressales; family Cupressaceae; genus Cryptomeria; species Cryptomeria japonica. Next base: position 498,975,054 of record NC_081409.1, on the reverse strand, counting down.
AGTGCCTCTGAAACCAAATACTCTAAAAACTGTGGAGATAGGGTATAAGTAAATATCACCCCAATTATGGACATTTTTTATATTTTCTGCAAATTCTTTTGGTCTAATAAATTCCAAAAGAACCTTGGGGACTCTTGGATTTTCTGAACAGAGGAGAGTCCTAATCTTTGATGCAAAACATTTATCAAACTTTAAGAAACTAGCATCATTTTTGTCCCATGACAACACTGTACTCCATAATTGCACTGGCATCTTTTCTCCATCTTTCTTTTTGACAAGATCCATTCCATTTGCAAAATAATCACCACCCTTGAATAAAAATAGATGCATGAGGAGGGAATACCATCCAAAAGGCCTATCCACTTTCCCATTCTTTATTCCCATCAATCCTTCATGGATAGCATCAGTGATAAAGGAAGCATAATCAAAGGTTACTGCAAGAGAAGGATTCAAAATCTGAGCAATCATTAGCATGTAATGAGTGGGCATATTTGCCTCAGCATCCTCTCCTAAAATCTGGCAAAGTGACCAATACAATCCCTTAGCCCTAAGGGTGAATAGATTCAATGAGAAGGGCTCTTCAGTGTTGGGTCCTACAACTTTCAACCCACCTATCTTCACAAAGAATTCTTTAAGAGGCCCATTTCTAAGGTGGTTCCTCTATGCACTGTATACTTGAGCTAGTGATTTGAAATTAATAGGCTCTAGAAAATTGGTGAATTCACTAAGCCCAAAAGCATTTTTGAATTCCTCATTATTTATTTCAATGAGGGCTTTCCCATTTATATCTATAATGCTCCTTATGACTAGATCATAATTATGTGCAATCTGAGTTAGGAGATCCATCTCCATGAATACTCTTGGAACTAACAATTTTCCCACATCTAACTCCCAGATGTTGTTCATTGGGGCTAGGGAATTTCTCATGCAAATCCAACTTTGAACAACCCCAACCTAGACAACCCAACCTGTGGGTCTCTCAACTAGTTACCCTTATCATATAACCCCTCTCCTATTTTCAAGTGAGGAGCTCTTGGCACTAGTTCTTTCACCTTTGATGCCAGATTAGTTGACAATGTCAATTGTTCAAGAAAATCATCACAAATGGCCCTTTCTTGGTAATTAACTTTTCCTGAGAATTCTCTCTTAGGTGCCATCTTAAAATATGCAAGCAATTTAACTATTACCCCCAACTGGTTTTGTTACAAATCAAGACCTCAATCAAAACACACTGCTAAGAAATTGACAAACAAGAGTACAAGAAAACATGTTTTTAGCTTGAAGAAATCCGCTCTGCAACTGAATAAATTTGCTCTGTATTTGAAGAAAATAGCTCTGCAATTGCTTTCTCTGCAATAATTCTTTAGAATGATACCTTCATCCGATTGATATGAGATCATATATGGTACTCAGGCTCTTAACTGTGACATTGATACCGCATGCTTTGACCGTCCCTTCAGAATTGAATTCATGAAAGAATTCAAAATTTTCGCTCCAACGGGTCACAACACACCGACACATTTTTTCTTTCTACTCTTTCACCATTTCACAGAGCATAACCTTCAAGCAATTTTGCCAAACAAAATTATGCCAGCCGTCCGATCAAATGGAACTTGATCGGTCTTTACACTGACTTAACAACTTTGCTCTTGTATTGGGCCCCACCTCTTTTCGCCACTTTGCAGGCTTTATCCTGTGAGCACTTTTCTTTTGCGAAGCTACACTAGGTGTCAGATGGAACTTTAACTACTCAGTGTTTAACTCTTACCAGGATCGTCAGCTTCTTCATTAACCACACCTCTATCTTGACGGCTAACGGTCTTTCGCTATTTCGCATAGCTTAAACTGCTTTCAACTTTGAGCCATGAAACAATGCGAAGCGTTGGATCAAATCAGAGATGACCATCCTTTAAGTGAGACCTTTATGCTTGCTTCACTTATGCCACTCTTTCATTGGTTACCGAATACCATGCAATACTCAACCATTAGCTTTGGTAAACTCTACGAGTTTAGTTCAAAGTCAGCCACGTGTCTTTCCCTTATAACCGCCAGTTACACCTTGGCAGGCCCTCAATTTCTTCTGAAACCATGTGTCAATTGACACGTCACCATCTAGCATCACACCTGGATGAACCTTCTCTTCCTTTCACTATTTCGTGAAGCATATCCCTCGGTTGGTTCACATCCATGAAACAACGCGAGCCCTTAGATTGAATCGAAGTTGATCCCTTTTTAACTTCATGCTTTATCTATCCTTGGGGCCCCAAAACCTTTTTGATATTTTGCTAGTTTTAAAACACGAGCATTTTACCTTTGTGAACTCACGCGGACCACTTGATTTTAACTGAATTGCTTGATGCTTAACAACATAATTGAATTCGGTAGACGTGGGCCCTTTGACTCAACTCCATCCACCTGGCATCTAGTCATTTCCGAACTGACAAGTCAACCTTTCATTTGCTGAGAGAAAACATCAGATTCCACCTCATCCTTGCCACCTATATCTACCAGGTCACTTCTCATCCCGCGGCATGACTCACCTTTGGGACCCACCTTTTAATCCTTAGATTTGACTTGCTAATTATTTTGACCTTCTACCATGTGCCATCATCTTACTTGCCATTTCGACCAACTGGACTGCCTGCTTGGAGCACCATGTCATTTCGCTACTTCGTGAAAGCTAACAGTTGAGAATCTTCCTCCTACGAAGCTGTGCTAACCGTCAAATCAAATGAGACTTGCACATCTGTTATGCTCTTATTAAAACTCCCTTTTCGTGGGCTGAAAAACCTTTCACTATTTCCCAGGGCATAACATGTGAGCATCTATCAACCACGAAACAGTATAGACCATCGATCTCTCTTGAACCTGATCACCTTTTAGCCACTTGAAAAGTCTCCACTGTCAGGTCCTGCCAAGCATTTTTGCCATTTCACGAAAGGTATTTCACTTGCTAGTTTCGGCTGCAAACTAACACCAGCTGTTAGATCTTGAACGAGATGGAGCCCTTTTAAACCAGACCAAATGTGCACCATTGAACATGCTTTTCCCTTTTGCCATTTCGCGAGTCTTAAAACATGCACAACTTCACCTAACGAAATAGTGAAAACCATAGATCCATCTGAGAGCTACGTGCAACTTAATGGGCCAAACAACATTAGGAAGAAAATACATAAGGCATAAATTTTTAATATTAATTCAACAACCGCCTAGGCAAATCACAAGGGGGGACACCTCATTCGACCCCAAGACCCATTACTTAAGTGGATAAAGTAATGCAGGAATAGAAACCAGAGGGTTTTTGATCAAACATTGAGCAATTTAAAATTGAAACCCTAAACCCTTAAGACCTAACACAAACTTGAAGCAGTTGATAGTGTGTCTAACTCAAAATTTCAAAAACTTAGCCAATTAAGGGAAAAGAAAACCCATTTCTTAAATAGTGATAACAGGGTCAAAAGTATGTCATCCTTCATCAAGAATCTATTTCACCTAGCAATAAGAGGAAGGTATGCATTCTTGTTCTCATTCCATTCTTTTGGTAGAAGATGTTATGTTTGTTCAAGATATCTCTTCTTTGAGGAAGATGTCTTTTGAGGAAAGATCTCTTCTCCTCCAAGGATCTCCTTTACACATGTTGTAGGATATCTCTTTTTCAACTATCTTATCCTTTCTTGAAGAGTATTCCCTCTCTAGCTTGGATTTATGACATTGTTGTGTTAGAATAACCAATGGACAACTAAGAGGGGGGCCGGGGGGGGTGAATCAATTGTCAACAGATTATATTAATCAAACCAATTTATAACCTTTAACCAGAGCACATAAAGATTGAATACCGGAATAGCAAAAATAGATACCATTAAGCAATAAAAATTAAGAATGAAACAAAGAATTAACACAATACAACCATACCACATAATACCATGATTTGTACGTGGAAAACCTGGTAAAGGGAAAAACCATGGTGGGATGACTACCCATAGTCAGATAATACTTATGCAGAAAGTATGTGATATAATAAGAGGCTTGCACATGTAGGAAGGCACACTGCCTAGAGCATACTGCTCATTACAAAGAAGTCTCATTGACTATAGAGAGGTTATAACCACCTTAATATAGTTGGACAACAATCTAGAAGAATGAACTGCCAATGATAGCATCTACCATGCCCAATTATAGTCTCCATTAAGCTCAATGCAAGAGGCCTTTGACCTCTTACCTAAACCCAATTCGATCACCTATGATCAACCAAATCTCATTTTCATATGATATTTCATTCCATGATCATTACCACCATGATCTACAATGAGATCTTACATCAATTTATACAAACCCTAAGGCCTAAACCAATTAGGTTGGCCACCTAAAAGATATTACAATAAGATCATTACATACATCCACATTACAATGATATACCATGTCGGATTTAGACCAAAACAACATTAAACAATCCATAAATCATCCCTGTAATATGTAGAGTCTTAGGATAACCGGTGAACAACTAAGAAGGGGGGGTGAATTAGTTGTTAACAGATTATATCAATTAATCCACTGAATAACCTTTAACCAAATTAAGTACTAGTAAAGCATAAACAGATATCAGTAAACAATACAATTTAACAATTAAACATATAATCAATGCAAAGAAACCATACCACATAACACCATGATTTGTACATGGAAAACCCAAAATGGGAAAAAGTATGGTGGGAAGCCTACCCACAGTCAGATGATACTTCTGGAAAAAGTATGTGATATAATGAGGGGCCTGCACATGCAGGAAGGCACACTACCTAGAGCATACTGCTCATTACAAAAGAGTCTCACTGACTACAGAGAGGTTATAACCACCTCAAGATAAATGGACAATAATCCAGAATAATGAACTGCCAGACATAGAATCTACCATGCCTGATTGCAGTCCTATTTAAGCTCAATAGCAGAGGCCTTTGACCTCTTCCTTAATCCCAATTCGATCACCTATGATCGACCAAATCTCCTTCGCATATGATATTGCATTTCAAGACCACGACACTAATTACACATTCCCATACCATTATCTACAATGAGATCTTACATCATTTTATACCATCCCTAAGGCCTAAACCAATTAGGTCGACCACCTAAAATATATTACAATAAGATCATTACATAAATTCATATTACAATGATATGCCATGTCAGCTTAAGACCAAAAAAATAATAACCAATCCATAGAACATCTTGAAACATCCCAGTAACGTGTAGAGTACACGTTAACATGATACTGATCCATAACCTAGATAGGCACCAGACCTATTCTTGGTCCACAACACTAAAGCAATGTCTTCAAGTTGTTTGAAGCATGATCAAAGAATATCTTCAGCATCATAAAATCCATGTAGAAGTCGCACCAACACCACTTATGCATCTTGTCAAGATTCCTCAGTGAAATCTTTGTCGGTTAAACCTTAAATCATTGTCGGTAAGGGTTTAGAAGAGTGTATGATAGCATCTGATTACCAAGTCAATACCAACTAACCAAAATATGCTCCAGGAACATGTAACACATAAAATCAAACATACTCCATTGATCCAAACATGTCGAAAGTGTCCAACAGATAGTCTCTACTACATCTTCTGCCAGTAACCAACCATAACAACTAGTGTTGACATTAGTGACAAAACATCAATGCAACACATAATCAATTCATCCATAATGCCAACATAGAGAACACGTTACATGATACTGGTCCATAACCTGGACCCAAATAGATTCACCATGCCAAAGAGATGTCCCCAATTAGTCAAGACAGGAACGAAGATCACCTTTTGCATCCTAAATTCCATCTAGAAGCCGCACCAACACCACTTATGCATCCTGTTAAAGATTCTCAGTAAAGGCTCTACTGGTAAAACCTTAAACCCTTACTAATATAGGCTTACTAGAGTATATGATAGCATCTGATCATTAAATAAATACCAACTGACCAAAACATACTCCACAAACATTAAACCAAACATATTCCATTGATCCAAACATGTTGGTAGTATCCAACTGGTAGTCCCTTCTGTCGATAATAGTAGTTCTTCTATCGATAACTAAAATCTGTCTTATCGGTAACCAATCATAACAACTAGTGTAGACATCAATGACAAAACATCAATGCAACACATAATCAATTCCTTCATATTGCCAACAATCTCCCCCTTTGGCATTGATGGTAACACTAGATTTGAAAAAGAAAACATCTAAGTGCCAAGAAATGCCAAAAAATTCTCATAGAAGATATAACAATGAAAAACTAAAAAATCCCAGCAACTCCCCTCAAGGAGTGCAGTCCAATCTAAATCTGATCTGAATCTCTCTCCCATATGACATATTATGACATTATTTTTCACATATAACTCTCCCCCTTTGACATCAATGCCAAAGATATGACATAGATATCAAAATCCTATGAATCTCAAAGCTGACTACTCCCCTTGAGTAGTAGCACCACTACATCAATCCGAAGCAAAGGGTAAAGTTGATGATGCATACCAGACTGATGCATTGCTCCATCAATTAAGTTTCTGCCAGAGGGGTACATACCCCTAACCTATCTCTCAAATATTCAAATGATTCCTTAGAAAACAGTTTAGTGAATATATCTGCAATCTTCTCTTTAGTGTTCACATAAACCAATTTTACTTCCCTTTCTTCCACCTTTTCTTTTAGAAAGTTATATTTTATTAAAATGTACTTAGTCTTAGAGTGAAATACCAGATTCTTAGATATGTCAATAGCTATAGAGTTATCACAATAGATAACTACCGATTCACTACTATTTACCTTGATATCCTTTAACATTTGCTTCATCCACAAGAATTGAGTGTAATTAGTTGTTTCTACAACATATTAAGCTTCTACAATAGATAAATAAATGCATGTGTTTTTTATTGATCCATGAAACCAATTTCTTTCCAATAAAGAAACCTCCACCAAAAGTTCTCTTCCAGTCATCAATATCTCCTACCTAATCTACATCTGTATATGCACATAAAGTGAAGTTATCATCTCTAGAGTACCATAAGCCATATTCAGTTGTTCCTTGCAAATACCAAAATATCCTCTTTACTACACATTCATGATGCTCTTTAGGATTAATTTGATATCTTGAAACAATACTTACTGCATTTATAATATCCAATCTAGTTTGATTTAGATATAACAAGCCACCAATCATAGACTTATACCTTGTCGAATTTACTAGTGCAGATGTGTCTTTGATAGATAATTTCTCACTTGTCACCATAGGAGTACTTATCGGTTTGGAATTATCCATACCAAACTTCTTCAACAATTCCCTTAGATACTTAGTTTGATAGATAAAAATGCCTTTTTCAGTTTGAGTAATTTGCAAACCTAACAAAAATCTCATCTCACCAATCATAGACATTTCAAATTCATTCTTCTTATTATTAGAGAATTCCATGCACAATTTATCTTCACCTCCAAAAATGATATCATCAACAAATACTTCAATAATTAGAATATCATCATTAGTGATCTTGTAATATAAATTATTGTCAGCACTACCCTTAGTAAAACCAAGCTTCAAACGATATTTATCCAACCTTGCATACCAAGCTCTAGGAGCTTGTTTCAATCCATATAATGCTTTCCTTAACCTGCAAACCGTATCTTTGTGTCAGTGAAAGTCCACCAGGTTTCTCAATGTATACTTCTTACTCAAGTTCACCATTCAAAAATGCACATTTAACATCCATTTGATAGACCTTATAGTTCTTATATGTTGCATAGGCAAGAAATAGTCTAACAGCTTCAATTCTAGCCACTGGTGCAAATGTCTCACCATAATCAATTCCTTCAATTTGAGAATATCCTTTACAAACTAGTCTAGCCTTGTTTCTTACAACTTGACCATCATCATTTAGTTTGTTTCTAAGAACATATTTAGTTCCAATAAAATTCTTATTTTTAGGTCGGGGAACTAAAGTCCAAGTCTTATTCTTCTCTATCTGATCTAATTCATCTTCCATAGCCTTTAACCAATATTTATCTTTACAAGCTTCAATAACAAATACCGGTTCAATTTGAGAAATAGGAGATACCTCTTCATTTGCTAGTCTTCTTCTTACCATAACTCCCTTGTTCTTGTCTCCAATGATTTGATCTTCAAAATGATTTAATCTTACATACCATGGTGTCTTTTGAACCTCAAGTTCACTATTCTGATCATCAATCACAGTTGAATTTTTCGATTGTATCGGTGTACTTTCTCAGTGTCATGTACCGGTTGAGGCATTGCCAAATCAATTATGATCACTTCCACTATCGGTTCTCTTTCATGTGATATAGATTGATCTCTGTATTTCTCATCCACTTTCACATTTGTGTTCTCCATAATTTTCTAGAATCTTTTGTTATAACATCTATATGCTTTTCTCTGAATTGAATATCCAAGAAACATCCCTTCATCATATCTAGGATCAACTTCCCAATTGAATCATCCTTTTTCATATAACATTTACTTCCAAAAATTCTAAAATATTTAAGAGTAGGTGTATGTCCAAACCATAATTCATAACGAGTCTTACCGATTTCACCTTTGATATGAACTCTATTCAATGTGTAGACTATTATAGTCATTGCTTCTCTCTAGTAGATGTGAGGCAATTTAGCTTCCATCATCATGGTTCTTGCTGCATCCAAAATTGTTATATTCTTCCTTTCCACTACTCCATTCAGTTGAGGAGTTCAGGGTGCAGATAACTATCTCCTAATTCTATTTATCTCACAATAACTATTATATTCATGAGATGTGAACTCACTGGCACCTTGATCTAATCTGAGACATTTTTCAATCCAGTTTTTGTTTCCACCTTTTCTTTAAAGATCTTGAATTTCTCAAAAGCTTCACACTTCTCCCTTAGAAAATTCACCCACATCATTCTAGAATAATCATAAATTATTAGCATGAAGTACCTATCACCTTGAAAACTTCTCATCCTTGTTGGACCACAGAAGTCAGTATGAATCAAATCAAGCACATCACTAGATTTATCATGTATGCTCTTAAAAGAAGTTCTAATTTGATTTCTCAATTGACATTCCTTACATATCGGATTATGAGGCTTTATAATCTTAGGTATATATCTAATTGGCTTTGTTTAACTAATCTTAACAATACAATCAAAATTAACATGACACAACCTCTTATGCCATAACCAACTCTCATCAATATGAGAAATCAAACATGCCTTATCACCGGTGTTCAAGTGAAAGATATTACCTCCAGTCTGAGTACTAGTTGAAATCTCCAAACCAATTCTATTAATGATTTTGCATTTTCTATCTTTGAAGTGAAGTTGGAATCCCTTATCCACCAATTGACCAACACTTAAAAGATTATGCTTTAAACCTTCTACATAGTAGACATTATCAGTATTATGCTTGCCATCTAGAGAAATAATACCTCTACCTTTGATCATACATGCTTTGTCATCCCCAAATTTGACTTGACCACCATTGTATTCCTGCAAGGACATAAATTTTATTTTATCTCCAGTCATATGATGTGAGCATCCACTATCAATTAACCATTCATCCTTGTCTTCAACCTTTTCTTCTAGGGTCTTTTCTTCATTCTTGATAATCAGTTCTGGTTCATCTTCCTTTATAGCATAGAACACCCATTCCTTTCCACTGTCGGATCCACTAGCAGAGTCTCCTTCCGGTTCATCCTCTGAGTCATCATTACTCCTTCCTCATCCGCTATGTAGCATATTTTGTTTTTCTTGAATCTATATTTGTTTTGATTAGGCTTAAATGATTTCTTAACTCTTTTTTCAAATCTTGCATTCCTTTCAGGACACCTAGATGCAAAATGACTAGTCTTATTACATGCAAAACATTTAAAAGGTGCTTTTCCTTCATACTTACTTCCTGTCGGTCCTTTAGGTACTCTTCTAGCAAATAAGGCTTCAAGTTGCTCAAATTCTTCATCCTCTTTCCTCATATCTTCCAATTCTTTTGCATATAGGGCTTTCCAATCACTTTTGTCTGTAGATGATGATTCATGAAAAGAAGGTTCAGCTTTGCAGCTCTAGAGGGTCCAAATTCATCAAGCTCAAAAGCAAATAATTTCGCAATCAGAATGTCTCTATTAATTGAAGTGTTTTCCATTGTTCTTAATTCATTAATTGTAGTAGCCTTCATCTTGTAAGCTAGTGGTAGGGCTCTCAAAACTTTATAAACTATTTCATCTTCACTCAGAGATCCTCCACAACATTGAATTCCCATGACAATCTCATTTACTCTTTCCATAAATGTAGCAATTTTTTCATTATCTTCCATCTTCAAGTTCTCATATCTTACCTGGTAACCATCAAGTTAAGAAATTTTGATAGTAGGGTCACCTTCATGCAGAGTTTGCAATTTATCCCACATAATATTTGCAGATGATTTATCAATCAATCCCATGATTTGCTGATCAGTGAGTGCACACAAGAGGGCTTTTCTAGCTATGCAATCATTTTCAATATTTTTGTCCAATTCGGAAGGAGCGGGATTGCTAGATGCTGGATAATAAGGTGTATATCCTTTCTCAATGATCTCCCAAATATACTTTCCAAGACATCTAAGATGAGTCTCTATTCGAATTTTCCATATCCCATAGTTTGTTCCATCAAGATTAGGGATTTCTCTTCTGAAAATAGTTGTCAGTGGATTTGAAGTATTAGTCGCCATAGGATCTACCTCAAGCAGTTAATCTTCTACAAAAGAGGACCAAATCTCTGATATCAATTGTTAGTATAACTGGTGGACAACTGAGAGGGGGGAGCGAATCAATTGTCAAAAGATTATATTAATCAAACCACTTTATAACCTTTAACCAAAGCACATAAAGATTGAACACCGGAACAATAGAAACAGATACCTGTAAGCAATAAAACTTAAGAATGAAACAAATAATTAACACAATGCAACCATACCATATAACACCATAATTTATACATGGAAAACCCAATAAAGGGAAAAACCATGGTGGGAAGCCTACCCATAGTCAGATAATACTTTTGCAAAAAGTATGTGATACAATAAGAGGCTTGCACATGCAGGAAGGCATATTGCCTAGAGCATATTGCTCATTACAAAGGAGTCTCACTAACTACAAAGAGGTTATAACACCTCAATATAATTGGACAACAATCCAGAAGAATGAACTACCAATGATGACATCTACCATGCCTGATTATAGTCCTGATTAAGCTCAATATCAGAGTCCTTTGACCTCTTACATAAACCCAATTCGATCACCTATGATCAACCAAATCTCCTTCACATATGATATTTCATTCCATGACCAGTACCACCATGATCTACAATGAGATCTTACATCAATTTATACAAACCCTAAGGCCTAAACCAATTAGGTTGGCCACCTAATAGATATTACAATAAGATCATTACATACATCCACATTACAATGATATACCATGTTGGCTTTAGACAAAAATTGTTAGACACAATGCACCACTGAGAGGGGGAGGGAGTGAATTAGTGGTTCTCAAAAATTTTCCCTTCAACTCTCCTTTGTGAGCAATACCGGTTTGTGAATCAAACCCAATGCAAAATTACCAGTTAGTGATGAGACTAACTCAAATACACACACACACAAGGAGACACCACATAACACCAGCATATACGAGGAAAACCCAAGATGGGAAAAACCTCGGTGAGCAATGTTGTTGGAGTCTACTGCTCCAATCCAACCTAACAATAAAGAATAGTTACAAAATTTAGGGCACCAACCCCTACCTAATTTATGGGGTACAACCCAAAGGAGCACCAACCCCTGACTTTAGGGCACCAAACCAAGGAGCTACAACCCCTGCACCGAGCTACAAATCAATGTTCACAAATTAATTATCAAATACATAAGTGAATCTTGCAACCATTACATATATCTTGTTCTATCGGTGAGATACCTTCTCTGCTTCACCGACTCACTTCTATACTGCTCTTCACCTGCTGCTTCTCTACTAATAAGCATTATCACTTTACCTCTCTTCAGTCTCCTTCACTTCTGCTCTACCATTATGAACACTACCGGTTCTTTCCTTCAACTGATTGAAAGTTTCAACCCGATTCTCTCTCACTTCCACTCTTCTCACAGATGCTCATTGAGCACTTGGCTGATTTGTTCTTGGTTGCAGAATTCTTCAACCTTGCAATCACATAATATTCCTTTGTGCAACAACACCCTTCTTCCTCTTCTATCATATACTTATAGACTCGTTTTCCCTCTAAAACCAATTCAAAAACTAGATAGTTAGGGTTTCCTCACCATCCTCGAGGCAAACCAAATCTAATCGGATCTTGCATGATATGATTTTTCTGACTTTTGAATGCACAACTCCACCATAGTTGCATCTCTTGGATGATGCCTTCCATCTCTGGTGACTTGTTTTTTACCCTCATATCTAATCCCTCAGTTAATCACAAAAGATCTGTCATGCTATTTCCTTCATCACCTTGATCTTCTCAATTTCTCTTAGCTGTCTCATAGTTGTCCTCCAGACTTCGAGCCTAAAACCCCTACAATAGCTCTGCAACATGTCCCATGATTTGGGTGACTTTTCATTAAAGCTACCAACCCAGCAACAACCCTATCGATGTACAATCTATCTTTATCCAAATGTGGCTTTTCCATGTTGACTCCATGTGGCATCCATATCAACTATCTTCCAGTGTTAGGTCCCAGAGACAACTGAGAGGGGGGGGTGAATCAGATGTCCAATAAATTCAACCAAAATTAACTTAACCAAAACTTAATGGTTAATGTTGGTAAACCAAACTTTATGTTGATAAATAGTTTTGTCAGTTAATTGTAGTACCAGTAAATATTAATGCATGAAATAGAAAGACAATAACATCCACAACACATAACACAAATATTTGTACGTGGAAACCCTATAAGGGGAAAAACCATGATGGGAAGCCTTACCCATAATCAAATGATACTATCGCAGATAGTATGTGAGTACAATATGGATTCTGCACATGCAGAAAGGCCAGCTGCCTAGAGATCACTGCTCAATCACAAAATGAGAGTCACACTAACTACAATTGGATGGTTAAATCCAATGATAATGTACTGCATAAAATAGCATCTTCATATGCTAGATTCAGTACCGGTTTAGTTCTGATTGCCTTCGCAAAAACCTTCCTTCAACCTTCAAATGATGTCTGCGTGTATAGCTCTACTTATTTTTGCATATACCTTATTACAATTCTTTTTCCCTATCGCGTATCAATCTCACAAATTAGATCTTACATTTATACCATAACCTAAGACCAATTGAATAGGTTGGCTCACTAAAAGATATTACAATTAAATCAATTACAAATAAATCAATATCTGATGCATGATGTTGGCTCAATGCATTTACAATAATAATAGATCATCTCCATAATGTGTCATGTTGATCTAGAATAGATATGTATGCTGATGCATATCTTGGACCTATTTGTCGATAACAACAAATATGCAAACTCAAATAAACAACTAACCAAATTGCCAAAATCAAGTGATTGAATAATGTCTTCGACATAACAAAGTAGTCTCTAAGTTATTCCAAGTGCTGATGAACAATATAATCTTCCGGTGAACCAAATACTAGTGACTGTGCATAAGTCTCTGACTTGCCGGTGAACATAACCAAAGATCTCCAAGTGCTGATAAGTGTTGACAAGTGTTGACATCAATGAAAAAACCATATCAACATATCCAAAATACCAACAATCTCCCCCTTTGGCATTGATGGCAACACAAGATGGAAAAACCATCTCAGTGCCAAAATAGAAATGCCAAAAACCAAAAACCAACAATCTCCCAAAGAGATCACTAACCAAAAATGAAAACAAAGATACAAAGAGTAATAAATCTCTCCAACACTCTCTCCCCAAAGTAACAATCCCTCCCCCAAGGGATAATGTGTTTCTCCATATCAATCTCTCCCCCTTTGACATCAAATGCCAAAGCATTACAAAAACCAATTTCAAATACAAAATACCAACTTATTATACCAACTACTCCCCTAAGAAGTAGCTCTCCTCATCAAAGCCGGAATAATAGATTTCTTTATTAATTCTATCAGTTGATGAAAAGCATCAATTGTCTAAGTCTCTACTAGTGGGGGTAGGACTCCAAGTTTCTCTTTGAGATATTCAAAAGTCTCCTTAGACAAAGGATTTGTAAAAATATCTGCAATCTACTCTTTAGTATTCACATAAACCAATTTCACTTCTTTCTGTGAATATCCCTTACACACTAATCTAGCTTTGTTTCTGATTACACAGCTAGCTTGGCACTTCAAGTTAGTCCAAGTAGGATCATCGACCAACCACCCTACCAATTCCTTACTTCTGCCAGTTTGCTAACCCTTCTGGTCTCAGCCATTTTACCAATTACCTTATCATATATGCTCTCATCTTGAACTATCGATGGGACTCTCAAACCGGTCTCCAGAGTGATAAATCCAAAATATGCTCATTCCCACAAATTGGAAATCTTCTACAACTACACTTTGCTTATGTAACCAGTGGACTCATATACCGGTTGTCACTCTTGATGACATCATGTCATCAATCTTCACAAGACTCCTATCTTCTTTCAATGAGGTCAAATTCCTATGTTTACATCTACTCAGCCTTTCTTCCTGATTGATGTTGTTTCCTCCTCTACCGGTTTGTCAAGATGACAAACACTTCACACTTCCTCTGTACTGACATCTTAATCATGCCTTATCTTTTCAATCTAGTGCATAACCCTGATCTTAAGCACTTAGGGCATTCCTTCAATTTACTGGTAGATCCAGTGCGATCCTTCAAGTGCTTGCCTTTACCTCTTCACTCATATCCCTCCAAACTATAATGCACTTAATGCATAATAGGAGATAAGCTCCACTTGCTTGGTGGAGTAACACCATATGCTTTCTGTCATATTCTCATGTGAATTCCCTGGTGAGAAGCATCTCTTCAAGTAGGTACACATGAACTGATTTGAGCACATTCATTTTCAGTCATTGCTTCCCATGTGGACTGCATCTTCATCTGATGGGAGTCATGTTGTTTTGCAACCTCCTATCATGCCAATTCATTCTTCTCGTCATCATAGACAACTGCTTAAACACCTTTCTATCTCATCACATAAGTCAAGCACTAACTTGTGTATTGATGACCACTGAGGTCATCTTCCTTACCTTTACTAGGGTTTTGCAACACAAGGTGATATCCAAGATATCACATCCTGTACTCCTTCATAATAGTATTGCACATACATCTATTCTACCGATGGTCATCCCATACCGGTTGACATCAATGACAACACAATACCAAAAAAAACAACATTAAGCAATCCATAAATCATCCCAATAATGTGTAGAGAACACGTTACATGATATCGGTCCATAACCTAGACCCAGATAGATTCACCAAACCAAAGCGACATGTCCAATCAGTCAAGGCATGAACAAAGATCACCATCTGCATCCTGAATTCCATCTAGAAGCTGCACCAACACTGCTTATGTATCCTGTCAAAGATTCTTAGTAAAAGATCTATCAGTAAAACCTTAAACCATTACCAGTATAGGCTTACTAGAGTGTATGATAGCATTCGATCATCAAGTCAATACCAACTGACCAAAACATACTCTAGAAACATCAAACCAAACATATTCCATTAATCTAAACATGTCGTTAGTATCCAACTGGTAGTCCCTTCTGTCGATAACACTAGTTCTTCTATCGGTAACCAATCATAACAACTAGTGTTGATATCAATGACAAAACATCAATGTAACCAATAATCAACTCCTTCATATTGATAGCATGTTGCCTAAAGGATATCTCCTTGGTGTTGAAGGTAAGGTAACCTTTTTTCTAGCTTCCTTAAGACATCAACATAGGGCTATGTTGACATCTTAATGGGGGCCACCCATATCACTCCCTTTGTATCATATTTTACTATTCTCTTGCATATCATTTTTGTATGTCTTAAACGGGGTGTTCATTCTTAGATACAGAGTAAAATCTCTTAGAGTGAGATTCTTCAAACCCAAAAATAGATGCAACATGCCTTAGATTGGGTTACACATCACCGAAACCAGAAAAAGTAGTCTTACATGGGATGACCTCAAAACCAAAAATGTATATGTCTTAAATGGGGTGTTCATTCTCAGAACCAGAGTAAAAAAATTCTTAGAGTGAGATACTTCACACTTGAAACCAGACGCAACATTTGATTCACCACTTGATATTTGCATTTATATTACATGTCTTAAATAGGTTGAGGTACACTAAAAAATAGAGCAAAGACTCTTACACAGGGTTCTATACACTTGAAACAAAACATCACTTTCACACACGCATGAGGATGGGTGGAACTAGCTAAAAATAGCTAGACTATTCTTACTCTCCTCGCATGGATCACCTAGATAAAAACATCTAGGGTTGAGTAGTCCATGCCCTCTCTCACTGTTCTTCTCATGGATCACCTGGATAAATACATATAACATGTATTCATGCTCTCTTTTCTTCTTCTCATGAACTCAAAGTTTTTCTATTGATAGTTTATTGATGATGCTTGCTTTTCTCTTTTATGTGATCACTTGTGTTCGTGAGATGGCATTTTTCAAGAATGATATTAGTTGTTGAGACATTTTTATACCAAGGTCTCTTTAGCTAGATGACTTGAGGTCTTGTTTGTTACTCTTATCTTTTGTTGTGTGTCTTTTTATGTTCCCTTGCATATGTTTGAGTGAGTTAAGCTCCTAAGATTGGAGGCTTGGCTCCTCAAAAGTAGTGATATCTTATACTCCTTGTGATACTTCTTTACATTCCTTATCTTCTTCATCCCTCTTTCTTCTACTTTAAAGTGATTATTTTCATAAGCTCATACTCCTGCTAAAGTGGGGGATAAATGTAGCATCCTAAAATTTAACCCATTGCAATTTTGACCATATTTTGGGCCCTCACCTTACCGGTCTCATCATCAAGCTTGATTGGGACCCATTTATGCCTCTCCTATGCAACTAAACTTCATTTTTTTATCTTTCAACCTGTAGACACCTAAAAATGGTCAATGCTTGTGGAGTCATACTTTAACATTTGCGCATTGCCTCATTTTAGGTTTTTGCGTCGCATTAACATTCCTCCTATGTCACGCACTTGGTCTTTATCATTTGCAAGCATCGAGTCCTTCTTCTTCATTCTTCATTTATCTCGCTCTCGAATTTGGTCTTGTCGATAGCAATTTTCAGTCATGATTTTGGTCGATCCTTATCAACTTGTCAATCTTGTCATTTTGCGATCGATTTGTCATCGATCGTTGTCCTTCTCAATCATATCAATTTGGATCAATTATTCATTGTTCCTCATCAATTGGTGCATTTATCAATCAAATCACTTATCAGTATGAATCATTTATCAATTCAAAATCATGATCGAATCGATATCAATTATCTTTTGTCAAGACCTAATTGTCATTCTTGCATTTTCTAATTCATCTTCTAGGGTTTCATGATTTAATCATTTAACCTTGTTTGCCATTTCTCCCTCTAGGATTAATAAATTATTTATTTATCCTAAGTATTCTCATCACAATTAAATGTTCATTTAATTGGCTAATAATTCCTCTTTTTGTGAATTAATTAATAAATGAAAAATTATTAATTAATTCACTAAATTTCCTAATTTCCTATTTTCCCAATTTTCTAATTTTCCTAATTTCTAATTCAATTTCCTCCTATTTTTCTCCTAATTTCATGGGAATGACATTTCAATTTGTCATAATTTGTCATAATTGACAATCAATCAATTTTGACATAGAAATTTGTCATAAATTGTCATAAATCATCAATCAATCAAATTTTGCATAGAAAGTGCAAATTTGTCATAATTTGACACATTGATTTGCAATTTCCATTTGAATCTCTTCATGCTAATCTTGTCATTTCTCCAATTTGTCTATAAATTGGATGAATTTCTTCAATCAAATCCCCTAATCACATTATCGATCTAATAATCACATTATCGATATAATAATCACTTGTTTGAATTACTTTGTCAAATCAATCACACTTTGAGTATTCTTGTGCCAATGTCAATCTTGCTTTCACATTAGGTTTATGCACTTGAATGTGAGATCCACAAACAAAAGGCTATTTGGAGAAGAAAGAAGGACAATGGAGCCACATGAAGGAGACATTCGAATCTGCATCTGGCTTGCTTAGTTTTTAGTTTTGAATGTTTTATTTTCATGTCTTTATTGAGTGTGTTAGGATTGATCATTGCAATCTGCTTTTGTGATTGAGCTATTATTAATTTGATACTTGCTTTGATGATTTCCACATTTCCTAGCTACATTAATTGGTGAACCCGACGTGAACTAACCCCCTAACCATTCTTTTGAGTGCTTTTGAGATGATTTGCAGGTCAAAAACCCAAGAAACAGGGTAGTTCAAGGTTTTCTGGGAACTTCTGCACCTGTGTCAAGCATTTTGCACCTATGTCAAGCATTCTGCGCCTGTTTCAAGCATTCTGCGCCTGTGTCAAGCATTCTGCACCTGTGTCAAGGACATTCTACTCCTGTGTCAAGCATTATGCACCTGTGTCAGGCATTTTGTGCCTATGTAGGGCCAGAAACAGAGGTAAAAGACAGTGTTTTTCACTTGCAAATTGTTTTCTTTTGTATTCTATTTCTGCTTTTTTGGTTTTGTTGGTACTAATTCTCTATGCAGAACCTTGGCATTATGTAGGGCAAAGACAACAAATGAAACTACTAACACGTTTTATGCAGGTTCGATAGTCAAAGACTAAACATATCAAACTTCTAACTTGGGTTTTGCAGGTTGCCTTGGACTACAACTAAACTTTGTGTTTGTAATTAATATTTAGGCACCTAGTATGATTTCTAAATAGGATGGAATGAATATATGTTTTCTTTGATTGTTGAGTTTGACATTGAAGTAGGAGAGTATGCTCTCATCCTTCTTAGGGTGATCAGAAATCCAGATCTTCAATACCATGCTCATGTTTTTTACTGTGTGTCACCTTTAGAGGGCCTGCCTTCCCGACCATTTTCTTTTGCAAGCAAGTGATAATCATGAGAAGGGAATGACCAAAAGTGAGTACGGCTAGAATACCTTGGCATTCTAACTCACTATAAACAAATACCTGATGGGCGAAAGCTTTGAAGGAAGGGTTATGTGGGAATTGCAGTTACTTGGGAAGTGATGACCCTTGAACTCTTTCTCATATCAACATCTAAGTAGGACCTCACGGTCTAAATCATGCTTACGCGACTACATTTGTTTTGTATCTTGGTGGGCTTAATGTCTCAATCACGCTTGCGTGACACCAAGGAGTAATGCTTAACAGAAATCCTTACTAAACACCTTGTATTTAGAGGCCAAAAATCCTTCTAGTTGCTTGAGAAGGACAAGTTAGGATACTTGGAAGAGATACTAAGTTTTCCATGGGGTGATTTCCATGGGGACTGATGCTTGGCTGCCCTAAGAAGTGAGTGCCATGGAGGGGAGCCCATGGGGTCAAGCATTTATGTATTCTCCTTGAATCCCATAACGAGTCTACCTCTCAAGTACCTAATGTCCTTGCCCACCATAAGAAATGTGTGAATGAGCATGATTGTACTGAGTCTAAGTTGAAATATCTTGTCTTCTTTGCTTGTCAAAAGTTGAATTGTATCTCATTTCAAAAACAAGACAAATTGATTCAAAACAAGGTTAAACACAAGAACATTTCATCCAACAAAGCTCAAAACACCTTCAAACATGGTTGTCAAACATTTTTCAAAATCTTGTCTCAACATTCATGTCACTTAGATTTAGGTTCATCCTAGGTTTGCATTTTGCAAAGTCATTGTCAAATACCAAGGTTAGGTTTCACCTAAGTCATACTCCTTTACATATCAATAAGGGTCATCCATTTGCATGTGTCCTCTTGCATTAGAGTAATACAATTTCATAATTCAAACTTAGGTCGCCATTTTCATACATTTGCATTTGCATACCCTATGTCTCTTCATCAAGCTTAGGTCATTATCATATCATATTAGGGTCATTTGCATAGTAATTGTCCCTTTGCATATAGTGCCAAAACTAGGTTTTGTCATACTTGATTAATGCAAATCTTTGATACAACCCTAAGTCATTGTTAAGAAGTCTAGACCTTATCAAACTTTTGTCTTTTTGTCATCAATGTCATTTGGTCAAACCTAGCTTAGTATCCAAGCATATAGGGGAGACATTGTCATTTTGTCCTTTTGTCACTTGGTCCTTTTGTCCTTTGAGGTCTAGACATCATTTCAATTTCCTAAGGGTCTCTCTTTTAGATTTGTATTTCAAAAGTTTGTCAAAATCTTGAAAAACAACCAAAAACATAGATTGCATTCTTGCCATAGATTGCATTTTCATTTATTTAGTTTGCATTTAGTTGCATATCATACATTATCCTTGAAAAATTCCAAAAAAATATTGCATTGCATAGTGACATGTCTATTGAAACAAGGTTCCAAGCACCAATGATGCAACAAAGTTTGACATATCAACCGACAATGCAATCAAATTTTAATCCAAGGCAATCACAATTCTATCCAACCCAACAACAAGGAAATATCGATCAAACTTTTTATGATGAAACAAGTCTCCAAATACAAAAACTAGAGGAGAGATTAGCTCAAGAAAATGAGATTTTGGAACAAAGAGTGAAAAACATTGAGAAGAATAGATCACAAATGTCCAAAATGTTTCAAAAATTTCTAGGTCAAAATCCAAAGATTGAGCCAATTGATGTAAGATCTCTTCTTGAATGATCAGACATACCAGCTCTCCTCTCACAAATAGAGATGATGAAACAATTTCAAGAAAAGAGACAACATCAATTTCAACATTATGTGCCTCCACAACAAGAACAAGAAGCTGTTTACTATCATTTAGATTTTCAACCATCACAACCAATGGTTCAACAGTTTGAACATTTCCAACAGACACAACCAATGGTCCATAATATACAACCAATACAACCAATGGTCCAATTTCAACAATATGTCCAACCAACTATACAATGTCCACAAATAGTTCAACCAATGGTGGAATATCAACAAGTTCAATCAACATATCAATGTCAACAACCACAACCCAACATTCAAAAACAAAGGTTGCAGCACACACCAACCCAAGTTTCAAACATGTCAGAACAATTGAACCAAGTCCAATATCAAAACATGACATCAAACCAAATTCTTGCCAAACAAGTTCAAATTCCAGATACAACTATGTCAAAACCTCGAAAGAAAGGTGGCTTTATTGCAAGGCTCTTAAGGAACCTACCAAGTGAGTTCTTTGAAGAAGATAAAGATAATACACTTATGTCTAGCAATGCCTCATCCCCCCACAAACAAATTGACTCTCTAGTGGCATCTATCCCTACACCTTTAGAAGTTTCACAAGAACCTTCCATATTGTCCTCATCAAACAATACACCTAAGGATGAAATTATCCAAGAGCTATCCATAATTGATTGCCAAAATAATCCAATTCATGATGCACATCCTTGTCATGTTTCAGAAATACAAGACCCAATGCCACCATGCACTTTATTGCCATTACCTGTTTTAGAGGACCCATTCGAAGTCCCTCTTCCTCATGTTCAAGCATTGATTCCTTGCCAGAATCCATCACAAATGTTCAAAGTGCATTTCCTTCATCCCAAAACATTGAGCCCTTGTCAGAATCCTCCATGAATATCCACAGTCCAACCCCATGTCAAGAGGATAGTTTAGAGTGCGAAGAAATGAGTCCTAAAGAAAATCAAGATCAAGATCCTAAAACCTTATCATCTCATCCAATTTTTGACCAAGATCCCATTTCCCCAGACACTCACAATGATTCCCCTATTCTTGTCCATCCTATCCAAAGTCCTATTGACACTCCATTCCCTAGGCAAGATCAAGATATCCCAGTTCATCCAATCCCAAACGATCCCCTTCCATTTCATGAACACAATGTCCTTTCAAATCCCATTGACATTACACTTCCTGAGAAAGATCAAGATATCCTTTCCATCCTTTATGATGATCCCATTGAAAGTTAAGAGCAAAGCACCTTTAAAGAGGATTCCAATGATATTCCTCCTTGTCAAGATCAAATTATTCCTTCAGATCCTCCACAAGATCCACTTGTTCCTCCATCTCCTTGTCCTAATGCTCCATATACACTCCAAGATCGCATTTCTTTTGATGATCCCATTATTTTTCCCATTCCATCTCTTGAAGAGCCTATCATTGAACCATGTCCACCACACAATCCTAGTCCCCCTCATGATCCTAATCCCCCTCATGATTCTAACATGTTAGTGCAAGATGTTCATGAACCCTTGACATGCATAATGGGTTCTTCCACTTTGGTGCAATCCGATCCACTTCAAGATCTCATTATTTCTCTCATATCATATCCACCTCATAATGGACTCATGTCTTCTTCCCAAAGAAAAGAGTATCCTACAAGTCAAGATATTCATAAAGGCAAAGGAGTAGACCTTCATGAGAAAGAACCCCTCCATATCAAAGAAGATCTTAAGGGTCATGTCCACACAACTCACTCTCAAGACGTTGGTATCCCTCCATCAAAATCAAAACATACCCCTTCCCCATCATACCTTCCATCCATCATAGGTCCTTATATCCCTTCATCCTCTATGCAAGGTCAGCAAAGGCACACATCCTTGAGTAAATTTCATCCATCCAAAAGAAGTCCATTTCATTCATATCCATCCATGCATTCCTTTCCCCCTCCAAGCAATTTGGATGCCAAGTATAAACGTCATAAGTCTAGCAATCCACATGTATTCAAGGATCAACATGTCCAATATAATCGACATGTCAAAACAAAGAACAATATGATCTATAAAGAAAAAAATATATCCAAAAGGTCACAAAGGCCCACTGAGCAAAATAAAGAAAAGTCAAAATATATATGGGTTCCTAAATCCCTTGTGCAAGCAATGCACTCCAAGGAACCACAAAAGCATGATAAATCAAAAACCATGTGGATCCCTAAGCAGCTCCTTGAAGCACAAAAGCCTAAAGAAACATCCAACTTGGCATCCAAAGTTGCTATTCCTCCATCCAAACCTCTCAAATTTGTTCTGCTATCACCTCCTTCTTCCGTTTTGGGTCCTTATGTCCCAAAATTCCAAGCTATTCCTTTGTCAAAATCTCAATATCCAAAATACATTTTTCCTCCATCAGTCCATCACCCCTCAAGGTGTGTGCCAATGTCAATCTTGCCAACATTTCCATCCACTAAAACCCAATTCTTCCAATACCCTATCCATTATCCAATGCATATTTTCCATCCTTCCATCCCTCTGGTCCAATCCTTTGCATAAATCCTTGCCTTAGTTTCATCTCTTTTTCCATGTCCTTATCCTACCAATGTCTTTGAGCATGCTTTTAAAGGTCATGGTCCATTTTTTTTTCAAGGCAACTATCCAAACAAAAAGATGCTTGAGTCCTTCTTCCATCCCCTATCATGTGTCCATCTTCTATTGAAAAAGTCAAAATACAAAAAAAAAAAAGTGAAAAAAAAAAGTGAAAAGAAAAAAGTAAAGCAAAAATAATTCGTCCACTGGTGAAAACCTGGAAAACAGGCGCCTTGGGAAAGTACCGTGATGAAAACCTAGCAGACAGGCATCATGTGTAATTTATGAACTTCTTGTACACCACACTTGGGGGCAAGTTTTATCCTATCATATCCTTTTGTCCTTCATGGTTCCATTATCCTATCAAACCCCCGTCATTACCCTTCATATCCTATTGCCCTTCATTATCCTATCATACCATGTCATTACCCTTCATATCCTATTGTCCCTCATGTCCAGTTTCCCTTTCCACCTTTGGTCTTGACAAGGCTAATGATCTTCATGAGCATCATGTATCTTGTTTGCATCTTTTAGTCCATCATAGCTTTTGGTCATTTATCCATTTGCTTATTATAACTTTTCATCCATATTCCCTGTCTTATTGCAACTTTCTGCCACTATCCCTTAGCCAATCCCAACCTTTAGTCCATGTCCCTTATCCATTCTTGGTCTTGCTTATCCTATCCATATCTTATCACTATCCCTACACTCTTTTTGTCCCTTGATCTTGATCTGACATAAGGACGCAAAATTTAAACATGGTTTCAAAAATGTTTTGACATGTCCCTCATGCCATGTTCCTGCTTTACATTGTCATATCCAGTCTCTTGTCCCATCACGCAATAGCCCTTGAAAATTGCATCTGCGTTGTCTCCATAATAAAAGGCCTTTGTCTTCCCTCTATCCACCAACATTTCAGAAAGCCTATTTATTCACCTGTCATATTCCTTGCCTTGCTAGACACTGGGGGAAAAATTAAAAAAATTGAAAAAATGTCCTGAAATAATTCAAAAAAAATTGAAAACTGTCCCGAAATAATTCAAAAAAAAATTGAAAAATGTCCTGAAATAATTCAAAAAAATTGAAAAAATGTCCTGAAATAATTCAAAAAAAAGTGAAAAATGTCCTGAAATAATCCCTAAAAATTGAAAAAATGTCCTGAAAAAATCCATAAAAAAAAGTCAAATAAAGTCCTGAAAAAATGAACACAAAAAAAATTGTAAAATCTCGGAAAGCAAAAAAAAAAAAAATCAATAATCCCTTTGTGCATAGACAGATCGCTGAGCATACATCCAATGACATGCAATCCAACACTGTGCTTTACTGAAATCATGCTTAAACAGATGAACTTTTCAATCACACCAGACATTCAAACTGATCAAAATTGTCATATCAATCAATCTCAAAATCATTCGTCCTTGGCACACTATCATGGGTCTTATACAGGGTGTGGTATACTCGAAACCAGACTGTGTCCTGTCTTAGATGGGGTACCACATGTCCTGAAACCAGACAGCATGATCATCCTATTAGCACTTTCAACTTTTGACAATGAAGATCAAGATGTTTTGTTTGATTTGTTGGAATTTGTGCATCTTATCTTTTTACTGATTTATCTTTGGCTTCGGTCACGTTCCTCTATTGCTCGATGATGTCACTGAGTGATTTAGAGTGACCGGGATGGTTCATGGTCCTTTTCTTTTTTTTGTTGTGATTGTTGTTTGTCTGCAATGTGTCTATCTTTTGCAAAAAAAGGGTTGCATTTCAGCTCTAGCCTTCAATGCCATGATGCTACGCATCCATTTTGCTACATTAAAATAAAGGTTCTCACCTACAAAGTGCATTACTGAAAGAAAGTTTTTCTTCGTCACTAACTATCCTCTGTCTCATTTCTTCTTACTAACATTTCTTCCGTTAGTTCGGATAGTCAATTCGGTCTAGTGCTCCGATTTCCCCAAAAACATAAGCTGCATCCTGCATCCATTTGGTTAGTACATTTGCATTACATCAAGCATCATATCAAGCATTTTATCCATTTCATATTATCAATGCATCAAAAACACATAAACAATATATATCCATACATGTTCCACAATAATACATCAACAGTGCATAAGTCATCCATACATAGAAAATAACATCAGTCATAACACATTGCATCCCATCATATCGATGCATATCATATCATATGTCACAATAATATCGGAGTACAAAATTGGACTGTCTGTCCTAAGTATGTCCTGCAGGCTGACTATATAATATCACACTACATAATGTCCACTGTCTGTCATAAGGAGCACGTGCCTCTGTCACTGGGTGCTCCCTCTATCCTCCTCATCCCTGCCATGTCTCAAGGATGATGTCCCTCCTATCCCAAGTCTTGCTAATGTATCTCTGTTTGTGCTTCTGAGTCTATGTCGTAACATGAAGCAGTCAGGTCGGTTCTCCCGCGTGATCAATGGATACTGTCGACTCTACATCACAATTGGGGCACATTTTGTCAGTTTAAGAGTTTGCTCCTACAGGTTGCATTTCCTCATTTCATGTCTAAATCAGGGTGTTTTTCATCTATTTTGACCTATCCTATTCTTATCCCCCCTTTTCGGATCATTCGCATGCCATTTTTGACCAAATTAGGGTTGCCAATGCACAACTGCGCCTGTGTGATAAGTCTTGGGCTTGTGTCCCCTACACAAGTGAAAAAGACCATACACAAGCGTAGAAGACCCTACACAAGCACAGAAGACATCACACAAGTGCAGGATTTGCCCTACACAAGCGCAGAAGTCCCTTTCTGCATCCCCTGTGGGCCCTGCAATGTCCCGCAAGCTAGTCAAATTCATAAAATTGAAAACATGGGTTTTTGAGATACATACCATTACTCCCACATCGTCTGGTCATCTGAATGTGCATACACATTCTCCAAGGTGATCTTCCATTGGAATGTTCACCATCTCTCTGCAAGTGTCCTTTTCCAGAGCAACAAATTCTCTTCTTGGGCTAGTGCAAATGAGCAATTTTCACTCTCTTTGCCTCATTTATAGATCTTTGTCAGTGCATAGATGGACATGCACTCTCTCCATCTCATGTTGGTCATGGTCTTTTGCGTCTTCAATTGCTTGTCCTTCGTGCATCCGGTCTCTGATTGTTAGTCTGTTTGCTCCTATCATTTTCTATCATTCTTATCGATCAATTGGCCTCTTTCCTGGATGTTTCCAGCCAATTCCTCGAGGGGGCATGCATATGTCATTGTCATTGGCTGGGGCATTTTCATTATTTTTCTTTGAAACAATTCTTAAAATCACATTGTCTCAAAGAGGGGCAAAATGTAGACACCTAAAAATGGTCAACGCTTGCGGAGTCATACTTTAACATTTGCGCATTGCCTCATTTTAGGTTTTTGCATCGCATTAACATTCCTCCTATGTCATGCACTTTGTCTTTATCATTTGCAAGCATCGAGTCCTTCTTCATTCTTCATTTATCTCGCTCTCAAATTTAGTCTTGTTGATAGCAATTTTCAGTAATGATTTTGGTCGATCCTTATCAACTTGTCAATCTTGTCATTTTGCGATCGATTTGTCATCGATCATTGTCCTTCTCAATCATATCAATTTGGATCAATTAGTCATTGTTCCTCATCAATTGGTGCATTTATCAATCAAATCACTTATCAGTATGAATTATTTATCAATTCAAAATCATGATCAAATCGATATCAATTATCTTTTGTCAAGACCTAATTGTCATTCTTGCATTTTCTAATTCATCTTCTAGGGTTTCATGATTTAATCATTTAACCATGTTTGCCATTTCTCCCTCTAGGATTAATAAATTATTTATTTATCCTAAGTCTTCTCATCACAATTAAATGTTCATTTAATTGGCTAATAATTCCTCTTTTTGTGAATTAATTAATAAATGAAAAATTATTAATTAATTCACTAAATTTCCTAATTTCCTATTTTCCCAATTTTCTAATTTTCCTAATTTCTAATTCAATTTCCTCCTATTTTTCTCCTAATTTCATGGGAATGACATTTCAATTTGTCATAATTTGTCATAATTGACAATCAATCAATTTTGACATAGAAATTTGTCATAAATTGTCATAAATCATCAATCAATCAAATTTTGCATAGAAAGTGCAAATTTGTCATAATTTGTCACATTGGTTTGCAATTTCCATTTGAATCTCTTCATGCTAATCTTTTCATTTCTCCAATTTGTCTATAAATTGGATGAATTTCTTCAATCAAATCCCCTAATCACATTATCGATCTAATAATCACTTGTTTGAATTACTTTGTCAAATCAATCACACTTTGAGTATTCTTGTGCCAATGTCAATCTTGCTTTCACATTAGGTTTATGCACTTGAAGGTGAGATCCACAAACAAAAGGCTATTTGGAGAAGAAAGAAGGACAATGGAGCCGCATGAAGGAGACATTCGAATCTGCATCTGGTTTGCTTAGTTTTTAGTTTTGAATGTTTTATTTTCATGTCTTTATTGAGTGTGTTAGGATTGATCATTGCAATCTGCTTTTGTGATTGAGCTATTATTAATTTGATACTTGCTTTGATGATTTCCACATTTCCTAGCTACACAACCTGCATACCCCCTTTTCCCTAGTATAAATTATGATAGGAATAGGGATCCATTCCCTGGTCCGCACTAAGATCAGGGAGCCATGCCCTAGTCCTCTCAAATTAAACAATTGATGATGAGCAAGTATATAAGGTGATTTTCCCCTCTTATTTGCAATCAATAAATCAATCATAAAGAGATAGCATGACAAAGTGGAGAAGGAAAGGGTACTACATTCAAGCATTCATCATCAAGCATTCCTCAAGGCTGCATATTCTTCATTTATCCATTGGAGCAACATTACATCATTCATTTGGAAGCATGTCTGTTATAGGTTTTTTCCATATTTATGTCATTTCATACAACATATGTGTTTACATCTAAGAAGCAAATCATCATCATTGTCTATTATATATTTTAAGGTATACCTTTCTATCAATCATTTCAAGCATTTATAGTATTTCTTTCAAGGATGATTCCAAACTAGGGTTTGACTTAGGCAAACCCATATTCCCAACCCCTTTTCCTCTTATTTATGTGTGTAGGAAGTAGGTGTGTAACTATACTTCTAGAATTAAGCTTTATTTGTAGAGATGGAAAAACCTTTTCAACACACAGAAAGTTTGGAAGACCAAGTTGGGGGCAACCTAGTCTGGACACATGGTCCTTGCAAATTTTGGTACATTTCATAGAGCAATTTCGAATCATCTCAAACTTCTTAGATCCAGGTGCACGATAAAATCTTGAATTTGTAGCTCACTATTTCTGCTTATTTTGTCTTCAATATTCAACAATTTACTTATTCAACTTACAAAAGAGGGTCAAACACATTCCAAACACAATCAATCTACTTAATGTCATATGCTAAAATTCATAATCAAATCAATTAGAAATCAAAGGGAGAAATCACAAATCCCTATCCTAATAGAATTCAAACAAAAACATAATGAATAATGTAAAAGCAAGAAACAGGAATGTAAATTTTATCAATCAATTATCCCTATTCCATGACTTCATATAGCTTCCATTGCTCTTCTCTTCTTTGTGGTATGGTGGCTCTCAAATATTGCACTGACAACCTACAAGTGACACAAAGATTCAAAGTTCATGATTCTGAGGAATTGAATGCTCAATTGATAGATAATTGGATGAGAATTGATCAAGAGCTGGAACAAATTGATCAAGAGGTGAAACTTAGGTAAGCTCACATGTTGATTGATAGTTGAACTGCTGATTTAGAGTTGAAACGAAATAGATTGAATAGATTAAATGAGTCAACTGATTGAGAAAAAAGCTGATTGAAAGATGAAAAAGAATGATTGGAGGATAATTAATTCATGACAAAGAAAACTTTATTTAGAAAAGGCTAACTAGAAGATAGAAAAAGGATGATTGGAGGAAATAAAGAAATGATGTAATTAATCAATTAAAATAGATTGAATAGTTAATTGATTGAAAGCTTTTTGGAAAAAAGAAAAGTGGAAGATAGAAATAGAAATAGTTAATTGATTAAATTAATTAATTGATTGAATTAATTAATTTAGCATGTGCTTGCACTTTGACTTTGATTTTCAATTTAATCTTTGCATGAGATTTAATTCAAATATTGAATTTATTTTAAATTCAATTTGTTATTTGAATATATTTAGAACTTGACTTTGGAATTCAATTTGATCTTTGAAATCATGCACATGTATTTGAAATTAGAAATTAAATTAAATTAGAAGAATTTGGAGAATTAATGAAATTAAATGAAATTAGAAGAAATGTAAAATTAAATGAAATTAGGAGAATTAATGAAATTAAAATTTGTGAATTTGGAATTGAATAATTAATTACCTAATTAAATAATTTAGAGAAACTATTTAATTATTTAGAAATTGAATTTAACTAAATAATAAAGATTATTTAAATTAAAGGAATTAAATCATAATTAATTAAATAATAAATATTTAATTAATATTTAGAAAAGGGTTAAATGATTAATTGAATAGAGATAGAAAATGAAATTGAATTTATTTAAATAATAAAAATTATTTAAATTAAAGGAATTAAATCACAATTAATTAAATAATAAATATTTAATTAACATTAGAAAATGGTTTATGGTTAAATGATGATAGAATCGAAAATAGAATAATTAGTAAGATGTCAAAGAACTATGAAATTAGAAGATTAAGATTAATTAAATAATTAAAGAATTATTGAACCAATTTAGACGAATAATTAGTACATTATCAATAAGATATTTTAAGGTGTCTACATTTGCCCCTCTTTGAGACAAAGTCGAAATGATGTTGTTTCAAAGAAAATGAAAAAATCTTGCCCCAGTATACCTTGGTAACACTGTATAGTATAAATATGCCCCCTCGGAAAAGGTGGTCGAAAAATTCAGAAATTGAGACCATATTTTCAATATCAGTATAATGAGAAATTGTGTGAAGTTTCATGCAATTTCGAGATCATTTGAGTAGCCTACAAGTTGTTTGTAGTTGACTGGGACCACGAGCATCGGAGTGGAAAAAACCCTAAATTTGAGCTATAAATAGAGAGTTTGGCCTTTCATTTGCTCATTTGCATTGTGTTGAGTTCTTGGAGATCCTTGCGATTCTTTTTCTTTCCTACGAGTATTTGATCATCATGGCTAGCTATAGGGCACAAGTGCACTTGTCTGACCAAGTACGTTCTTATCAGAGACCTTCGGGGACTGGCGGCATGGTATGTTTCCAATTTTTTTGCTTAATATTTTGCCTATTTTTGCAATTTTTTCAAAAAAATTTCAGAGGTTTAGGTTTTAGTCATCACCCATACGCCTGTCGATTTTCACGCATTAGTATTAAGTGTCACACAAATGCTTTAAGTGTATCGCAAAAGCTTAAGTTTTACACATAGATGCTTAGTGTTACGCATTCATTTATTTGTTTACGCATTAGTGCTAAATGCTACGCATTTGTTGCAATTGTTACGCATAAGCTTTAATTGTACCACAATAGTGTTAAATGCTATGCATAAGTATTAAACTTTATGCATTCGTTGTAAATTGAAGATTTTTTGTCATGCATATGATCATTTTTTGTCATGCGTATGATCATTTTTTGTCATGCGTATGATCATTTTTTGTAATTGCTTTATCCGATATCTAACATTTTCAATATTGTTGTTGTGCAGGATAATATTGGAGTGTTATACTATCGATAGAGTAGACCTAGTGGACTTGATCTTCGAGCTGATTTACTTGATGAGGAGATTGCACATATATGACATTTGGGACTATATCATGTTTTACATTTTCTAAAGGTTACGGCCAATAGGGCCTTGATTACAATGTTAGTAGAGTGGTGGCATTCCAAGACATGTACCTTCCATCTTCCTACTAGTGAGGCATCCATTACCTTAGAGGATGTTTAGTGTATACTACATATTCCCATCCATGGTGCGAGAGTGGTATATGATCATGATGATAGCATCACTAGACTGTGTGCCCTTTTTGAGTGTGAGGGGTAGGATTTACAGATCAGTGGTCATTATGATATCCCTTGGGCTTGCTTGGGCTATGATGATCTTACTATAGCATTATGCAGTATCATAGGTGGTTTGTTGATTCCTAACAAATGAGGTCATGGCTTTCTAGTTGGATGGGGTAGAGTGCTCCATGATATGATTGTTCATCATTGAGTATATGCTTGGGGTCCTTGTCTATTAGCCATGGTTTATTATCAGATGCACAACATTGTATACCTGGGATACCGATTGACCAATTGTGGTGTGACATTGCTCCAGACTTAGGTGTGGGAGCACATTTCTATCTCAAGGTTAGTTATTCATGCTGACTTGCAACCTAATGAGCCCTATGCATTAGATATATACCTTGTATTAGACACAGGCGTTCGGGTAACACCTTGTACTGGCGACATCAGCTTGATATCTTGCAACATTTTATTTGGAGACCATATTTAGATTGCCCCAGTTGGGCATATGATGCACAACACTTGCCTTTCTACAGACAACAAAGATATCTTATTGGGAGGACTGTTGAGACACAGAGGATTATTGAGATGTCTCTTCTAGGATGGGTACTCAGACAGTTTGGGGAGGTACAGGTGACACTATTGTTACAACATACTTTGCTTGTGTTTCTCATGAGGTTTTTGATTGGGGTGTGTGCATACAGCCACATGTGGTGGCTACCAAGTTTGAATTTCTTCAAGCATTACCGTGGGGCTGGAATGCAGGTGCAACAAATCTAGGGACTACTCCTGAATATGATGCATGGCAGGCTAGACATAGGCCTATTCCACCGACTAATCCAACTATTCTGATCATGGTGCAGAAGATACAACATCCTAGACAATGGCTGAGGATTGACATGGGGGAGAGGAGAGGGAAAAGGGGGAAAGGAGGGTGGAGGAGGAGATGAGGGAGGAGAGGAGGAAGTAGACATTGGTGGAGATACCAAGTCTATGAGCAGTGGGGATGATGATGATTCTTCAGATTCATTGAGTAGTGAGGATTAGGATGATGCTGATATGTCGGAGCTAGAGGGCATTCCTATTGCAGAGGGGGGAGGAGGATAATAGGGTGTTGATGCATATGATGATGATCCATAGATTCTCAAAGGGTAGATTCAGAGTCTAGGGGATGAGGTTTCTAGACTTAGGCAATGACGAGATGCTGAGTGGGATGCATTCTGCAGAGACTATGGTACATTAGAGACCGAGAGAGATCATCTCTAGAGGGAGAGAGATTATGAATTTAGGAGAGCTCAAATCACCATGGATGCATATGATCAGTTATTTGGGCTGGTGACAGAGGCACGTAGCTAGGCAGATAGATATTTTATTGCTGCACAAGAGGCTATGTATTATCGATAGGCTTATGAGAGAGCTATTCTTGAGGGTTAGAGGGAGCCTAGTTTTAGTTCTTTTATGGGGAGAAGATCAAGTTGATCTACCTCTCGATGGACTAGTAGTGGAGGAGTGATGGGTCCACCTCGACATCCTTGGGTGGGATCTAGCGGGTAGGATCCACCTATTGATAGAGGCAATGTCGGTTGAGACATTGAGATCATGTTATCTGAGCCTTCGGGCCTATTTTATGATTATTGTATTCAAACACATTATCATTTTTGAGTTATAATATGATAGGAAGTTTTTTGGTGGTGATCTATTATGCTTTGTTTTCCATGTATTTTGTATGATGCTATGTGTTATACGATGCATGTCTATATGATTTATAAATGATTGTTTATGAATACAATGGTTTCTACATGATTTATGACGTAATGATGAATGAATGGTTTAATGCTTTCTATATGATTTATGAATGATGTTTATGAATGACAACCTTTAAAAGCAATACAAATGTAATTTAAACTATATGGATACAACTTGAAACTATATGGATGCACTTAAAACTATATGGATGCACTTAAAACTATATGGATGCACTTTTGTATGATAATGCCAAAATATTCTTTTAACTCAGATGTACCATGAAGAAATGTTAGTAAGATGAGAGAAAGAAGAGATTGATGAAATAATAATGTTAGATGACAAAAAGGGATTTAGAAAGAGATGAGAAATCAACAAACTATCAATAAACAAATGAGATGAGAATGAGAATGACTGATTCACGAACCCATGTCACTATTTATTATGCAATATATATTCATCACTAAGCCTTATTATTGAACAATGGAGCTTAGCACATCAGGGTATAAGGAACCAAGATGTAAAGATATCTCATTGAAGAAACAAACACGTAGCAGACAAGGAGTGAAACCCTCCATTCTAGGAAATACACTAGGGGTCGAGGTATGTGTGGCATTCATAAGTTGAATGCTCCTATCATAGACACCCACTAGAGCGATTTCCCTAGAACTTCATTGGTTCAAACCATAAACAACAAAGAAAGAAAAAGATAATGCCCATCATGGCTCCTCTAGTCACTTGTGGACATCGTTGAGTAGTATAGGAACATAATTTGTCGCCAAATGATAAAAGATAAAGAATGTCCTAGACAAAATTCAATAGCTATACTGATATTGTGCCTTTGTTCTCAGTTGCTTGATGTGATAGTTGATAATGTCTGATCTCAAAAAGTTGCGGACCCTGTTTAAGACTAACTTATCTGATTTTGAGTGTATCATCTTCTATTTAAGATAAGATAATGATCACTTTATATGGATATGATATGATTGATAAGACAATTTGATAAGTTGATTGTAGACATTTGACTGGATAGTCGTATCCTTTGTTAACTTTGTACAAAGTGTTTGTTGGATATCTACTAGGGTATTTGTTTCTTGCGAGACATTTTATTGCAAGTTTTTTTTTATTATTATTTTTGGATTTTGTGGATTGATATTTGAATGTTTTTGGATTGATTTTTTTAGGACATTATTGTTAGGGTTCCCACAGATACTAGGAGGGGGGGGTGAATTAGTATCTGACTGGTAATGAGATTTTGTTGAAATAGAACATGCAGAACATAAAGTAACAGTATACCGGTATGCAAGAATTAATGTAAATAACAGAATCAAAAACATCCACATGAAAAAAACACCATAACACAAGATGTTTAACGAGGAAACCTGGTGTGGGAAAAACCCCGGTGGGATTTGTAACCCACAATATTCACTTACTGGCCAATAAGAGAATATTACTTACAATAGGGGCCTACACATGCAGGAAGGCCAACTGCCTAGAGCACACTGCTCAATAAGAAGTCACACTGACTTACAATGAGGATTTACACAGATCCAATATTTTGTATTG
The DNA here is from genome assembly GCF_030272615.1 of Cryptomeria japonica. Classification (NCBI taxonomy): domain Eukaryota; kingdom Viridiplantae; phylum Streptophyta; class Pinopsida; order Cupressales; family Cupressaceae; genus Cryptomeria; species Cryptomeria japonica. The sequence goes on along the minus strand of NC_081409.1, from coordinate 498,940,196 downwards.
CTTTACAATAGCATCTTCAATGCTAGATTCAGTACTAGTTCTTGCTCTATTCTTTACATATACCCTTGACCTACAATTCGCACATTAGGTCTGCCTTATAATTATCTTTATACTTCCTATCCATACATTACAAATGTCTACAATGATCTCTTTTATATAAGAGTCATTTTACAATTTGCCAAGTCGGCTTACAATAATAAACAAAATATTACATATCAAAAATCTTGTCGGCCTCTGTGCTGGTATACATGTTCTCTTCTGTGTCGGTGCCAGTGTAGAGTGATCTTGCTGATGCCGGTGCACTGTCTTGCTTGAATAATGTTTTGCCAGTATAATGTCTTGCCGATGCCATAGGATTGCAAGGTTGCCTGTTTAATGTTTTACTGATATAATGTCTTGTCGGTACCGTAGGATTGCAAGGTTGCCTATTTAATGTTTTACGGGTATAATGTCTTGCCGGTGCCATAGGATTGCAAGGTTGCCTGTGTAATGTTTTACAGGTATAATGTCTTGCCGGTGCCATAGGATTGCAAGGTTTCCATCAATGATAAAACCTTCAATCACACACAATGTCTCATTGGAGTGTCCATATGCCAACAATTATATGGATGCTTTTGGATTTTTTCAAGACTTTTGTCAAATGGTTTTGGTTGCTTTTGAATGTTTTCTCAATGTTTTTGTTTGATTTTGGATTTTTTGATGTTTTGGATTTTATGCTTTTCAATATTTTTGAATTTTTTAGGACTTTATACATTTTTTAGGTTTTTTTTAGAACATTATATGATTTTTAAGGATTTTTTCAGGACTTTATATGATGTTTTTTTTGGATTTTTTCAGCTATGCCCCAAATTGCAAACTTAAATGACATGATGATCTGTAGAATGCATGTGGAGACAATGAATTTTCAACATGACCTACGTTAATTCAATATGCATGATGAATATGCATTTCCTACTCGACAAAGGATGATTGTGTTTGTTTAGCATTTTGTAATAAACCAATTGAATTGGAGGTACAAAAAATTTCATAGGTAAGCGGGCAATCGATCCTTAAGGTCCCTTGGAAAATCCAAATTAACACACTTAGTGACTAGGATTTACAAATAGAGACGCGGAAAAATTCTCCATTGGTTCTTGAAACTTTGATCTTCTTTTTCCCATGTGTGTGCAAATGAGTTAATTCCTTCTCTTATGTTCACTAAAGATCCTTAGCATCCTATATGACTAGCTACATGGATTATTCTAACTTCAAAAGCATCTCGAATAGAGCCTCATTGCCAGCAAGCTTTTAGAGCTTTGATGAGGTTATAGACTGTAATTTCTCAAATATTGCTCCATTTCCAGGAGTTCATAGCCCTAATGGAGTTACTTGCATGTTCCCATAGTCAATCTTGTTGTTGCACTTTATATGTGTGATATTGTAGTTATATATCATTGCTTTTTTTCCTTGAGATGAATATTTGGCATAACACTTTTTCTTTTATATTTTCTTGCCTTGACTTGTAAGTAATGAAACCTACTTGGGTGTGACTATTACAGCGGTGCTAAAGTAGAATTTTAGATGTTTCACTAGTCATATGATCAACTAGGTGTCTCTAATGAATTAGAGATTTTGTTAATGTGTTTGAGATATAGAAATTGATAGATTTTGGGTTAACAAGTCTCAAATAGTGAAATCACTACCCAACCATAAGTTAAGCGTTATCACAAGGTGATGTTGAAAATGAATGACCTTAAGACCTCAAATACTTCATGTCTGAATATCTAATAAAGAAGATGAACCTTGTTTCTCTTGAATGTAAACAAATGATAAACTTGGATAGTTACCTTGTTTTATTGATGTTGCTAAATGCTAATGCAGAAATTTTGTGAATGTGATGCATTTGAAAAGGAAACTATATGTGATGCAGTTCTTTGAAGAAAATAATATGTAATGCAGAAAGAAACCTAAACTAACCTAGCCCTTAGATATAATATTGTTTAAGGTGCATGTTGTTCATAGGTTTAGGGAGTGGATCTCCCGCCATGGTAGCCAAATTGTATGCTCCATTTCCTATAACCCTTGTTATGATAAAAGGACCTAGCTAGTTAGGTTCAAACTTCCCTAGCTTTTCTCATTCTGCTAGGTTCCTTTGGTTCTCCTTGAGAACTAGATCTCCAACTTCAAAATTCATTGGGAGTACTCATTTATTGTAACTCCTTCTCAATCTATTTTGGTAACCTTGCAAATGATTTAAAGCAATTTGTCTCTTTTCATCGAGAATTTCAAGCTCTTGTAATCTTGCAACCCGATAGTCTTCCTATGATATGATAATTTTTAAGGAGACTCTTAAAGATGGTAACTCTATTTCAATAGGTAGTATTACTTCTATACCTTAGACCAAGAAATATGGTGTTTCTCCTATAGGGGTGCGTACTTCCATTCTATAAGCCCAAAGAGTGGTATTTAACTAGAGATGTCAGTCCCATCCTACATTAGTGACAACTTTCTTTAGGATCTTCAATATTGTCTTGTTTGTTGCCTCTTCTTGTCCATTGCTTTGTGGATAATATGTTGTCGCAAATCTCTGTTGTATTTGAAATTTTTCACACGTTTCTCTCATTTCTTGATTTTTGGATGGACGTCCATTGTGTGTCACTATGCATATTGGAATCTCATACCGATAGATAATGTAATTAAGAATGAACTTTTCTATTTTCTTACCAATGGTGTATATAAGGGGGATTGACTCTACCCATTTAGTAAAATACTCAATAGTCGTCAAGATGAATTTGTGCCCATTGGAAGAAGTACGATTAACTTTACCAACTAGATCCAACCCCCATTATGAAAATGGCCATGGTGATGTAATAGGTTGAAGATCGTGTGCTGGTGCATGAATGAGGTCTCCATGTATTTGACATTGTTTACATTTTTGTACATATTTATTGGCTTCCTTTTCCATAGTTGGCCAATAGTATCCATTTCTTAATAATTTATTTGATAGTGGTAGGCCGCTGTGATGCACCCCACAAATTCCATAGTGTACCTCTTTTAGGGCAAGTTGTGCTTCTTCTTTATCAAGACATTGAAGAAGGGTTCCATCAAATCCCTTTCTATACAATATGTCAACAATAATAGTGTGTCTGGATGCCTGACGAATAAGAGTTTTCTTTTGATTTCTAGATAAATTAGGAGACATATACTGAGTATGTAAGTATGCATATATCTCATTATACCATGGGGATTCAGGACTCACAATTACACATACATATTCTGATGAGGGAATCTCATATATCGGTATCATCAATTGTTCTACAATAAAATCAAACCATGTTTCATTATTAGGCATATTTAGTAGAGACCCTACTATAGCTATGGTGTCGGCTACCTTGTTTTGTATCCTTGGAATCTTTTCAATGTTAGCAGTGGGCCAACGTCCCTCATGGGGATTAACAACATGGTTTAACAGCCTCTTATGGATTCTATAAGTCTAGTGGTTATATCTAGAATTGATAGGTTGATCTTTTGGTGCAACAAAAACCCTAGATTGTAACAAGTGGTATCAAAGCTTGGTCACATGTTTGAATCATGCAGGCCACAATGAGTGATGCTGGGAGGGGGATTGTTGGCAGTGGGCTAGCATCCCTCATGGGGATTTGTGACATGGTTTAACAACCTCCTGTGGATTCTATAAGTCTATTGGTTGTATCGAGCACTGACAAGTCGATGTTTTGGTGCAACGACAGCCCTAGATTGTAACATTCAAAAGTGATGTTACTGAGTTGTTCTTTGTAATCTTCAACCATTTGTTTATAAGGCACCAATTTATCATCTTTTGTGTTATAGTCATCATTGACTAGATTTACAATTAGTTGTGAGTCACCGTAGACTTGTAATTATTTTATCCTCCATTGTATAGTGGTACAAAGTCCTATGATGAGAGCTTCATATTCAACTATATTATTAGTACAGGGAAAATTTATTCTGAATGACTTAGGGATAGAATGACCTTGAGGGGTGATGAAAAGAATCCCAGCTCCAACTCCATGATTTGTATAGGACCCATCAAAGTTTAAATTCCACATGGTAGATGTTATCAATGTAAACACAGATTCATCAAGAAAATCTATTAGTAGTTGGTGACTGTCTTGCGAGGGAGCCTCTGCTAATTGATCTGCTATAATATACACTTTTATTGCCTTTCTATCCACATACTCTATATCAAACTCACTTAAAATCATGACCCACTTAGACAATCTTCCAGTCATTGTTGCTCTGCTCAACAAATATTTGAGTGGATCAAAATGTGTGATGTTGGACTTTGTGATATAGCATATAATGTCTAAGTTTTTGAGATATGAAGATCACTGCTAGACATGCTCATTCTATAGGAGTGTAATTAAGCTCATATCCAGTTAGGGTTCTACTTATATAGTAGATTCATCTTTCCTTTCCTTGATCATCATGTTATGCAAAAATGGCTCCTAAAGATGAGTTTGTTGCTGATATATATGGTAATAGGGGCTTTCCTTGAGTAGGTGGAACTAATACTATAGTATTTAGAAGATAATCTTTTAAAGCTTGAAAATATTCTTGGCACTATTCTGTCCATTTGAAGGTAACTCCTTTTCTGAGTAAATACTAGAATGGATGACATTTATCTGCTAGCTATGCTATGAACCTTCTTGTAGACTATAGTCTTCCTTGTAACCCTCTTAACTACTTAAGTGTTGATGGAGATTGCATTTCCATGATTTCTTTGACCTTTGCAAGATCTACTTCAATTCCTCTATTAGACACAATAAATCCTAAAACTTTTCTTGTTGTTACACCAAACACGCACTTTTTTGGGTTTAACTTGACATTGTACTGCTCTACTCGATCAAATATCTTTGCAAGGACTTCAAGGTGACCTTCTCTTATCTATGATTTAGCTAGTACATCATCCACATAATCTTCCATGATATTATGGATCTTGTCATGAAATAGTGTCATCATAGCCTTTTGATATGTTGCTCCTACATTATTAAGACCAAACGACATGACGTTCCAATAGTATGTTCCCCATGGATAGGTAAATATCGTCTTGTGTTGATCTTCTGGTGCAATCCTGATTTGGTTATTTCCTAAGAAACCATTCATTAATGAAAGCATTTCATTCCCAACAGTTAATTAAACTATCATGTCTATGTTGGGTAATGGGAAATCATCCTTAAGACATGCTATGTTTAGATCTCGGAAGTCGATATAGATTCTTATGCCCCCAGTGGGCTTCATTATAGGTACTAGATTGGATATCCATTTTACATAATCAATAGGTCGAATGAAGCCCACATCCAGAAGCTTTTAGAGTTCTATTTTGACCAGTAATGCAGTCCATGGATGCATCTTTCTTAGCTTTTTTTTATACAGTTTAATTCCCGATAGCAATGGTAAATGATGCAATACCAATTTTGGATCTAGGCTTGGCATATCCACATAGGACCAAGCAAAATTGATAGGACATTGTTTGAAAAACTATATGAATTTGTCCTTTTCTTCCTGGTTTAATGATTTTGCTAAGAGGATATTATGTACAACTTCTCCTTCTTCTATATTGACTTCTTCAGTTTCTTCCATGAGTAATGTTGAATTCTCTTTTTCAATAGGGAGGTTGTCTAGCTCACTCTTGCCATTGTGATCACTCTGATCCATATCTTCTATCACAGAGGCACTTGCTTCTCCAAAGTCTGTTGTTTTATCCACGTCTATAGTAAATTATGCCTTCTGATCACCTTGTGGAAACCCTTCTTTGACACCTAGGAATTATGTAATAGCTTCATCATTCTCAAACCAATCTAGAGTTGGTTTTCCTTCTTGTCCCCAATCACTCAAATGTGAGTGTATAAAGGGTAATTCATTGCTCCCTTATGTTGTAACAGATTCTGATAACATGCATACCTAGTTATTTGAGTGACTTGGTTTTTTTTCATCATCTATAGGTGATTTGTGATACTCTATCATGTCAATTATCCATGGGCTGGAATCATGATCAGATAGGAATTCATAGTTGTGAGAATCAGTCTCTTTCTATGTATGTTTCAGCTTCTGAGGTTGTATCACTTATCTCCTCTTGTTCTTGCATCTGATTTTGTTGTAGATTTGTGGGCCTCATTTGTATGGGGGTCGCCCTTCTTAAACCTGGTATAAGTCATTGTAGTCTTTCTTTGTCTGATTCATTGGGTGGAGCTTAAGTTGTTTCCCTTAGAAAATGTATTGACAAAAACCAAGGATTAGGCTCATTTACTAGTGCTAAGCCTATGTCCATTACCATATTTGCTTGTGCAGATGTTTTAGTTACTATATTATTGGGTGACTCACTGCTAGGTTCTTGTAGAAGTTATCTCATATCTTCACCATCTGATTCCGTACTAGGAGATGTTGGTGTTAGGATTCCCAAAGGTACTAAGAGGGGGGGGGTTGAATCAGTATCTGACCGGTATAATAATTTTCTTAACTTATAACATGAAAAGTATATTAAAATTGTGTACTGGTAAACCAAAAATAATGCAACAAATAAGAACATCAACCACAACATGAAAAGCGCACCATAACACAATATTTTAATGAGGAAACCCAGTGTGGGAAAAACCTTAGTGGGATTTGTGACCCATAATATTCACTTACTGGCCAATAAGGGAATATTATTGTTTACAATAAAGGCCTACACATGCAGGAAGGCCAAGTGCCTAGAGCTCACTGCTCAATTACAAAAGAAGTCACACTGACTTACAAAATCTGATTATACTAATCCAATGTCTTGTACTACTTCAGATAAGCATCTTCTATGCTAGATTCAGTACCAGTTTAAACTTTGTAATATACATAAACCCTTATCCAATAATTTGCATATTAGGTTTGCTACCTTCTTTTCATACTTCACATTCTTTCATATCTAAATGATCTACAATGATCTCATACATATATGATTCATATTACAATCCACCATGCCAGCTTACAAAATATTTTACAATTAATTGCAAAATGTATTTATACAAAATTCATGTCGGTCAGGGTGTCGGTAATCTTCTTTTTGGTGTTGGTGATCTGTATGCCAGTGTAGAGTCTGTCGGTGCAGTGCCTGTGTCTGCCTACTGGTATCACATGATTGTAAGCTTGCCATCAATGACAATAACTTAAATCACCTACAATTTCTCATTGGAGTGTGCATTTGCCAACAATCTCCCCCTTTGACATTGATGGTAACACTCATGAGAAAAATAAAAAAGTGTCCAAAATGATGTCCAAAAATAATCTGCCAAAATTGTCCTACCAAAATGATGTGCCCAAAAATGTATGCTCCCCCTGAGTTGATGATGTTATGTTCTGATCATTTTTCTCATTGCACTACTCCCCCTTTGACATCAATGACAATGTTTGTCATTTGCTATCAGTGGAGTGTGGTTCCTGCCTAGATTTTTGTAACCGGTGGGTTACAATCTGGAAAATATCTGCCAAAACTAGATTTAAACTGTCGCTGAATCTTTTGCTATCCTGTAATGCCTCTTGTGTTCTCTGAAATGTACCGGTGAGTATGTGCATTTTCTCTTTCGGTGTCTTAAGTCTGAGAACCAGAGCCTCATAAATTTCTTTTCTCAAAGAAATGAGGTAATCTAGTTTAGGACCAAGTTTACATTTTAATCTCTTTACCTTATCCTTTATTCTCTCTTTATCCTTTTCTAACTTCTCAATTTTCTCTTCAAGATCTATAATTTTATTTTCTATTTCCAAAAATCAATCTGATGTGCCTATTAGATTGTCAGCAATATTGTTAATCTCAGTTTGTGTTTTGCTGATCTTTGAATCTATGTCCTGTGTCAAGATGTTGGTTTTGCAAATATCCCTGTACATTTTCTTAAAATCCAAAATTGTTTCTCCTAGTGCTGGTAATAAGGTTTTTGTTTGTTCCTTTTTCTTCTTCACTATTTCCTCAAAGAATTTCTCTTTCTCCTTAATCATCCTTTCTTTGAACGTGTGTTCATTTATTTGATCAACTGTCAAAATGTTGTCGGTGATGAATTTAGACAATGTGTCTAGTTGACCTAAAGAATATTTATTATCCACAATGCACTTGGGTGCTACCAATTTGAGAATAGGAATTGTTTCATCGATAGCCTTATAGGCTTGTGCATTACACTCTGTGATTTTCTTTATTGAGTCTAGTAAGACCTCTGTCACATTTGTAGGCTGGAATTCTACTATTGAAGTACCAGATGTTTGCCCAACTATTTTCACAATATCCATGTTGCTAGTTGTAGTGATAACCTTGCTTGTTTCGATCTCTAGTAGGTTAGTTTGTGTTTGCATTTCTATTAGAAAAGGTTTAGGCTTTTCAATTTTAGTCGGTGGCACTATCTCGGTCTGAACCTGTGTCTCAACCTATTTTTGTTTTGATTTCTCCATCTGTGTCTCAAAAGGTTTCTCTAAGCTCTCAATAGTTGGTTTCTCAGATGTACTCTCTGTATGCACTTCCGGTTTCTCAGTTTGTACCTCTGCACTATCCATTTCTGGTTCTCCTGATTGTTTTTTAGTTTTATCTACCAGTTCTTATAATGTTTTACCAGTGGTGTCTTCTGCCGATTGCTCTATTTGAGTAGGTTTTTCTATGCTTATGTTTACAATATCATTAACCTCAACCTCAACATCTACAACTAGTGGCTCAGTAGCCACATATTTCCTTTTATCCTCAGTGGTTTCTCTCTCAACCACAATATTTACTTCTTGTGTGTCTATATTCATAGTGTACAAAATTTCAAACTAAGGATTTGTATCCTCTTGAGGAGTCTCCATACTCTCAGTAGCCAGTTGATTGTCTGTAGTTTCTACCGGTGGAGTATCCGAAGGAGGTGGTGATAAGTTATTAGTTATCTTTAGGCTTAGAGGTCCACCTACCTTACCTTTCCCCTTATCCTTGTCTTTTTGGTATACCTTGATGGTCTTAGGTCTTAGTAGCTCTTCTTGTTTCTCTTTTTCAACAAAGAATATGTCCCATTGGTCTATAGTTTCTTCTATTATCTCATTCACTCTTCCTACCATCAGTGCTTCATGTCGGTGAGTAGTTGAAAATACTGTCCAGTTAGCCTCACTGATTAATTTGTCTATCTCATCAGGGGAGTTTACTGGATGCACTGTAAGTAATTTTTCAATTTTTATCTTCTTGTCCAGCTCAACAATGGCTACCCTTCTAGCTTCCAGTCTTCTATACAAATCATTGGGTATTTCATCAATAATTTCCATTAAAAATTTCTTGTATATATCCAAGTGTAAAATTACACTATTTTCTATGCTTTCTTTGTCATCAACGGAAAGTATGTTGTATAGTTTGCTAATATTTTTCAACTTTCCATCTTCTGTTATTTCACTAAGGAGTTTATCTAGTGGAGCAATATCTTGTTTTACCTTCTTCTTCTTCTTCTTAGGAGTTAACTTCTTAACTGGAGGCCTCACTACCTGTTGCTTTTGTCTTGTTTTTCTAGGAGTGGGTGAGGGTACCGGTGAGGGTTTTATTTTCATTTCTACCCTTTTGAATACTGCTGACATATCACTCTTAGAGGAAGTTGCAACCGATGAAAGATGAGTTTCTGGTTGAAGTCCTTCTTACTCACTTTCTTTGATACCAGTTTGTTTCAATACATCTTCCTTAAGTGCTTTTTCCCGTCTAGTGCCTTTCCTTACTGTTTGTTAAACTTTCTTGACTCTTTTCCTAGACTGAATACCACTTTCTATTGTTTTAGCACTGCCAAAGACTTTCTCAGAGGTTTCTTTTGGTTCTTCAAGGAGGGCTTTTGCATAAGTTTCAATAATGTTATCATCTGTTTCATATCCCATTTCAGTTACCCAGATAGTCCTAGGGACAACTGCCTCCATCCAGATTTCATTTTTTTTAATTAAAAAGCATATTTCCTTCTGATATTTATCTACAATTGCATGTGACAGTCTTATTCTTGTCTTCATTCGAGCCTTCAATGCTTGAAAATGTCCGTTTTATATTTTTCTCTTTGTTTTCTCCCATGTTGTTTAATAGATCCAATAGTTGCTTTCCTACCAGTATATCAAAGCCAAAATATTTTCTACCAATACCGGGTACTTGCTTAGTAATGTACAACATTAAACATACAAGAAAATTTCCAAATCTAAAGGTTCCTTTCTTATCTCCTTTCATCTTTTTTAGATTGTCTATCAATTCATCTTTGAGCCATTCACACACATCTATTCTAGCATTATCATTAACCATGTCATATGCACTTTTAATACATAGGCTAGATATTGAGTTTAACCTATTTGCATGTGTAGCTTTGTAACCTAAGATCATACTGATAAATCTGGCATTGATGTCCTTCACATCATTTACCCTTAGAGACCTTTTGTCAAATGTTGTGCCAGTTAGATCTATCACTGTGTCATTTGAGACCCTTTTAGTTCCATTAGGTCTGCTACCAGTGGAAGTTAACCCTGTTACTGCTTTAACGACTTCTTTGGTGATCTTATGAATTGAATCCAACCAGAAGAATTCATCATGGACTCTTCTTAGGACTATTCTTATCACATCTTCAGGAAAATCAAGAATGCTAAGAATATCCAAAAAACCTAGGGTTTCTACTACCTTGTGTTCCAGTTTAATATTGCCATTTTCATCACAAATCATAGTTCTATACATTTTCTTAATTTCATCATCTCCTAATTCCTCTATATGATAGTGTATGTATATTCTAGGATCTTCAACATATACTACTTCTTTAGGAATTTGAGAGAATGAACCTATGTTATCATCTTTCTTAGCTATTTCGGGAACAAGCTTGAATATGGGTCTAGGGTGCTTGATAACCTCAATTACAATAGGGTTTGCTATAAATTCAGGAACAAAGGAGGATGTCGTGGTTATAAATACCTCAATCTACCTTAGGGATGAGTGCTTGGATGAACTGCTTCTCTTCTTCGCTAAGGATGCCTTCACTCGAGAATTTTCGCACTCTCGAAGATTTGAATGCTCAGTGAATAAAAAGAGCCAAAACACTTGCTTTATAAAGTTATTTTCTCCAACTACCACATTTAATGTTTGCCAGTTAAGGCACAACTTAACTCATCCACCGATAAAGAAGTAATTCAACTTCTTACCATCAACTGAGGGTATAATAGCATGTTTTTCAACTTGTTACTAAACCCCCAAAGGATTTTCCTTTAGTTAGGTGAAGAGTCTCTTGCCAGTGGAGTGTTACTCTATTCTATCGATTGAGGAGTATTCCCATCAACATTCTGATCTGACTTTCTGATCCATTGTTTTGAGAATTCTTGGTTTACCTCTTCAACTTTTCTTTACCCTTCAAACTAGGACCTTTGTTATTTGCCGGTGGGGTCTTGCTTCTACAAAAAATTTAAATATGTCCAATTTTGTTACAAGCATAACAAGTCACATTGTTTTTCTGAATAGCTTTCCCATATCCTATGCTAGTATGTGTTTTGTATTGATTAGATAGGTGTCCAAATCTTTTGCAAACATAACATCTTACATTCATTCTACAATTTTCTGAATTATGACCAACTTTGTTGCATTAAGAACATTGACTAGTGGGTGAATTAGTGTTTTAATAATTTCTAGATCTACACTCATTTTCTCTATGACCATACTTGTTACATTTAAAGCATTTCCCATTAAATTTTTAAGCATTAGGATGTCTTACCAGTTTACTATGATCATGATTGTTTGCAGTACCGGAGCTTTCACCAACTTCAAAGCCAAGGCCATTTGTATTACCATTAGGTTTCTGATTCTTCAGCATGTCAATAAGTTCTTCTGAACTTTTCTTGAATTTCTCCTTGTGTTGATTTACAGTAGTCAGTTCATTCTCCAAGATTTCTTTTTGTCTTATGGGTTTAGTTCTGTCATTTTGTGTATGCATCAAGTCTGTCTTCAACATATTATTTTCATGACTGAGTCTTGTGTTTTCATTTCCAACATCATTTAGTCTTCTAACCAAATCATCTTCATTCTTCTTTCTATCTTCAATTTATTTACAAAATCTCATAGTCATATCTTACATCTCATTCTTCATTGTATAGTTATCTTGTCTCAGTTGGTTCACCAGTTCATTAAGAGTTTCCTTTTCATATTCCTCATTTTGCATCTTTTCACTGAGTTCTCTTCTTTTATTCCTTGCTATAGTGAGATTTTCTTGAAGTCCTCGAATAATATCCTGAGTAGCCTTCAGATCATCTTCAAGTTTGATATTCTTTACTTTTTCTGCATCATAGTTTGAAAGAGCTATTTCCAATTGCTTTCTCAAAATTTTCATCTCTACCAATGTTAAGATCTTCCTCAAGCTATTACGCTTTTGAAAATAGAGGACCACACTCTGATACCAATTGTTAGGATTCCCAAAGATACTAAGAGGGGGGGTGAATCAGTATCTGACTGGTATAATAATTTTCTTAACTTATAATATGAAAAGCATATTAAAACTGTGTACCGGTAAAGCAAAAATAATGCAGCAAATAAGAACAACAACCACAACATGAAAAGCACACCATAACACAATATTTTAATGAGGAAACCCGATGTGGAAAAAACTTCAGTGGGATTTGTGACCCACAATATTCACTTACTGGCCAATAAGGGAATATTATTGTTTACAATAGGGGCCTACACATGTAGGAAGGCCAAGTGCCTAGAGCTCACTGCTCAGTTACAAAAGAAGTCACACTGACTTACAAAATTGGATTATACTAATCCAATGTCTTGTACTACTTTAGATCAGTATCTGCTATGCTAGATTCAGTACTGGTTTAAGCTCTGTAATATACATAAACCCTTATCCAATAATTCGCATATTAGGTCTACTAACTTCTTTTCATACTTCGCATTCTTTCATATCTAAATGATCTACAATGATCTCATACATATATGAGTCATATTACAATCCACCATGTCAGCTTACAAAAGATTTTACAATTAATTACAAAATATATTTATACAAAATTCATGTCGGCCAAGGTGCTGGTAATCTTCTTTTTGGTGCTAGTGATCTGTATGCCGGTGTAGAGTCTGCCTGTGCCGATGCTTGTGTCTTCTTGCCGGTATCACATGATTGTAAGGTTGCCATCAATGAAAATACCTTCAATCACCTACAATTTCTCATTGGAGTGTGCATTTACCAATAGTTGGTACTTTCTTGCTTATCTGAGATGAAGAAGGAAATACTCATGTTGACAACTGACTTTGAGATATGTTCTCTGATAGTAGCCTTGGCCTGTTCAGTATATCTAGTGTGTGTTGCCTTTGCTTCTTTTATACTTGGTACATGTTTATATCCTAACACTTGATTCTTTGAATTTTTCATTTGGTACAACATTCTAATCTTCCTTGTTTTTGTATTCCAAAGCCTATGGTACCATCATACCCATGTTTTTGTAGCATCTTGAATCTGTTGCCATACTGATCTAGAGGTAACCTAGGTATTGTCATGTCATCTTCATTTAGAGATTATTCTTGTAAATCTCCCCACTTAATGAAAGAGCATGAATTTGAGTATCACACTATTTATTTTCCTTTGTCTTCTTTCATTACTATGTTTTGAGGCTTCCCAAAAGACCTAGGAGAAAGAGATAACTATTTCCCATTTGAGGTACTTAAAATAGAGTATTCCCCACAACCAACATCCTTAATATGCAAAGAAGATGTTGTAAGTGCATTCTTCTATATTTCTGTGATTGTTAATGACTCCATTTGTATATTGAGAGGTGTTGCTTGATTAATAGGTACCTGGTTATCTACACTTGCCTTTAAGTGATTACATTATTGGAATGGATTTGGATCACCCTTTATGGTTATTTCAATGCCATTATACAAGAATTTAACACATCGATGAAATGTTGATGGTATAGCTTGCATGGTATGAATCCATGGGCGGCCCAATAACATCTTGTACCCTAGTTCTTTGTCCAACACTTGGAAAGTAATCTCTATTGTTATAGGTCCTACTTTCACTGGTAGCATAACTATACCTTTTGAAGGATGCTCTTCATCATCATATGCTTTGATGTTTATTCTTTTTCAAGGATCAATGTGAAGCTTAGAATATCACAATGCCTTAACCAGCTTTAATGTATAGATGTTGAGACCGACTCCTCCATCTATAAGTACTCTTCTGATTCTTCTCTTATGTATGTAAGCTTCTAACTGTAGAGGGTCATTATGGAGAAGTCTATCACTGGGAATATCCTTTTCTATGAACACAGTACGTGTACCATTTTCCAAATTCCCCATCATGGATTCAAAGGCATTTTCATCTATATCTCTGTCAACTACTGAATCTTGAAGTGCTTGGTCCATGATAGCTTTATGAGTTGGTGATATACGCAATAGTTCAAAGAGTGATATTTGTGTCAGGGTTTTCTTGAGTTGCTCAACAATATTATAGGTCCCTACTGCTGGTGGTGGGTTTGATGGTACTCCTTGTAAAGTTACTTTAGATTTGTGAGTAACTACTGCATAGTCTCTATCTCTGGGAGTTATCGTGATTGTAGCCATTGTATCATCTCTTGCAAGGGAATTGTCTGTAACATATGCTATGTTATCAAGGTTTATTTCATATGCCTTCGTATAGTCATCATGTGCAACTCTAACATCCATGATATGTGCTATAATTTCATCTTCAAACCATTCTGAATGAAATGGTTCTTCTTTCCCCCAATCCATAGGACATAGATTCTTGTCTTCATCATATTTTGGTACTTCTGATAGCATGCAAATTTGGTTATCATAGTTATAAGTCTCTTGATATTTCTCATCATTATCAAGTGCTTCTTGTGAATCATCATTTACTACATCTCTCGAGCTAATGACATGAATAGTATATTCATATGAGACTTTTGTGTACTTAGTTGTGTTGTCATGTGTTCCCGATGTAGATGCCTTCCCTTTATCATGTTTGACAAACGGATCCTTAAAGATGGTATGATTCATGTTTGTTGAAGTTTTGTTGGTATCAATTGTGATGTCACCTTAATTGATCATGTCTGGGATTAAGTTTTTCAATTTATAGCAACTCGTCATTTTGTGACCTTTAGTACGATAGTATTCATAGAAATCACTATCATTCCACCATATAGGTTTGAAAGGACCTAGTTCATATACTCTTACTTCTGGAAAAGTGATCATGTTTGTCTTTATTAACTTTTTTAATGATGATTCAATAGATTCCCCTAGAGGTGTGTAATTCCTTTTTGGAGCATTTACCCTTGGGAATTTTGTGTTCATAGTTTGTGCAGCGTTTGCATTGGTAGATACAGTGTTATTCTCTGTATGTGGACTAAATGATTGACTTAGACCTTGTAAAGACAAAATCAATTTTTTTTTTCACTGTATGGGCATCTACAACACCATCGTTGGTCACATTTTTTATTTTTCGACCAAAATTTGGATTTATCATTGTTGTTACTGCCATAGTTTATAAGACCTTTTTCTACTAGTCCTTTCTCACACTTTAAGGCCTTTTCAATGATTTGTTTAAATGTGGTCAAACATTGCATTTGAATTGAGTACTTGATTTTAGGGATTAAGTTTTCTGTGAACATGTCAACTTGCTCTGTTTCAGGAATAATAGTCTTGCATCTCCTACAGAGAGCTCTCCATCTTTGTATGAAGGATGTGAATGTTTCATTCTCATATTGTTTCATGACACATATGTCCATCAAAGTGATTGGGGTTTCAATGTTATGTGAGAAGTTAGCAATGAAACATTCAGCTAATTCACCCCATGATGTGATAGTTGGTGGTAGATGTGAAAACCACTCCAAGGATGAGCCTCCCAAACTTGAGGAAATCATCTCATTAGATAAGTCTCTTCAGTTACAACCTTTATACATGTCGTAAAAAACTCTCTAATGTGATCTCTAGGATCACCTTTCCCTTGGTATTTGTCAAATTTTGGTGTTTCAAAATGTGGTGGGAAAGGATACATGTATAATGTGTGATCAAAAGGATAAGGACGTAATTCCTGCATTGTGTAGCTCTTTTTATCATTACTAGTTTGCATAGTTGCCATCTATTGTTGTAGATTCTGTACTTGTTGGGACAAAATATCTATTTGAGTTAGGCATACACTTTGCACATGTATATTTTTCACAAAAGGATTTGTGGTAGTATAGCTAGGAGGTTGTTGAAAAGTACCATAATTATAATTTTGCGTGTTATGGGTTCCACTAGGTATTGTGAAATAAGTGACATGTGAACTCATGTTTGACTGGGTTGTACTCATTGTATTAGCAGAACCTGGGTTTGTATTCTGATGACTGTATGTAGATCCTATGGAATAAGAAACCAGAGGGTGAGTCGCACTTGTTGTATGAGGAACTTGTGTTTGAATAGGTGCTGAGACACTTGACATTAATGGTATAGACTATGTTGGTGTGCTAACATTTATGGTTGAGGATGATGCACTTTATTGTGAAGTCATGTTTGAAATGATATTTGTTTGTATAGATGATGTTGGTGCGTTCTGAGGAAAACTTGAGGTCATTGCTTGCATTTGTATCGTATGTGGTACTTGACTACTATTTGGACCAAAAGTATTTCCTAGTGGTAAGATTGTTGTGATATCAAAATCTTCCAGTAATTTGGCCCCATTTTGTAATAACAACAAGAGATATTTATCCCTATCATTATGTATAAGAGTGTCTAAGATCATAAGGACATGTGGGTCCTGTTGAGCTAATTCAATCTCTTTGCGTGTTAAATTTTGTTGTAACTCATGTATTGTGGGCATTGCCTAAGGATCTGACTATTGACTACTTGATATGTCCATGTTCCAAGTTCGATTTACTGATAGGTCGCTATTTGGGTCCATCTTACTTTTTTCCTTTTGTGACCTTGTGAGGGGTATTTAAGACTTCTATATGAGGATGGTTTAGAACCTAATGCAAGATGACAATAATGCAAGACTCTAGAACCAAATATGGAATATGCAACACTAGACCAGACTCTCTATTGAGGATTTTGACATGAGACTTGTTGAGTATTTCAAGATTTTTGCAAAGCAATTTTTTCAATATCTTCTCTTAGAAGTTCTGCAACAATTTCTCTATCAATTATATGGGCAATTTTATAGTCTCTATTTTGCTTGTACTCGACTCCTATATAATGAGGTGCGTTTTTCTTTAGTTTCTAGGCCAAGTTACCTAAACTGTCAATGATTTCTCATTGACTGTCATTTGGCACTAGATTAGGTTGCTCAAAGGGGAGAAAACCATCACTTGGGAGACCCATTAAGATGCATGCTATGAACTTCTAGGATGATTATGCTAATGATGATGGATTAAGATATATGTATATGAAGTCTAATAAGGATCAAATTTATGGACGTATATGAGGACGATAATAAGGATGCAACTGAGGACTTATGCAACTTCTAAGGACAATAATAAGGACGTAAATGAAGACTTGTAGAACTTCTAAGGATGATAATAAGGACATAAATGAGGACTTATGCAACTTCTAAGGATGGTAATAAGGACATAAATGAGGACTATGAGGACTCTGCAACTTCTAAGGACAATAATAAGGATGTAAATGAGGACTATGAGGAATATGCAACTTCTAAGGATGATAATAAGGACGTAAATGAGGACTATGAGGACTATGCAAATTCTAAGGATGATAATAAGGACATAAATGAGGACTTATGAGGACTATGCAAGGACTGTCGATGGTCACAAGTATGTAAAATTTTGAGTTTGCAAGATTGTCTGACATTTCAAGATGAACTTTGTTTCCAATAATTATGTGTGTAGGACAAGTTTTTTGTTTTCCAAATCTAAGAACAGTTGTTTGTAGATAGGTATAGCTGACTAAACTATGTTCTAACCAACTCTGAGAATTTAGAGATATGTAAGATAGGGCTTGAAATAGCCCAAATACTAACTCAATACTGGTATGGTACAATGATACATATAAAAGCATATAATACAATCTTAGGCTGGAAAGTGGACACCATTCAATGAGGCCCTCACAACAAAGTACTGAAACAAAATGATAGATGGAGAGTCTGGCAGCATTGGCTCCACTCCACGACACACACTTCTTGGGCATGCCAGTCTCTCTTACCCTCAAGATCTGAAGATCTTATCACCAAGGGATTTTTGTCTCATAATGCAAGGTACATGAGGGGTATATATGGGGTATGATCCGCACTCCCAGAATCATTGAATGTAGGATTTGGGCTACTAAGTTGGTTCTTATTATAAAATTTTGAGGGGTCCTGATCCAATGATGGATTCTTAGAGAAATCCACTTAATACTTTAGTTGACCTTATCAGTGCATGGAAGGCCTCCACATACATTGAATTCACTCAACACTCTAGCTTCCTGACCAGTATATTTATATAGCGGCTCAAAAAACCTACTTGAGAGTACGGTGGGAGAGATGATATCCCCAATGCATCCCAATTTGAAGTACCTTTGTGGGGTGATGAAATCCCTAGTCAAAGATACCCCTCACTACTAATATAAAAAAATTGGGTGTTGTTATCACCTTTTCCCTTTCTCCCAAGACCTTGAAGGCAGGTGGAAAGGTAGTTAATGCAAAAAAAATTTCCTTAAGAAAAATGAAATGTGAGTTATTCTAT
This sequence comes from Cryptomeria japonica, assembly GCF_030272615.1. Lineage (NCBI taxonomy): Eukaryota > Viridiplantae > Streptophyta > Pinopsida > Cupressales > Cupressaceae > Cryptomeria > Cryptomeria japonica. The sequence goes on along the minus strand of NC_081409.1, from coordinate 498,921,557 downwards.
TGAGCAGCTTGATTCGCATTCATTTTAAAACCCAAATTTAGGTTTGAGATACGCATGTTCATGTCAATTTTAAAACACCAAACTAAAATGTGATAACATACATGTCAATTTTAACCATGTTTATTTTAGGCCCAAAAATGAAGTGTGATAACTTGCATGTCCATTTTAACTAGGTTTATTTTAAGCCCAAAACTAAAGTGTGAGAGCATGAGTGTTTATGATTTAGTAATAATCCAATCCTCTCTGTAAATTTGCCACATGTTGCAAACAGATAATCAGTAACCTAAGAAAATACACAAAAAAAAGAAGATTAACAATTTAAAAAATGAATGCGTGATAATACCTGAGCGATTGTGTGACCTTGTATGATTGATTTCGTGATCATGTCAGAGCGATTGCATAATTTTGACAGAGTGATTGCGTGATCTTGATAGAGCGATTGCATGATCTCGATAGAGCGATTGCATGATACATAGACAAACCAAACAAAAAATAAAAAAGAAAGCCAATTCTGATCTAGAACCTGCAAAACATATTGTGATGCCCTAGGAAGATCTCTCATCATCCACTCTATGTTAAGAAAATCATATTTTACTCTATACGAGAGAGCTAAGTTGTTGTATCTGTCAATGGCTGGTTGGTCCTCTAGATATCGTATCTTCTTTTCTACCTTAAGGATTTACTGATAGTGTCTGGCTTGTCTTCTTTGTTCCTTCATCCTTCTTGCACCTAAAATCCTAAATTGTACCTTACGTGCCATAAAATATCATAATTAAAGAATGCTATAAATGTAAACCATATTCAAATTTACCCAATTTCATACAAAAATTAACTAGAATAGAGAGCAGGAAACAAGAAATAGCTGATAAGCAAACATAAATAACCTTGACGAATGCATGACAGTATATGATCAAATGTGTGACAAAGTAAAGGCTTTTGCATGATGGGTTGCACATGAATGTGTGACCCTATATGATTGATTGCATGAGTTTGTCTATGTGATTGCATGATTGTGTAAACACGATTGCGTGATTAGGAATTTGTTATGCAATTCATACAAACTTGCAAAAAATGAAAAAAATTGCACGACCTGCAAAATCACACAGAAAACAAAGAAGGTTAAATTTTTGTTAGTTCATGTCGGGTTCACCAAAATGTTGTATACTAAAATTAATAATCAAATCAACTAGAAATCAAAGGGAGAAATCACGAATCCCTATCCTAATAGAATTCAAACAAAAACACAATGAAATAATGCAAACGCAAGAAACATGAATGTAAAATTTATCAATCAAATCTCCCTATTCCATGATTGCATATAGCTTCCATTGCTCTTCTCTTCTTTTTAGTAGGGTGGCTCTTAGATATTGCATTGGCAACCTGCAAGTGACACAAAGATTTGAAGTTTGTGATTACGAGGAATTGTGAGGAATTAAATGCTCAATTTATAGATAATTGGATGAGAATTGACTGAAAGGTGGAACAGATTGATCAAGAGCTGGAACTCATGTGAGCTCACATGTTTATTGATAGTTGAACTACTAATTTAGAGGTGAAACATAATAGATTGAATAGATTAAATGAGTCAACTGATTGAGAAAAAAGTTGATGGAAAGATGAAAAAGAATGATTGGAGGATAATTAATTGATGACAAAGAAAGCTTTATTTAGAAAAAGATAACTAGAAGATATAAAAAGAATGATTGGAGGAAATAAAGAAATGATGTAATTAATCAATTAATTGAAATAATCAATTAAAATAGGTTGAAGACTTAACCGATTGAAAGCTTTTTGGAAAAAAAACAAAGTGGAAGATAGAAATAGAGATTGGAAAGATAATGATTTAATTAATTAATTGATTGAATTAATTAATTTAGCATGTGCTTGCACTTTGACTTTGATTTTCAATTTAATCTTTGCATGAGATTTCATTAAAATATTGAATTTATTTTAAATTCAATTTATTATTTAAATATATTTAGAACTTGACTTTGGAATTCAATTTGATCTTTGAAATCATGCGCATGTATTTGATTAGAAGAAGTTAGAAATTAAATTAAATTAGAACAATTTGGAGAATTAATGAAATTAAATGAAATTAGAAGAAATATGAAATTAAATGAAATTAGGAGAATTAATGAAATTAAAATTTGGGGATTTGGAATTGAAGAATTAATTAGCTAATTAAATAATATAAAGAAACTATTTAATTATTTAGAAATTGAATTTAATTAAATAATAAAGATTTAATTAATATCTAGAAAAGGGTTAAATGATTAATTGAATAGAGATAGAAATTGAAAATGAATTTATTTAAATAATAAAGATTATTTAAATTAAAGGAATTAAATCACAATTAATTAAATATTAAATATTTAATTAACATTAGAAAATGGTTTAAATGATTAAATGATGATAGAATCAAAAATAGAATAATTAGTAAGATGTCAAAGAAATATGAAATTAGAAGAATAAGATTAATTAACCTAATTAAAGAATTAAAGAATTATTTAACTAATTTAGACAAATAATTAGTATATGATCAATGAGACATTTTTAGGTGTCTACACATAGTATTCAATCCTTGTATCATTTAGGATTGGATCTAGTGGATTCATCCCCTCTTTTGGATGTAAATTCCTCCAAGTGAAAATTGGCTTAGTGATTCCCCCTTCCATCTGGTGAATTTTCTATACTTGAATTTTCCACTTTACAATTATCATATGAATGAAAATATTGCAAATAAAAATCCAACATTTTTTAAATGAAAAGTGCATACAAAACCTAAAACATAAAATGCATACAATGTTTTTTTTTCTGAATTTTTTATGTTTTTGAATGAAAAAAAGGATGCAATAAATAGATATAGATAAGAAATGAAAATCTAAGAAGGTTGGATTCACGTTGGGCTCACAAAAATATGATGTATGAAAATGGAATCAAGTAGCTATGACCCAATCTCACTCCCACACACACATCAGAATACGAAAGAGCCTAAGGAGATGATTCACTTTAACTTCTTATTGCAAGAGAGAGTCAAGGAATATCTTCAGGGTTTCTATTCCTTTACTGCTATGAAGAGGAGATATGAAAAATGCAATGTGATAATTAACTAGGATAGGGGATGAACAAAATGTAAACATAAACTCAATATGTAAAAACTTATAGATCTGAAACTGAGAGATCGAGTACATAGAAGGAAAAGGAAATCAAAGGAACACCTATCATTGAATTTTGGTGTTGACTATGTAGGACCAGGGTGCTATGCCCTAGTCTCTGATGTCATAGAGGGATCGATTTCTGGATTTGAAACTTTGAGAGGCAAAAATGTGGAACTGCCAAAAAATACTACAAAACCCTGTGGACCAAGGTGCTACGCCTTGGTCATAGACTAGGGAACCATACCATGGGCTCTAAAAATGAAGTTCAAATTCTATAACTAAGTGTGCACTTGTGTGTTCTATTGGTCCCAAAATTTGTGTGTGTGTTAGATTCTTGTACCTACACCTACAACTTCAAAAATGGTGTCTAAGTGGCTATTTAAGGTTTTTCCTTAGTGAAACCCCTTGTTTTGGTAATTTCCACCTCCACAAATAGCCAATAATGTACTAAAAATGTGTGTGCAAGAATTTTGCATGTATGCAAGATCCTAAATGAACAAGAAAGTAGATCTAGAGTTCTACCCTAAACTTTTGAGAGAAAACCCTAAATGATTGTAAAAGTAAATGTAAATGCTTCATATCATAAATGCAATAATGGATCTAAAGCATGAATATAAATTTGAAAATGAATGCTATGAAGCTCATACCAAGACATGAAAATACCATGAAACCATACCAAACCTAAAGGGAGAGGTACAAGCCAATCAACTATCGGTGAGCTCCTATTATTCTTCAATGTCTTCAAAGATCCTAGTGTGTGTGTGAAAAAGTGAACCTGTAGCTACAAGCACAACACTTCAATTAAGTTATTATATGAATGGTTAGTAATCAATAATCAATAAGAAATAAACCATAGCAAAGCGACCAATTGCCTTCTAAAAGATGTGAGTATAAGATTGCTCTTAGATTTTTATAAGCAATACCAGTGACTAGACTACACCAAGACGAAGGATTTAATCTATATGATATTAAGCTATATGGATGCAAGATGGATGAATAATTCAAGCAATAATTATCAATTCAAGCAACAATGGATGCAGCAATAATGGATGTAAAATGGATGCAAATAATCTAAAAAGCACAATAATTTTCAATGACTCCAGAGCAAAATTAGTGTGATAATAATCTCCAAGCGTGTTCTCAAAAATCTCTAGGGTGAATTGGAATGAGAGCTGAAGATTGAATTTATAGAGAATCACAAGAGAAAAAGCTCAATTTAAGATTAATTGAAAATAATTGAGAAATCAGATTGAGTTAACCTTGAGATAGATTCCAATTATAGTTTAATTGAAATGCATTCAAATTAGAAGTCCAAGTTGCATTGGAAAATAATAATAAATTAATTCCATGCATATAAGATAAAAATAGATAATTCTTTAATTTATTCAAGAAAAAGGTCTTTTCAATGCAACTGAACTTCTTTTTCTGTTTTGAAAAGCTTTAAGTTCCAATTTTAGAGAATAATTCAATAATTCAATTAAATTGCTTTTCTGATTTCAAGTTCTAAATTTAGAAAAAGAAATAATATCTCAAGTTTGATTTCTCTCTTAATTCAATTCTTTTTTTGTTTTATTTCAATTCAACTCTTTGTAATAAATTAATCCTTTTTTTGTAATAAATTAATCCTTTTTGCATGATTGAATGGCAAATTTATTAATTAATTAAATATGCAAGGATATTTAATAAATTAAAATGGGATAATTGATCAAAATGATATTCTTGGAAATGATTCAATTAATTAAATAAATATTTAATTAATATTGAGTAATTGATTTGCCATGTGATTTTTGATAATTAAATAATTAATAATGTGTTCAAGATTAATTTAATTGCCTTTGGTTAGGACCTTGGTGATGTTGTCAAGATTAGGGGTCCATGGTTTAGATGACCAATTTTAGGGTATTACATTTGCCCCTCTTTGAATTAATGTGTGAGCAGCGCGTTGGTTCAAAGAATGTGTAATGTCTAGGAGATGCCAGTTTTGAACTTGATTGATCACGAACTAGATAAAAAGAAAGGTGTTTAGCTTAACTCAAAGCGACAAACGTGAATGAAGTCTGATTAAAGTGATACTGATCCCGAACTTGATTGAACTGAGGAATGATAGAAAACAAAGATACCGAACTTGAACTTGATTGATCAAGAAGCAGATCTTACTGATCTAGAACTTAATTGATCTTAGATGCAGTGAGTGATGATAAAAATTGATCTTGAACTTGATTGATCAAGACACGATGAGCGAAGAATGAACCGTTTAGCTTGATCAAGAAACAAATACTAAACACCTGCTTAGATTAAGTGTGATCAAAGAAACTCTTTAAAATTTTAATTGAGTTTAAATGAATAATCAATTTGATTTGAAGCGATGAAACTAATTAATGTTAAAAGATTAATTCAGATGAAAGACAAATATCAGCTTGATATGAAGCGATGAAACTGATATGCCCCTAGCGATTGATTTGATTCAAATGATCGAGAGATCTCAACTTGATGTGAAGTGATGAAGCTGAGATGCCCCTTAGCAATAAGAATTGATTTTCTTTAATTGAAAAGATTTTGCTCGACTTTTGATGAAGATTTGAAATATATTCTTGACTTGTGAGATGTGAAGTCATAAGGTCACAAATATGCCCCCTCGGAAGTGAAATCGAAAGATAGCGAGAGTGTTTGATTTTAGGCAATTTTGAACAATAATAAGTTAGGTGAGCACAAATTGATTTTGAAGAATTTTGAAGATTGAATTGATTGCGAATTTGATTCGTAAATTTGAAATTGAGAAATTGAGCACAAATCGAAGAAAAAGAGCATTTGATGAAAACAACGCTAAGTGGTCCAAATTATGAAATTGACTAGCAAAATGATCTCGAATTTCGATTTCAATCCTGAAAATGGAATCAGAGTAGGCAAATTAGCTAAGGGTACAATTTTCATAACCATCGAAGCAAGTTGAAAAATTAGGTTTTAGGCTATATATAGGACGAAAGTGTCATTTTCAAATCATTTTAACCCTCCAAGTTTGAAAATTCAAAAAGCCTTCTGCAAAGAAAAATGGTGGTCCCTACTCGTCAGCATCGATTTGAGCGCTAGAGAAGACATAATCGACCCCAAAACTACAAGCCAGCAGTAAGTGATCGATCTTAAGCCTCTTTATGTTTCCAATTTTTGAATTTTTTTGTTCATTTTTCACGTTTTTCACGGGTTTTGGGTCAGGTGTCACGGTTTATCATGCGAGACAGGATCCTGTCTTGTACGAGAAACTGGCAAATTTTCTTTTATCATTTGAAGCCATTATATTTGTCATACGGGATTCACCCTTGTGTTGTATGACAGGTCGGTTAGAAGACCATTTTGTCATACAATGTGTAAAAGTTTGTTGTTCGAGGTTGTTTTCTCGTACGAGAGCCATTCCTGACTCATACGATATGCTGCTTGACTGTGTTTTGTCGTTCGAAAGATAGTGATCATTTTTGAAAGTGTAAACATGAAATTTTGGTTTTGCATTTGACTTATTTGGATTTGCTTGATGTTTAACTTCTCTTGTAGGCTCATTTGGAATGTTTTCTGATGATCGTTGTTGGGTTTTTTTTGCAGGTGTGCTTACCTCCTGTGCTCTTTAGAAGCATATATCCTCCCACTATGGCTTTAGTTCATGATTTATCTAAGGTTGAGCAGGCTCATGTTGATATGTGTGGCTTGACTCACCTAATGAGGTTACCTGATATCCGTGTGAACCACGGGATGCTCACAACTTTGGTAGAGCAGTTTCATTCAGAGCATAATACCTTTCATTTGCTAGTTGGGGAGTTGACTATCACTCCCAAGGATGTGTACAGGATCCTTCATATCCCTTTTGCTGGGGATAATGTGGATTATGATACTACATTGTTACCTGGACTATAGGCTCTTCAGAACATATTCAGGGATTTTGATATCTTGACTCGTTACATGAGTTGGGATATATTGATGAGTAGGTACAGTGAGGAGTATCTGCTGGCATGTGTCCTAGCAGGTTTCATTGGTTGCTTTTTGATGCCAGACAGAGGGCAACAAGGTTTCCAAAGTGGATGGGGCCGTATGCTTGAGAGGTTGATAAAGACCCCTCAGAGACTTGGCTAGGGCTCTTTTTTATTGGCCCACATGTATTGGGAGATGCATGAGATTGTTTATAGAGATGGATAGAGCATGGTTGCAAGGGTGTACATTTTACAGGTGTGGGCTTGGGAGCACCTTCCCATTTGTCGGTCGATATTTGATGATAGTAGAGAGCCAGGGTAGCCAATCATTTACAAGTATGTTGAATATATTACATAGCCCCATCTGGGCAAGACAGACTTCTGGCAATGATAGCTCGATGATTTGATAGCTATCACATGGAGACCATATAGAGGGTTGGAGTCATGGGATGACTAGCGGGTGATTCATAGAGACCTATTTGTTAGACGCCCACTGATTAGGAGGTCACAGACTATTGTGGAGTGATTTGTCATTTCACGAATGATGAGGCAGTACGGCCGACCTCAAGGGATCTCTCAGGAGTATATAGCGTATGCTCGATATGCCGATGAGGAGAGACAGGGATGGTCACCTAGGCTATCCTATGCTTTAGTGATGTAGGAGCTAATAGGTTTACACTACCTGAGGTGGGATTACCTGGATGATATAGTAGATGCAGGTGTATTGCCCCAATAAAGGGATTACTTTTAGCAGCATCCATTCCCTCAGTTTATAGATCCAGGAGACTAGGCTCCTCACATTGAGGATGTTGAGGATGATGCCCCCGCACCAGCATAGGGACAGGGCCAAAGGTAGGGCCATAGGTAGGGACAGAGATCAGAGACTCCATGATGGACTGGTGGTGATCCTAGTGCTAGCAGTAGTGGGGTGCAAGATGATGTTGGATAGCAGAGGGGTGAGGGTGGATCCCTTGGGAGAGTAGGTGTGAGGTTGGGTGGTAGAGAGGAGGAGTAAGAAGCTTCGAGGCAGGTCCGATAGTGGTGGGATGAGTAGGGTGGAGCCAAAGGTGGAGATGGTGGTGGAGAGCCTGCGAGAGAGTAGGGGGTTGACACGAGATGATCGATGAGAGCACGTCTTGCAAAGCTACAGTCACAGTTGATAGTGGCTCAGACTCAGCTGGCGGAGTGAGACTGATAGCTGGTCGAGGTTAGGGCCGAGCATGATCACCAGATCACAACATTGAGAACCAAGTCAAGAGCAGAGATAGAGTCTCTACGACAGGAGGTGCTTCTCCAAAGTAGTAGGGATGCATATTATGTGGCGGCATATAGTGTCATAGTTCCTGTTGCACAGCAGGTGCAACCCTATTCGCAGTATATGGCTAGATCAGAGGGAGCTCAGGCACTACGCTAGGATCCTAGGCATCAGGCTCCTCCTCCTCCACCAGGCGATGAGGGAGAGGGTGCCAGTTAGATGATTTATTTTTTGTAGCTAGGATATTTTTTGTAGACACAACCATTTTTTGTAGCCGATATGATTCTTGCTCCAATGGGAGTTTGTACATGTCATTGGACATCATTTTGTACCCTTAGACTTGATATGATATATATACGAGATCTGTTTTAACTTCATTGTACTTGTGTCAATCGACTATGAGATGTTTCTATATGCTTTATTCTATATGTATGCATTTATTTCAGTATGAATGTATGTAACGCAAATGAATATGGATGTCTATGTTTTTGTTTCTTTTCATATGCAAATAAATGAATGAAAATGAGTAATGAGTAATGAGTAATGCTATTTTTCATTTTTCTATGCAATAAGATCAATGCAAATGAATAATAATGAAATAAATGAATCTATATAATATGTTATGTATGCAGCTAAACATCTCAAAACACAAGTACTCGATTAGACAAATAATGATAAATAGACCACTTAGCGTAAGAAATGATGATGCTTTCAGCTCTCATTTAGAAGATAAAGAGATTATTACTATACCTAAATCACTCTAGATTCACAAAAATGCAGAATGATATGCAAAATGAGGTGCAAAATGCAACCTAAACCTAGTCACTAGATTTAAAATACTTAAGATTCATCACTGAGCATAATGAACACAATAGGTAGGTTAGAGTTCCTTTCTTTTTCAATGTGTAATTTTAATTATCTTGTCCGCAATGACCCTTTTTTCATTCATATCCTTGGATAGATTTTGCAGGGACCTAGATTGCATCATAAAGAAATTACCTCAAAATAGAAGAAGAAATGATATGGACCTCCCTGTAGCATACAAATAAGTGGAGTCAAGGTATGTGAGGTGATTTCACCTTAATGTGAAGGCTCTTATCACAGACACGCATCTAATTTATATGTTTCCAGATCATCGGGATCATTCCTACAAGTAGAAAAAAAAAGAAAATATTATGCCCCCAATCCTTGCACTTCTTAGTCACAATAGACTTCCTCGAGTTACTTAGAGGGATAATAATCGAAAACCAATATAAAAGACAGCACACAAAGAAAATTTTCATTCATAGCTCAAACTGTTTAGTAATTGTTGTTTTCTTTATGTTGTTTTTCTTGTTAACTCAATGATAAAAACTCTGTAGTAGTCAGGAGATAGGTGATTGACTTGGAGTGGATGACCAGGTTTCACTGACGGAAGAATGACTTGGTTGACACTTCTTAGGATATGTAATGTGCTCTGTCGAGTAACCTAAGACTAGGACGTTGATCAGTTTCAAGTCATGAGGGTTCCAACGAACTAGGATGTCACAAAAGTGGTTGAAAATATGTACAAGCGAAAGCAAAAGATGCTTGAAAGCGGGAAATGCCAATGTTGCATTGATAGATGGAGCGCTTGAGTACAAGAGGCACATGTTTGCCAGGTTTTCACCTACTTGGCAGAGATTCATTTTTTTTTTACCAAGGTGCCTATTTACCAAGTTTTCACCAGGGCAATTTCTCTCTCTTTTTTTTTTTTTCTTTTCTTTTCTCTTTTTTCTTTTTTTTTTTATTTCTTCCATTTTTTTTTTTGATTTTTTTTTTAAGGACTTTTTCCAACTGTACAATTTTGCTGGAGAAGAGAGTGCCAAGAGAAGAATTTCTTCAAGTGGATGGTGTTAATCAGTTCATGGAGTTGTTCACCTTCTAAGTTTGAGAGTTGATAGGCACCAGAGCCAAATACTGCAGTAACAATGTAGAAACCCAGCCAGTTGGGTTCAAACTTCCCTTTATTGTCGCGAAACTGTTGATTTTTTGGATTTTCTCTCAGAATTAGGTCACCAACTTGAAATTCTCTTTGTAAAACCTTCTTGTTATATCCTCTAGACATTCTCTTCTGATACACTCTGAGATGATCAAACGCCACTTGCCGATGCTCATCCAGCAATTCGAGTTCTTGCAATCTAGATATTCTGTGATCTTCATTAGTAACAAGACCTTGCAACGAAACTCTTAGAGATGGTATTTCTACTTCAATAGGTAATACTACTTCGGACCCATACACCAAAGAGAAAGGTGTAGCCCCAATAGCTATTTTGATACTGGTTCTATAAGCCCATAGTGCAGGATTGAGCTGCAGATGCCAATCCTTCCCAGACTTGTTCACTATTCTGTGCAAGATAGTTAGTAGGTTTTTGTTAGACGCCTTAGCTTGTCCATTACCTTGAGGGTAATATACTGATGACCAGTGTTGCTTTATTTTAAATTTCTCACAAAGCTCGTCTAGATCTTTATTCTTGAATTGTCCTCCATTATCAGTCACGATGGATGAAGGTATCACATACCTACAAATTATATAGTTTAGGATGAACAAGGCGACTTGTTTACTAGTTGCTTTGATGAGCAAAACTGCCTCTACCCACTTGGTGAAATACTCAATGGCAGTTATGATGAATTTATGTCTGTTGGATGAAGCCAAATATATCTAACCAATGAGATCAAAGGCCCATTGCTGAAAAGGCCAGTGTGTTATAAATGGTATGAGGTCCCTTGCCGGGGCATGTATGAGATTTCCATGAAGCTGACATTTCTCACAAGTCTTACCAAATTTAATGGTATCTTTTTCCATATCTGGCCAGTAGTAGCCAGCCCATAATAGTTTTCAAACTAAAGTAAAACCATTCGAATGAGATCCATAAATACCTTCATGGACTTTCGATAATGCACATTAGATTCTTCAATTTCTAGACATCTAAGCAATGTACCATCCAAACCTCATCTAAATAAATCATTAGCTATGATAACATACCATGAAGCATTTCGAGTTAGGTTTCTTTTCTCATTACGAGTAAGGTTTTCTAGGATAATTTGATCACATAGATAGGAATAGATGTGGCTGTATCAGGATGAGTCATGTCCAATAATAGAACAGACTATTTGGGTCCAAGGAGAACCATAAGCAAGGTAATATAACTCTTCCACTAGGAAATCAAAGCAAAAATTGGAATCCTATAGCTTAGGTATAGATGCCAAGGTGGCCATAGCATCTACTGCTCTATTCGCTGATCTAGGATTATGTTGGAATGATACAAAAGCAAAGTACTTCTTGAGATTGTCCACCATCCTCTTGTAAGGCATCAATTTCTCATCTTGAGTATGATATGTATTATTGATCTGATTGATGACCAGTTGAGAATCTCCATAGATATGTAATTCAACAACCTTCCATTCAATGGCTAGTTTTATTCTATTCACCAAAGCTTCATATTCTGCAATGTTGTTTGTGCAAGGGAATAGAATCTTATAAGACTTTGGAATTGAATACTTCTGAGATATAATGAATAGTATCCCAACACCTGAACCATTTTGAGTAAAGGAACCATCGAAGAACATTTTCCAGGGTTGTTGAGTAAGATGCATTATTGATTCATTTGGGAACGCGATGTGTAGTGGTTGAGTATCCTCAAGTGGAGCTTCAGCAAGTTGATCAGCAATTACCTGTCCTTTTATGGTCTTGCGTTCCACATATTCAATGTCAAACTCTATAAGGATCATTACCCACTTTGCCAATCTTCCGGTGAGTGTTGCTTTATTAAGAAGATACTTGAGTGCATCGATTTTGGCCACCAATTTAACTAAATGTGCTAGCATATAGTGCCTCAGTTTCTGTGATGCAAAGACTAATGCCAAGCATGATTTTTCTATTATATTGTAGCTCATTTCATAAGACACCAATGTCCTACTAATGTAATAAATAGCTCTTTCCTTTTTGTTGTCATCCTGTTGCACCAGAAGTGCCCACAGTGATGAATCGGTTGCTGATATATATAAGATTAGTGGCTCACCCTGAATAGGTGGCATCAATATCAGTGGATTAGACAGATACTTTTTTATTTGCTAAAGATGTTGTTCACAATCCTGATCCCAGTTGTATATTATTCCTTTTCTCAATACTTTTGTAAAAGGTTGAACCTTGTCAACTAGCTGAGAAATGAATCTTCTAATGGATTGGAGACATCCCTATAGACTTCTCATTTGACTAATGTTCTTTGGAGGCAGCATTTCCATTATAGCTTGGACCTTCTTAGGATCAACCTCAATGCCCTTCTCTGAAATGATGTAGCCAAGTAGTTTACCAGATGTCACTCCGAATGCACACTTCTTTGGATTTAATCAGAGCTTAAATTTTTCCATTCTGTCAAGTATAGGACCTAACTCTTGAATATGCATTGATCTTTTCATAGTCTTCACTAAGGTGTCATCAACATAATCTTCCATATTCTTATGCATCATGTCATGAAAGATAGTTGTAACTACTCTTTGATAGGTCGCCCCCACATTCTTTAACCCAAATGGCATAACGTTCTAACAAAAGGTTCCCCATGCACAGGTGAAAGCTATCTTTTCTTGATCTCTAGGAGCGATTTTAATTTGATTGTAGTCAGAAAATCCATCCATTAGTGAGTACATATCATACCCAACCGTCATGTCGACTATCATATCAATATTTGGCAATGGAAAGTCGTCTTTCGGACATGCTTTGTTGAGATCTCTAAAATCTGTACAAACTTTGATAGATTTATCTACCTTCGACACAGGCACTATGTTGGAGATCCATTCAGCATAATATATTGCTCTAATAAATCCAACTTTGAGCAGTTTCTCTAGTTTAGCTTTGACCTATAGTGCTACATGCAGGTGCATCTTACAGAGTTTTTGTTTAACTAGTTTTACTCCTGGTGTGATTGAGAGATGGTGCATAACGAGATCAGGATCCAAGCCTGGCATATCAGAGTACGTCCATGCAAAGTTTATTTTCTTCTCTAAGAATAGCTGAGTGAAATCCTTCAATTCCTCTGCTGATAGTGATTGAGCTATGTGAATAATTTGTGGTGTCTCTTGATTCCCGATATTCACTGGTTGAGTTGGCTCGATCAATATGGAAGACTGCTCCTAAAAATGACTGGGCAGTATACCAAGTATCTCACCTTTAGGCACCTCAAAGAGGTTTTCACCTTTAGGTACGTCCTTTATTTTCTCTTTTTTAGATTCTGACACTGCCATAATATGGTTTTCACCATCAGATCTTTAATTTTTATTTTTCTTGTTTTTGCGACTAAGATACTTGATATCTGCTTCAGTCCTATTTTCACTTTGTTCACTAGTGGAAGATTTTATAGGTTCGACTGCATTGAGATAATAGGATAATGTATTGTCATTGGCAAAAATAGTTATATCCATGGGTTGATTCTGTAAAGTACAGTTAATCAATTCGGGATGTACTAAGGACAAATTTTGGATAGGTTCAAGAGAATTCACGGTATTGTTATCATAGCTGTAGATCGAAAAGTCGAGTTCCAGAATGATACCTTGCATAAGTGTCTCAAGACCAGGAAAAGTTAGGTCATGATTATTAAATTTCATGTTAATATTTAATCGATCTAATCCAATAGACATACTTGTAATGTCATTTACTACACCGGACTAGATGTCATATCATGGTTTAACAACAATAAGACTAGTAGGCAACTTTTCATTGTTTGTATCAGATGATTCAGAATTTGAGGTTAAGTGGGTAGCATATGTATGGTATCAATACCAACATCTTTAATGCTACAAGTTCCTTCATGTTGTGGTTCATTTTGTTGGTATTTTGGTATGGTTTTGTCATTGATGTCAACACCTACTTTGGAGATCCAGCAACATTCACCGGCAATCAGTAAACTGTTCAAACAATCACTGGTATATGGTTAACCGACAGGATATAATGTTCACCGGTACCTGCAATGACATGGAAGACACTTGGTAATGTCGAAGACATCATGTGGACACTTTTCCTTGAATTAATATCATTGGTATATTCTTATTTGCTTTTACCGACAAATAGGTCCAGGTTATCTAGGCTTACACCAGCAAGCTTATCTTTTCCAGATTAGCATGGCACACTATGGAGATGATTTATTATTGTTATAAAAGCATTAAGCCGACATGTTCAATCGGTTATTGCATCGGATATTGTATTATTTGTAAAATGTTTTATTGTAATATCTTGTAGAGCCGACCTACTAAAATTGGTCTTAGGGTATGGTATAAATGTAAGATCTTATTTGTAAGATTAAATGTGGAATGCGAAAAAGATTTAAGGAAGGATATATGTGAGATCAAGCAGAGATATACATGAAGACATCATTTGAAGGTGAAGTTAGGTCTTTGTAGAAGCATATCAGCATTACACCGGTACTGAATCCAGCATATGAAGATGCTATTTTGTGTAGTACATTCTCATTGGATTTAACCATCCAACTGTAGTCAGTGTAACTCGCATTTGTGTTTGAGCAGTGAGCTCTAGGCTGTTGGCCTTTCTGCATGTGCAGACCCCTCTTTGTACACTTACTATCTATAGTAGTATCATCTAATTGTGGGTAAGGTTTCCCACCATGGTTTTTCCCCTTACAGGGTTTCCACGTACAAATATTTGTGTCATGTGTTTTGGTTGACTTTGTGCTTATGTTTCATGCATTAATTCTTACCGGTACAACATTTCCTATTAACACTATTTACCGACACAATTAACTGTCTTATTGGTATTAAGCAATAAGTTGGTTAATAAGATTTTGGTTTGAATTTATTAGACAACTGATTCACCCCCCCCATCTCAGTTGTCCCCAGGACCTACAATTGGTATCAGAGCCTAGTCCTCTTTTTTTGCAGAAGTTTAACAACTTGAGGAGATCCAATGTCTACTAATTATTTCAGAAAGGATAGTCCTAAACTTGATGGAACCAACTATGGAATATGGAAAATTAGAATGGAAACACATCTGAATTGCATTGGTAAAGACATCTAGGAAGTTACTAAGAATGGTTATACTACTGCTATAGCTGGTCAGCCTGCTCCTATTACTTTAGCTAAAGATGAAGAAAATGATTGCAAAGCAAGAGAAGCACTTTTGAGCACATTATCAGATCAACAAATCATGGGATTATTAGATAGATCTACTGCAAAAGCTATCTGGGATCATTTGGAAACACTGAATGAAGGGGATTCCATAGTCAAAATTGCAAAACTTGAAACTTCCGAGTTAGGTATGAACATCTGAAAATGGAAGAAGATGAAAGAATTTCTGCTTTTATGGAAAGAGTAAATGAAATTGTTTTAGGTATCAAATGTTGTGGAGGAACCTTGAGTGAAGATGAGATTGTTTCAAAAATCATAAGAGGTTTGCCACTGGCATATAAAATGAAGGTTACTGCTATTAATGAGTTGAGAACAATGCCTAATACATCAGTGACTAGGGATACATTGATTGGAAAACTTTTAGCTTTTGAAATTGAAGAATTTGGTCATGTTGCTACTATAAAAACTGATTTGGCCTTCAAAGCATCAACATCATCTGCTCCATCTTTTGAAAAATCAGATTGGAGAGCCTTTTATGCAAGAGAACTTGAAGAAACCAGGAAGGAGAATGAAGAGCTTGAAGAACTTGAAGCACTATTTGCAAGAAAAATGCCAAAAGGTCCAATTGGAAGTAAGTATGAAGGTAAAGCACCCTTTAAATGTTTCAACTGCAATAAGATTGGTCATATGGCTTCAAGATACCCTAATAGACATGCTAGACTAAGAGAAGAAGTTAGAAGGACATACAAACCTAATCCTAAATATCAGAGATACAGATTTAAGAAAAACAAAGATAAATCTTGTTACATTGTTGATGAAGGTGTGACTGATGATTCTGATGAGGATCCAATAGACAACGGATGGGTCTTTGTTGCTATAACAGAAGATCAACCGGTACCTATTGCTCCACTGGTAGAACAAGCCCTAGCAGCTAAAGTTGAATCAAAGGATGAATGGATTATTGACTCAAGATGCTCACATCACATGACTGGAGACAAAGGCAAATTCTTGAACTTTCAAGAATACAATGGAGGTTTAGTGAGATTCAGAGATGACAAAGCCTATTAAATTAAAGGTAAGGGTTCAATATCTCTTGATGGTAAACATAACACTGACAATGTTTACTATGTTGAAGGATTAAAACATAGTCTTTTAAGTGTTGGTCAATTAGTTGAGATAGGTGTTTAGTTACAATTTAAAAATGGAAAATGCAAAATCATGAATAGAACTGGTTTGGAAATTGCAACCGGTAATCAGACTAGAGGTAATATCTTTCATTTGAATAACAGTGAAAAGGCATGCTTAATTGCACATATAGATGAAAGTTGGCTATGGCATAAAAGACTATGTCATGTAAATTTTGATTGCATGGTAAAAATCAGTACTTCTAAGGCAGTTAGAGATCTACCTAAAATTATGAAACCTCAGAATACAATCTGCAAGGAATGTCAATTTGGAAAACAAGTTAGAACTAGTTTCAAAAGTATTCCAGAAAAATCCAATAATGCTCTTGATTTAATTCCCATTGATTTATGTGGTCCAGCTAGAACTAAAAGCTTACAAGGTGATAGATATTTCATGCTAATTATTGATGATTATTCTAGAATGTGTTGGGTTACTTTTCTCAGGGAAAAATCAGAAGCACTTGGGAAGTTCAAACTATTCAAAGCAATGGTTGAAAATGAAACCGGTAAGAAAATTAAATGTTTAAGATCAGATCAAGGAGGAGAATTCACATCTAGAGATTTTTATACATTCTGTGAAGTAAATGGAATCAAAAGATAGTTATCAGCACCTCGGACACCACAATAGAATGGAGTTGTTGAAAGGAAAAATAGAACTATTTTGGATGTAGCAAGAAGTATGTTATCAGAAGAAAATCTACCACATGTGTACTAGAGAGAGGCAGTAAGCACTGCTGTCTATACATTCAACAAAGTTCACATCGAAGGTGAAATCGGTAAGACCCCTCATGAACTATGGTCTACTAATACTCCTACTCTTAAGTATTTCATAATTTTTGGAAGTAAATGTTATATTAGAATAGATGAGTATATTGGCAAGTTTGATCCTAGAAGTGATGAAGGAATATTTCTTGGTTATTCATCTAAGAGTAAAGCTTATAGATGCTTTAATAAAAGATTACAGAAAATTGTTGAGAGTACAAATGTAAAGATTGATGAACAATTCAGAGGAACTTCAAGGTATATAGACTCTGAACTGGTAACAAAAATTATGACAAATGAACCAATAGTAAATCCACCAGTATAGAATCCTAATCTAGTTACTCTGGTATCATCAGAGGATACCATAGAAATTGAAGAACAACAACAGACTAAGACACCCCGGTATGTAAAACTGAATCAATCTGAAGATCAGATAATTGGAAGCAAATTTAAAGGAGTCATGACAAGAGGAAGATTGGCAAATGAAGAGGTATGTCTTATTTCTCAAATTGAACCATTATCTATCAATGAGGCATGTGAAGATAAAACTTGGATTAAAGCTATGGAAGAAGAATTAGGACAAATTGAGAAAAATAATACTTAGACATTAGTTCCCCGGCCTAAAAATAAAAATGTAATTGGAACCAAATGGGTATTTAGAAACAAACTCAATAAAGATGGTAAGGTTGTCAGAAATAAAGCAAGACTAGTGTGTAAGGGATATTCTTAGAAAGAAGGAGTTGATTACAATGAAACCTTTGCATCGGTAGCCAGAATTGAGGCAGTTAGATTATTCTTGGCCTTTGCAGCTCACAAGGATTACAAAGTTTATCAAATGGACATTAAATGTGCATTTTTGAATGGAGATCTTGAAGAGGAAGTCTATATTGAACAACCTGATGGATTTTCTTTGACAGATAACAATGATATGGTTTGCAGATTAAGAAAAGCTCTGTATGGACTAAAACAAGCTCCAAGAGCCTGGTATGCAAGATTGGATAAGTATCTTTTAAAAATTGGTTTTACTAAAGGAAATGCAGATAGCAATTTATATTACAAAGTAACTAATGATGACATTTTGATTATGGAAGTATTTGTTGATGATATAATCTTTGGAGGAGAAGATGGATTATGCAAAGAATTTTCTCTTAAAATGCAGCATGAATTTGAAATGTCTATGATTGGAGAAATAAAATTCTTTTTAGGATTGCAGATTTTACAGACTGATAAAGGCATATTTTTTAGTCAATCTAAGTACCTGAAAGAACTACTCAAGAAATTTGGGATGGAGAACTCTAACGGTAAGCACACCTATGACTACAAATGACAAATTATCTCAAAGGGATGAATCTACACCTGTTAATCCAACTAGATACAAATCTATGATAGGAGGTTTACTGTATTTGACACAAACCAGACCTGATATTATGAATGCAATATGTATAGTTTCTAGATTTCAGAGTAATCCCAAGGAAAATCATGAATCAGTAGTAAAAAGGATTTTGTGGTACTTACAAGGCACAAGAAATCTTGGATTATGGTATCCTAAAGATGAAAATTTTGACCTATATGCAACACAGATGCAAATTGGGCAGGAGATGTGGATGATAGAAAGAGCACCATTGGAGGAGCATTCTTTCTTGGTTAAGTAAGAAATAGAGTTGTACATCTTTATCAACAGCAGAATCAGAATATGTTGCAGCAGCAACAAATTGTACACAGGTACTTTGGCTTAAGCAAATGTTGAAAGACATAAAGGTAAAATGCAAGGAACCTATTACTATATATTGTGATAACACTGTAGCAATTGATATATCTAAGAATCTAGTATTACATTCTAAAACAAAACATGTTCTATCAAACTGAATTTTCTAAGGGAAAAAGTTGAAGAAAAGGAAATAAAACTGGTTTATGTGAATACTAAAGAACAACTTGCAGATATTTTTATAAAACCTTTGCCTAAGGAAACTTTTGAGTATCTCAGAGATTAGCTCGGAGCCTTACCTCCACCGGTAGAGACTTAGACAGTTGATAATTGTCATCAACCGGCAGAATTAAATGGACAAATCTTTTATTCGAGTATTTGATGAGGAAGCTACTTCTCAGGGGGAGTAGTTGGTATATTGAATTGGTTCGTATTTTTTATGAATTTGGCCTTTTTATGACATTGGCATTTGATGTCAAAGGGGGAGAGTTATATGGAAAAATATATGGAAAAATGCATTATCTTTTTGAGGAGAGATTGGTATTGTAAATAATTCTTTGTATAAACACATATTACAAACAGGGGGAGAATTGGTTTTTGTACTGAGCATTTCTATTTTCGCACTTTGATGGTTTTTCCATCTTGTGTTGCCATCAATGCCAAAGGGGGAGATTGTTGGTATTTTGGTATGGTTTTGTCATTGATGTCAACACCTGCTAAATACACCTACTTTGGAGATCTAGCAACATTCACCAGCAATCAGTAAATTGTTCAAACAATCACCGGTATATGGTTAACCGCCAGGATATAATGTTCACCGGTACCTGCAATGACATGGAAGACACTTGGTAATGTTAAAGACATCATGTGGACACTTTTCCTTGAAGTAATATAATTGGTATATTCTTATTTGCATATTTTCTTTTACCGACAAATAGGTCTAGGTTATCTAGGGTTACACCGGCAGGTTTATCTTTTCCAGATTAGCATGGCACGCTATGGAGATGATTTATTATTGTTATAAAAGCATTAAGTCGACATGTTCAATCGATTATTGCATCGGATATTGTATTATTTGTAAAATGTTTTATTGTAATATCTTGTAGAGCCGACCTACTAAAATTGGTCTTAGGGTATGGTATAAATGTAAGATCTTATTTGTAAGATCAAATGTGGAATGCAAAAAATATTTAAGGAAGGATATATGTGAGATCAAGAAGAGATATACATGAAGACATCATTTGAAGGTAAAGTTAGGTCTTTGTAGAAGCATATCAGCATTACACCAATACTGAATCCAGCATATGAAGATGCTATTTTATGCAGTACATTCTCATTGGATTTAACCATCCAACTGTAGTCAGTGTGACTCCCATTTGTGTTTGAGCAATGAGCTCTAGGCTATTGGCCTTTCTGCATGTGCAGACCCCTCTTTGTACACTTACTATCTGTAGTAGTATCATCTGATTGTGGGTAATGTTTCCCATCGTGGTTTTTCCCCTTATAGGGTTTCCACGTACAAATATTTGTGTCATGTGTTGTGGTTGACTTTGTGCTTATGTTTCATGCATTAATTCTTACCGATACAACATTTCCTATTAACACTATTTACCAGCACAATTAATTGTGTTATCGGTATTAAGCAATAGGTTGGTTAATAAGATTTTGGTTTGAATTTATTAGACAACTGATTCACACCCCCCCTCTTAGTTGTCCCCAGGACCTACACATTTGTCATTTGTATCTGACACACCTGTTGACATGATCTCATTGTTTCTGTGATTTTTTGTTGTCTACTCCATTCAGCTTCTTCTAGACTAGTGATTGGTTCTTGTTCTGTAGCTTCCAACTCTTCCTGTGTAGTGTTATAATTGATTTGTTCTATTTTAGGATAAGGACACATAGATGAGAAGCTTTCTGTTATTCTTCCTTCTTTCAATCCTTGTTCATAATTTGCTTGCCTCTTTTGTCTAATTTCTTGTATTTCCTTCTCTAGTTTTATGCGCATCAGCTCTTGAGTATCAACTATGACACCACTAGATTCTTCTGGAGTTTCTGTAGTGGATGTGTCTGAAAGATAGTCAGGACCCCATTCATACTCGTTTGAATTAGTCTCTGAATCATCTACTTGTTGCCTGCCAATATATGTGACAGGAACTTTTAATGGTGCAAACAATTCTCTGATTCTTACGACTTCAAATCTTATATCCTCAAGAACCTCAACTTCTTGTTTTATTGTAGTTGATACCGTCGAAGCTTGAGCACTAACTATTTCTTCTTTCTTGACTGTTGATTCCTCTTTCTCTTTTCTACACTCTACTTTTGTTTATTTAGTGTCTGCTTCATGTAACGTTAAAGGCGATATCTTTTTTGAGCACTTAGACTTAGAAACATGTTTTTGTTTTGATGTCTTTTTCGGATTGTATCCTAGTCCAACCTATCATGTGTGGATTTGGTTTGTAGCTGAATTGGTTCAGTAATACCTTCTTTTTGTTTGCCCAAAGGACCAGTACCTGAGTACCCCATGCACTGAATCATTTTGTAACCACGACCATATTGGTTTGAGGAAATCTCACAATGTTGTACCTCCTCATTTGGACCATCTTCCTTAAAGAGCCAGTTAAGCAAAGCATCCTCTTCTATTTCATCTACCAAGGAGGTAGAAGACTATATAAAGAGACCATCATATATGTTATTTGGAGCTGAAGTTTGTGTTCTCATAGCCTCTGATGGCTTGCCCAACTATTTTGGTGATGGAGGGAGAGAAAATAATGATAGTACCGGTTCTATCTTGTAGCCATCCATGCTGGTATCCGTAATCTTCAATCTCTTTTCTAAGTCTTTCATCAATGTTTCTGGATCTTCATTTAGAGAGGCTTCCCTATTATGTGGCACAAAAGTATCTACACCTTTTGTTAATGCATTACAGATGACATTTGTATGAGCATGAATACTAACTTCAGCTCCGTTATAAGGAAACTTTAAGCATTGGTGATATGTTGATGGTGCTGCCTTCATTTCATGAATCCATGGCCTACCCAGTAATATATTATATGACAATGGAATATCGAGAACCTAGAAAAGGACATCTCTCTCTACCGGTCCCACTCTGATTGGTAATGATACCAGACCTTTGGAGGTCCTCTCTTCCTCATCATAGGCTTTCATTGTTATTTTCTTGCCTGGATCAATGACATTTTTAGAGAATCCTAGTTGTGTAAGCAGATGATAAGTATAGATATTCAACCCCGTGCCTCCATCTATCTAAGCACATTTGACTCTATGTTTGTGGATCATGGCTTCAATATGCAATGGCTAGTTATGTGGATGATTTAATGAATTGTCATCTTCTTCAGAGAAGGTCAAATAGTAAGGTGAAGTCAGATGACCCACCATAGACTGAAACCGATCAATGTCTAAATCTTTTGGAATGTTGGTAGTGAGCAATGCTTTGTTTAGGTTTTCCTTGTGAGCAGATGAGAGTTGTAGCAATTCAAAAATTGAAATTTGAGCGTTTGTCCTTTTTAACTATTCAACCACGCTGTATCTAGAGGATGATGATGAGGTTAACCTTTTAAATTTGTCCAAGGTTGATTCTTTTTGTTTGTTTGGCAAGGCTATTGGATTTGATGTTTCTTGAGCCGGGTTGGAAGAACTAGCTCCTTCGAGGGTAACTTTCTTTTGAGATCGGGTCAGAGTTCTTCCATATCATGATTCATTTGGTTTATCTTGAACTATAATCACATTACAATATTCTGAGTGTGAAGGTTCAATCATGTTGATAACGTTGTTCTAGCTGGCATAAGTATAATTTACCTTGGCACCTCCTTTGGTCTTTGAGGAATCACCTTGTTCGTAAGCAGGCAAAGGGTCTTTAAATGCTTTATGATCAGCATTGGTTGGGTGATTCCCAACAACCACTTTACTAGCGTCTATGAGATCTTGAATCTCATGTTTTAGCTTCATGCAATTGTTTATGTTATGACCCTTATTCCGATGGAAGTCACAATATTCATTTTCTCTCCACCATCTTGGTTTGACATCTGGATCATATGGTCTGGAGTTATCTAGTAGTGTTATCAAGTTGTTTGCCAATAGAGTTTTGAAAGTGGATTCATATGATTCTTCAAGAGGAGTAAAATCACGCTTAGGTTTGGAAAGCCAAGGCTTTTCTTTGAACCATTCCTTTGTTTTCTTTGGTGAATTATCTACGGCAGCCTCAACAGCTTTAAGTGCTTGTGTACCACTAGCCAAGTTGAATATTGTGGATTTTGAGTTGGTTTTGATAGTGTCTACCACTCCATCATTAACAACATTCTTGTTGTTTTCCTTGGCAAATTTCCAATACTTGTTTTTCTCTTTAGAGCTAGATCCTGTTTGTGTTTCTTTCCAAGGTGTGATATCCCCCTTCTTTATGAGCACATCTTCCATTTGAATGGCATTATCTACCATTTTGTTAAATGATGGGTGTACTTGTATTTGTACGCTATATTTCAGTTCGGGGACCAAGTTATTGACAAATATATCCATTTTCTCAAAGTCTGGAATAGGTCATGGGTACCTAAAGAGCATCCTTCTCCAGCATTGGAGAAAAGTAAGAAGAGGTTCCCCTTTTTTTTGTTGAGTATTACAAAGATCGATCATAGTTATAGGATGTCAAATGTTTTATGAGTATTATTGTAAAAATAGTTGGTTTAGTTCTTCGAATATTTTTATTCCTTTGTGTAGACTTGAGAACCATTCCATTGCTTGACCCCCTAAACTCCTTGGGAAGAGATGCATGAGGTACGTTTGATCGTGCATGAATTCCATACAAGAAGCACTAAATTCCCTAACATGATCTTGAGGATCTGAGGTACCATCATATTTGTCAAATTTTGGGATTTTCGCTCGTGAAGGAAATGGAGACATGTGTAGATTCTTGTCAAATGGAAAGGGACATATTGTTTTGGGGATTTGTCCTTATTCTTCAGTTCTGTGACCTCCTTCTGCAAAGCTAGTAACTATTTGTGTACCATGAGTATAGGTGAGTCTTCCCTTTTAGTAACAAGTGTCTGAGCATCATATCCAATAGGAAGTTTGGCACCTTGTTTTGCTAGTTCTAAGAAATAGTCTTCCTTCTCTCGGGTCATGATAGTTTTCATCATTTTTCTAAAGTCTTTGTCTTTTTGACAATCAAGGATTTCTTTTTCTGGAGGTTCAGCGTCTTCATCAATCTCACTTGATGGTGAGGATTCATTATGATTTTTGGGAATATTACGGTCGTTTTTGTTTCCATCATTGTGTTCTATCTCATGTATAGTGGGAGATTTAGGTTCATCAAAAATTGGTTTGCCTAATGATGACGGCATGTCAGTGAGTGGATCCTTCATGTAGAATGGGTTATCTTGATAGGTGAAGGTTTGTTCTTTGCCTTTGGCTTGTTTCTTACAAGAACTCCTAGTTTGAATAGGCATTTTTATGGATTAGTGTGACCTAAAGTCATTTTTGTGATGCAGAGGTCAAGATCAATTTCAGAGCTAGTTGTTTTGTTTAGAGTATTGTTTGGGAGAGACAACTGAGATTTAGTCTGATTTCAGGAATGATCTATCCTATCTAAGACATTATCTAAGTTGATTCTAAACATAGTGTAAGATTTAGTTTGGTTTCAGGAATGATCTATCCTGTATAAGACGTTATCTAAGTGACTAAAATTTGATAAGTAGTTGATTGAACTAGCTGAAAGGTGATCGACCAAATCGTGCAATGCAAATGGCAGAGGTACACTATCTTGATCTGTTTATGCTCAGGAAAATGATAACTAGTATTATGTTTGTTGTAAGTTGTTTCTAGGCAAGTTTGATTGTTCTGTTCTGACAAAACCAGAGACTCGTACGACAGGATTTTCTGGACCGGAAGACAATTCAGCAACTACAGGATGACAATAGTTTTGTTTCGTACAAGTTGCTACCTCACACCATATGACAAATGGGTATGTGCAGGATGACAAAAGACTCAGAGTAGTTCTGTTTCATATGACATAGGATACAGAGTCAGACGATAGAATAAAATGACTCGTACGACACAGGATTAGGTCTAGGATGACAAACCAAAAGACTCGTATGACACAGGATGTGATATAGAACGATGAATTATTAGACTCGTATGACTCTTCATAGGATAGAGCCTAGAAATTTTGAGTTTTTCCGATTGTTGAGTATGATAATTGAGTATGACCAATTCTGAGATGGACTGATTTTTGACCAAGATAAACTAGTTTCTGACTCAGGTAGATTTTCGACTTAGGATGGACTAGTTTCTGACACAGGCAGAGTTTCGACTTAGGATGGACTAGTTTTTGACACAGACAGAGTTTCGACTTAGGATGGACTAGTTTCTGACACGAACAGAGTTTCAACTTAGGATGGACTAGTTTCTGACACGGACAAAGTTTCAACTTAGGATGGACTAGTTTCTGACACAGGCAGAGTTTCGACTTAGGATGGACTAGTTTCTGACACGGACAGAGTTTCAACTTAGGATGGACTAGTTTCTGACACAGACAAATTTTTGACTCACTAAGTTGTTTCTGGTCTTCACCAATTATTGGTTTTTTAGTTTTTGTTTTAGGGATGAAAACACAGAAAACAAGTAGTATGTATAGTGACTCCAATCACAGTATGCAAACCCTAAGGAATTTGGTGAGGAAAGAAAACCTTTGCTTGTAGACTCAGGTACACACCCAATAGCTAATTAGAATATGACTGCTGAGTCTCACGCAATGGATTCTCAATGCCATATTATCCGACTCCAAACGTTAAGGGGGGCACAAAATGACAAGTATCTTCGGAGAGTTACTATCTCTCTTGCACAAAGATTATCCCCCTTTCGAAGATGAACTGAGTAGCTTCTAATTTTAAATTGGATTTATTCAGGGATCCATTTGGTGCATCGAGGTATAAACTCAATTCAGAGGTCTCCTAGCCTTGAAAACCAAGGTTTAATATACCCAAAGGTACGGAGGAGAACTATTCCCGAGCACTGTTGTTGACTTGATTTTCATCAAATCATGTTTATTTTATAGTGGGTTGGAGTACTTGGGATCTAGTCGTTCCCACTTAGGTTGTTCTCCTCACACCAGCCGTAATGGCTTTAAGATTTTTTGAACCCCTTGGGAGGGCAGGCCTACTAAAGATGTACAAATCTCAAACAAAGAAAAAGCTTCAAGGGTCTGGATTTCTGATTGTCTAGAAAAAGACAAGAGCATACTCTCCTACCTCTCAGAATCTTCTAAAACCACAAAAGACAAATTTTCTTTTTAACCAGATAGCAAGTTAGGTTCCTAAAAATGAATTTAAAGAATAGACAATGTTTAGTTGATTCTCCTCAGGCAACCTGCAAAGACAACGAATCAGTAGTCATATTGTCTTTGTGCGACAAGCATATTCTTCGACAAACATTCTGCAAAAACTGATTAGGCTGTGAAAATTTTTGAGATAGACAGATAAAAAATCAGGGTCAGTCGTTAGAATAATCAATCAAAAATGAGAAAATTATAAAATTTGCCTTTTTTTTACCAAAAAATACAGAATCATACGACAAGCACTTGACTCGTATGAGATAGGATTTAGTATCGTACGAAAGAAGATTGTTGATGATGTATGCTCATACGACAGAGGATTTTTGCTCATACAACAAAGGATCTTCTCGTATGATAGGATATTTGAAATTTGTGTGACACCTACAATTTTTCATTTCAGCCTATAAAAATTGTCGTACGAGATGTACGGACGAAAAAAAAAACTGAAAAATCTGAAATCTGGAAAATAACAAAAAAGGTGGTCAGTCTTGGAGGCCAAAAAAAATGTAGTCTTCGGGCCCCATGATGGGTGCCAGAGATGTGGCATGTGAAAAAGTGAACCTGTAGCTACAAGCACAACACTTCAATTAAGTCATTATATGCATGGTTAGTAATCAATAATCAATAAGAAATAAACCATAGCAAAGTGACCAATTGCCTTCTAAAAGATGTGAGTATAAGATTGCTCTCAGATTTTTATAAGCAATACTAGTGACTAGACTACACCAAGATGAAGGATTTAATCTATATGATATTAAGCTATATGGATGCAAGATGGATAAATAATTCAAGCAATAATAATCAATTCAAGCAACAATGGATGCAAGGAATAATGGATGTAAAATGGATGCAAATAATCTAAAAAGAACAATAATCTTCAATGACTCTAGAGTGAAATTAGCATGATAATAATCTCCAAGAGTGTTCTCAAAAATCTCTAGGGTGAATTGGAATAAGAGCTGAAGACTGAATTTATAGAGAATCACAAGAGAAAAAGCTTAATTTAAGATTAATTGAAAATAATTGATAAATTAGATTGAGTTAACCTTGAGATAGATTCCAATTATAGTTTAATTGAAATGCATTCAAATTAGAAGTCCAAGTTGCATTGGAAAATAATAATAAATTAATTCCATGCATATAGGATAAAAATAGATAATTCTTTAATTTATTCAAGAAAAAGGTCTTTTCAATGCAACTGAACTTCTTTTTCTATTTTGAAAAGCTTTAAATTCCAATTTTAGAGAATAATTCAATAATTCAATTAAATTGCTTTTCTAATGTCAAGTTCTAAATTTAGAAAAAGAAATAATATCTCAAGTTTGATTTCTCTCTCAATTCAATTCTTTTTTTTGTTTTATTTCAATTCAACTCTTTGTAATAAATTAATCCTTTTTTTTGTAATAAATTAATCCTTTTTGCATGATTGAATGGCAAATTTATTAATTAATTAAATATGCAAGGATATTTAATAAATTAAAATGGGATAATTGATCAAAATGATATTCTTGGAAATGATTCAATTAATTAAATAAATATTTAATTAATTTGCCATGTGATTTTTGATAATTAAAGAATTAATAATGTGCTCAAGATTAATTTAATTGCCTTTGGTTAGGACCTTGGTGATGTTGTCGAGATTAGGGGCCCATGGTTTAGATGACCAATTTTAGGGTATTACACCTAGTTGATGTTGAAGTTGATTTATGTAGACTTTATAGATGCTTGATTTTCTGATGAAGTCTTCACACAACCTGCACTTTCACTTCATAAGTGGCTCCTTCAATTGCTAGTGAATGTACCCTTCAAATGAGGAAAGGAAAGGCTATATGTATGAAACCCTAACATTGTTTTGGGTCATAGGTCGTCTTACAATCAATATAATTTCACAATCTCCTGTATTCAAAAATTAAAATACCACCAAATCATCCTCCCAAAATTTAGGGAGAAAATGTCGAGACCAAGAGGCTGCCTCTTGGTCTGACCAACTTTTTCTCAAATTTTTAGGAAGTAAGATATTGTGATTCTAAAGTGGATTCCAGAAGGATGTGGAGATTCAAGGTGTGTAGATATGAAAAATTGGGCCTTGAAGGTCGAAATAGGACATAATTAGGGTTTTTAGTTAATTAGTTAATTATAAAAATAAAATAAAAAGGAGCACACCTAGGGTTAAGCACCCAATTTTATGATGTGTAGAGTGATGAAAGAAGACTTTAGATTTAATTTAATTAATCAATTAAATGATTAAAGGGAATTTTAAATGAAAGATGCAAGCACACTAAGGAGGGTGCTAACCTAAGCATAGAATTGTACCACCCAATTAAGGGTGTACATTTTACGATGCTACAAATTTACTATTCAAATTTTCAAGCAAAAATGTTTGGCAAAAATAAAGCCACATTTTACAGCCTTTGTCAGTATCTTCTCTACTAGTGCCAAAATTTTTGCATTGGAGGAATAGGGTATGGACATCCATTGGAGCATAGTCAAAAGGGAATTTAGACAACACATGCAACCAATTTACAAAATGTCTCAAAGTGATGTCTATTGGCAATTAACACTCATCTGGTGGATTCTAGTGTATGGATAATGAATTAGGGTTTTCATTGATGGCAACTCTCCTTGGAAATCCTATCTGGTAGTCATAGTTTTTGGTAACCCGTAGAGAAAGTGGTCTGGTAATCTGTCATCGGTATGTTAGGATAAACAAAGGACTTTTGGTCTGAAATATTTGCAGTGATTGAGGTGGTCAGATTCGTGCATTGGATGATAGGACCAACATGTGGAAATCATTTTAACATTATTTGTTTGATCCACATATATTTTAGTGATCCGGTCTAAACTGACACCTAGTTACATGTTACATTGCATATTGTTCTTGGCCAACTTGGTGAATTTCTTGTTTTGTGATTGTAGATATATATGACTGATGTAGAAGATCTTTTTTAGGTGATGACATGACTGAGTGGTGATTGAGAAACCTATTTGGCACAATTTCACATACTAATTATTGATACGATAGCTAATTGAGAAGCATACCAGGGAAGAGTTACAGAGGTGTTAGAGTTATACCTTATGCACTTAATCGGAACTCATCCAGGCATTGTTATGATATTTTGGAATTCAATCATTGTAGTTATCATTGTAAATGATCTATAAATTAGTGGGACTTCTATATTGTAATTGAATCTTTGGTTCTAGGAAATGTGCTTGAATGCAAGTGCATTCCCCTTATGTAATATTTATGAACTCTTGATCATGGTATATGAATATTGTGGGTTTCAATCCCACTGTGGTTTTTCCCTTTCTGGGTTTCCACGCAAAAATCCTAGTGTTATGATTTCATGGTTGATTATCTTGTGTATCTGCATTTATTTTCTTGCATTTTCTTCTGGTGGTTTGAGAATAAGTTTGAAAGTTTATTTGCCAGTAGAACGCTGATTCACCCCCCCTCTCAGTGTTCCTTGATTTCAACAATGTCATCTTATTTAATTTCATGATTGCAGGATATAAAAAAAAATGGATTTATTAAAAGAGTAGTTGAAAATTTCAAGAAAATGTAATAAGCATATGTAAAGCCACATTGCACAACCTTTGTTAGTATGCTCCCTACTAATGCCATTTAAGTTATCCCTTATCAAAGACATGAGGTACAAAGTTTCATAGTTCTCATGTAATACCCAATAGCTTTATGTTCATTGTCCTTGGTATATGGGATTTCCTCTGAATCATCATGTTATCTTTTTATTTTTCAATCAATTTTATGGAATCATGATACTACCATTAAAAATTATCATCACCCTATTTAACTCCATTTAATGCTAAATTTTTTATTGAATGACAAATATAGTATGATAATTCTACAAGAAAAAATGTAATCACTTAGTCAGCGATACATGTTTATGTATATCATTGCATATGTATTGTTTTCTTTGACATGGGCTCATGGAAACAACCAAGAGCCAAATCTATCTCTTGTCATATCCCTAGTGAGTGTGCTTGACCTAGGAGTGGCCTCCCGTTTTAGAAAACAAAGATGGTATCGAGCAAGGTTGTGCTACATCTCAATTGTTGGGATTCAAGAACACTGAGAGGGGGAGGGTGAGTCAGTGTTATGTTGGTTAGAATATTTTTAACCTTATTAACAAATCCACTTATTAACCGATATGCATGAAAGAAAGTAACAAGTAGTAGCAATGCAACCACAAGAATCAACACCATAACACAAAGATTTTTACATGGAAAAGCTCAAAGAGGAAAAAACACGATGGGATTGGGGACCCACAATATCTATCCACTGGCCAAATGAATAAATGTTACAAGAGGGGCCTGAACATGCAAGAAGGCACATTTCCTAGAGTGCACTGCTCATCACAAAAGGAGCCTCACTAACTATGGATATGAAGTACTAAATTACAGACAAAATCTGAACTCTGAATGTGCATCTGACATGCTAGATGAGTTCTGGTTTAAGCACTATCTCTACCAGTTTATACTGTAACCTCCCTTATCGGTAACTTAGATCGCTCTCCAATCCTCTAGACAAATAACCAAGACTGACTATAGATCTTTATATTCACATTCAGTTGATCAAGATCTCACTTGCATAACATCACATAACCTTTCACATCTCTGTATATGCAAAATGACCTAACCGGACTAACTTGTATACCCAATTACATGTATAAACATAAATGCCTTATGTCAGCTTACAATAATATTCCAAAAGATATGAGACATGTCGGCTTAGACAAAATATAAATATAAAGCTATCTGACCATTGTTGCTTCCATGTTTGCTAGATCAATCTCCTATGTCGGCCTTAGAATACCAGTTCTAGGTTTGTCATTTATATGCCTGTCGGTTCCCAGAATGTCGATGATGTGAATTCTAGTTACCTTGATTTCTAGATCTACCATGAAGTGTGTTGCTAATAATGACAACACCTATAACCCAAATAAGTGTTAATTGCCAACAATCTTCGCCTTTTGTATTGATGGCAACACTCAAGTGAAAAATGGATCGTTGAAGTGTTGTACTGGTTCCTGTCCAAAATTTGATCTCCCAAAGATGGTCTCAGAAGGATGCTCCCTCTGAGCTATACATTACTTCTTATGTCCCTTAAAAATTTTCACCACCATTGTTCACCACCAACCTCTCCCCCTTTGACAACAATGCCAAAGGTTGGGTAAAAAAATAAGAAATGAGTGAAATTCTATATAAATCAAAATTGCAATTACCAGATCTAGATGTACTTGAAAAATATCCAAATAAGAACCCTTTAAAAATGCCAAATAAGTATCCTAGCTAGTCTTAAAGTTCCCAAAATTGATACAAACCCATTCAGAATGTAAGCGTACAATTCTTCTTCTGTTCGGGTTGCCAATGTGGGCATATTCATTTGATCCATACATTCTCTCTTATGAAGTAACAAAGTATTAAGATGGGGACTGACCAAACCTCTTAATTCTCTAGCACGCCAGATTAACTTGTCCTTTTCCTTCTCCAAGGCTGAAATTTTTTACTCTAAAGGAAAAATTTGACCATCAACAGAGTTGGTCAATGACTTAGTACCATCAAAACTGACTACAAGTTGTTTCAACTTGTCCTTATCCACCTTAATTTTATTATCTAGGTCTATTGTTAGTTTGGTTGTGTTAGTGCAAGACTGGTATATATGACTACATTGGCGAAGTGCTTCATCAATCCTTGTAATTTGTTTTCTTAGCTTATCTTTGTCTAGTGTGATCATATTATCATAGATGACCTTCCTAGCTACATTATACCTTCCACCAACTACCGGTTTGACACTTATTGAAGAGTTTTGTACTCTTTTGCAATGTGCTCAGTCAAACCTTTCAACTTACTAGAGGGACTTTCAACCTGATCTATCTTGCATTCTAGTGCAAGCTACTACAAAATTGGAATTGCCTACTCAATCACCTACTTATCCTCTGATCCTTCCTTCTTCAATTTATGAGTTGCAACAAACATTAATTCAAAATTGATTTTCTCAATATTCTTTTTCTCAAAATGACCAAAATCTTGTTGATTGGATTAGTCAAGTGCCAACAATGAGGGACCAATAGTCGGTGAAGGTGTTGGTACCCTGACTTCAATCTGTTCAACCTATTCATCTCCTCTTCCTTCTATTCAACTTTATCCTTTACCTTCTCCTCAGCACCGGTGGCTTTTCCACTTGGTGTAGTTATTTATGCTTCCTCTACCTCATCAACTAATTCAATTACTGGAGGAAAATTGTCCTCAATATTATCTACCGGTTTATTGATCTCTACATCATATACATGTGTTAGTGCCGGAGGAATGTCTTCAATTATCTTTTGTTCCAAAACATATGGATCTTCACCTAGTATGCCTTAACCCTTAGCATCAACCAAAATATTCAGAATTTCATACTTAAGAGGTCTATTCATTGACGTAAACAAACTTGGTTTATCAACAAAGAATTTAATCCATGCTTCATGGGTTTACTTGACTATTTCATTCACTCAGCCTACCATAAGACTTATATGTCGGTGTCTACTCCATAAAATTGTTTTGTTAGCAAAATTTACACACTGCTGCATCTCATCTCTAGTAATAGCACCACAAATAGTCAACAATTCTTGAACCTTTATATGTTTATCTTCCTGAATAGTAGATAATCTCCTAGCATCTAACTTACTATATAAATCTACCAGTATTTGCTTCTCAATCTCAAGCAAATCTTCCTTATATATGGCTAAGTATAACAAGACTACTTCTTATATCTCCTTTTGTTCTTTATCATCCATATCGACATAACAATGTTGTATATTACTCAAAATACCATCCTTTGTAATTTGATCAATTAATTCAATAGCAAAAAGAGGACCAATAACCTTAATACTTTTACTAGATTTAAGAGTTATATCTAGATTTGATTTCTTCTTCTTATCAGGGGTAGGAGCAGACTCCTTGACCAGTTTTATTTTCCCAGTATCCTTCCTCTCCTTCAAAATTTTATTTTGAGCTTTCAGAGGAGTGACTTTGGTTTTCTATAGCTTCCCTTCCTTGGGCTTCTTCCTTTGAATTCTTATATAGATCTTAGGAATCTTCAGGGGTTCTTCCTTAGTCTCAGAACTAGATGCAACAGGGGCAATGAAGGTCTCTAGTTTCTTCCTCTTCATTATACCCTTGTCAGTTCCTACTTCCAGAGAAGCCTGTACAGCTATTGGAGTAGATGTCTCTTCTAAACCAATGATTTTTTTAATCTCAGAGGACATCTTCTAGACAACCTATCTAACCTTATTTATTTGTCCTTCCCTTTTTTTCTTGCTGAAACCTATCTTCACTTCCGATTCCTTCTGCTTTGCAATACCAAAAATTTTCTCCTTTTCATCAACCAAGGCATCTATAAGCATCTTGGCATAAAGGTCCAAGATCTATGCATCAACCTCATAGCCCATTTTAGTAACCCAGATTGTTCTAGGCTGCACTACCTCCATTAAAGTTTCATCCTTTTTGACCATGAAGCATATGTCGATAGAGTATTTATCAACTATATGCTTAGGAATCTTTTCCCTCTTCTTCATTTCTTTTTGAAATCCTTTGAAATAACCCCACATAATGTAGTCTCTATCTGGTCCCAAATTCCTCAAGGCATCCTTAATTTGTTTTCCCACCGGTATATCAAAGGCCCATTGCCTCTTACCAAATCCTAGTATCTTATTTAAAAATAAAATCATTAAACATACAATGAGATTTCCATACTGGAATGTACCTTTCTTTTCTCCCTTAATCTTTCCCAAATTTAAAATTAATTCATCGTGCATCCATTGTGATAGATCATATTTCTAATTTTATTTTACCATATTGTGTGCATAGTAGATACATGAACTAGAAATAGAGTTCAATTGATTGGATTGAGTTACCTTGCATCCGATCACCATGCTTGCAAATTGAACAACTTTATCCCTGATGGTATCAATCCACATCAACCGGATGTTAAAGGTGGCATCAGTTATCTTGTTCACTTTATTGTTCAGAATCTTCCTCTTGCTCAGTGTCTATCTGACCTGGGCTAAACTGGTGATAGCACGAATCACCTCCTTGGTAATTTTGTAGGGTCAGTCAAGCCACATGAACTCACCATGGAATCGGCTCAGCATGCACCGAATCATCTCATCCTCGAACTCGGGCATCTCCAAAATATTGGTGAAACTCTAATCCTTCAAAATTTGAAATTCCAGTTTGATCAACCTATCTTTATTCAACAAAGTGGACATGTACACTGACTTAATCTCTGATGATCCTAGATCCTCCAGAGTACAATGAATATAGGCTCTCACATCTTCCACAAAGAGAACTCCATCAGGAACCCTAGAAAATGTGTCGATTGAGTCATTGACCTTTGCAATTTGGGGGTATTATTTGAATTCTAGACGTGGTGATAGTTCTGATACTTAATATAAGTACAGATCCAATAGCCAACAAGATGAGAGGGGGGGGTGAGTCATACAAACTTAATCATCCATAAAACATTAGATTCAACCTTGGTAACATATATATCAGTCATATAACCAAAAACTGTCAAACATGCAAACTCAAAAGCATATGAACAATATAAACCTCATAACACCAGATTTAACGTGGAAACCCAATAGGGAAAAAACACTGTGGGATTTTGGACCCACTAAGAAATATACTCTTCTAGAGTATGCTCAGTTAAAAGAAAATCCTATTAAAGACTACAAACACATTGCTAGATGTGACCCGGTTAAGGGATTTCCCTCAGATCTGTTAGGATCTTCACTTTGTTAGAAGTGACCTTGTCAAAGGATTTCAAACACTCAATCAGAATGTCACCTTGCTAGAGGATTTACATATAAGACTGTTAAGTCCACTCGATTAAGAGATTTTCTGTCACTTTCACAAAATAACAATAATAAAAATCTATCTGCAACTTCACATCTAAAATGCTAAAGTAGATTCCTATTTGTTCAATACAATCTAGACATAGAACTTATCTTGTCCTTTTGTTGGGCATCTATACTCTATTATTCTAACAGGTCTTCAAGCTTCTGTGCTCGGTAATCACTATGTAGCATCCCTATGCATATACTTGCCCACATTCATTGTTTATCAATAGTTTCCTATTTATAAACAATCTTCTAACCACTTAATCTTATTGATCACATTTCCCATGATCAATCATAGCCATCAGATCTTCAATCTTGTCCAAGTTCAATGTATTCTTCGATCTGAAAACATTTTACTCCATCTTGGAACTTGCATATTTACCTTGGAACTTGTGTTAGGGTATTGCAATTCAATCTGAGCTATAGATCTTCCTACCAATCTTTCTTTACCATAGATTCTTTAACAATCTTCATACATGGTTTACCAATCATTTAATTCACTCCATCTCATCATCTTCCTTCATTAAATATCACATGTAAACATTTAATACATTCTATTATAGCTCGGTTGTAACTTGATGAATACTAAACTTCATTCAGTAGACATTTTTCCTTCATTAACCGATAGCGATAACCTTAGGGTTTACCGACTAGGTTCTTTGCCTGATAACATAGTATAGTATTAACCTTTACATTTTACAACATATGTATGATGTTAAAACAATCTAAAACATCATGATCTCATCATTGTCTGAGTTGGTAGTAGTTGCCCATTGAATAACTTATCCCCTTATTCATCATATTCTTTCTTGTGTCTTTTACCGACTTCTTTATAATCTTCATATCATACTTCTCAAGATATGGCAACATCATACTGAATTAGAAAATCAATTTCTTGACATCAATGACAAAATAATAATATCAAGATAGTAAAACATCTTTAATCAGTTATGTCCATAATCATCAACAACCTTCTCAATATCCTTATTGAAATGTCAACAATCTTTCATTGTCTGTCATAATGTAATATTGCCAACAAACTCCCCCTTTGGCATTGATGGCAAAACCAATTGATTTCACCTTTAAAAGATTGGGATTGTTGTGATTCTGAAATGCTTGAAAATTCTCTCCCCCATACATTAGACTTCTCTTGTATTTTCAGTCTTTATTTCAATTTGTAGTCTTCTCTCAGTCTTCTCCCATATATTAGTCTTCTTCCCCTTTGGTAGGTCTTGTCCCCCTTGGTAGGTCTTCTCCCCCTTTGACAACAATGCCAAAAAGAAAAGAACTAAAACATAATTTCTTTCTGTAAGAAGTTATTTCCTACTGTTGTGTATCAACTGAGTCTCGGTTAGAGCATTTATCTTCAATTCCTATTCCCTATATAATTCTCTGTATTATTCCAGTATTAGTTCCAGTACACTTTTAGAAAACATTCTAAAGTGTATAACTCCAACATCAACTCCCAAAAAAAATTTCAATAGAGTCATCGGATTGATGCTTTCACCAAACTCGATCAGTGAATGGAAGATAGGGGTAGGACCCCTAACTTACTTCTAAGATATTCAAAAGTGTCCTTTGGTAGTGGCTTGGTGAAGATATCTGCAATTTGCTCCTTTGTGCTAACATATTCCAACACCACTTTCTTCTCTTGAGCTTCTTCTCTAAGATAATGATATTTGATAGATATGTGCTTTGTCTTAGAGTGCATAACAGGATTCTTTGAAATATTAATGGCACTGGTATTGTCACAGAATATAGTTACTAGCTTGGTAACTTTCTCATTTATACCTTCCAACAGTTGTTTGATCCATGCAATGTTGGTACAATTCAGTGCTGCAGCAACATATTCAGCTTCGGCTGTTGACTGAGAAACACATCCTTGTTTCTTGCTAAGCCAACTCACTTGTCTTTCTCCTAAAAAAAAAGCTCCTCCACTTGTGCTTTTCCTATCATCAATGTTGCCTGCCCAATCAGCATCAGTATAAACTTTTAAATCAAAATCATTTCCTTTCTGATATACTAAGCCATAATCTTCAGTGCCTTTTAAGTATCTAAAAATTCTTTTGATTGCCGTCATGTGTGTTTCCTTAAGATCTGTAGAAAATCTTGTAACAATACCTACTACATGTGCTATATCTGGTCTGTTGTGAACAACATATTGTAGCTTTCCAATCATGGATCGGTAAAGTGTCTCATCAACAGATGCAGATTCATCATTCTTTGATAATTTACAGTTGGTAGTCATAGGAGTACTTACTGGTTTTGAATCCTCCATTCCAAATTTCTTTAAGATTTCCTTTATGTACTTGGATTGAGTAATAAAAATCTCATTTTTCATTTGTAGTATCTGTAAACCTATAAAATACTTTATCTCACCGATTAATGACATCTCAAATTCTTTGCTCATTTCATTTCCAAAGTTCTTGCATAAAGAGTCATTTCCACAAAATATAATATCATCAACAAATATGGCTGAGATCAATATTCCATTTTCATCATTCTTCATGTACATGTTGCTATTCTCACTTGTCCTTATAAAACCAATCTTAATCAAATAAGAGTGTAATCTCTCATACCATGCTCTAGGTGCTTGTTTCAAACCATATAAAGCTTTCTTCAATTTACATACCTGATCTTTATTATTGTCTTCAACAAATCCTTCAGGTTGTTCAATGAAAACTTCTTCTTCTAATATTCCATTCAGAAATGCAGATTTGACATCCATTTGATATACCTTGAAGTTGTTGAAAGTAGCATATGCCAACAATGTTCTTACTCCTACAAGTCTAGCAACAGGTCCAAAAGTCTCACCATAATCAATTCCTTCTTCTTGGGCATAACCTTTGCAAACTAATCTTGCTTTATTCCGAATGACCTCCCCTTTTTCATTTATCTTGTTTCTAAAGATCCACTTTGTACCGATTACATTTTTGTCCTTTGGTCTTGGGACCAGTGTCCATGTGTCATTCTTCTTGATTTGATCAATCTCTTCTGTCATAGCATTTATCCAATCTTCACTGTTAAATGCCTATTTCACTATTCTTGGTTCAAATTCAGATATCAAACATGTGTTCTATCTTAGTTTGTTCCTTTTCATCACTGGATCATTCTTATCTCCTATAATCTGACTTGGTGCATGATGTCTTCTGACATACTTGGCTAATACAGGCTCGGTAGGCTCTGTATGATCTTCTTCATCACTCGGTAACTGGATATTTTCTTCATTTTCTTCAATAGTTTTCTTGGTAGGACTTCTCAGTTGCACATAGACAAATCCATCATAGTCTTCTGGTTCTTTGGAATTTCCTTCATCATTTCTTTCTGCAAATTCATCAATTTTCACATTTTCACTTTCTACTATTTTGTTAGATGATTTGATCAGACATTTAAATGCTTTGCTTGTAGAAGAATATCCTAGAAATGTTCCTTCTTCACTTTTCTGATCAAACTTGCCATTTTTATCATCTTTATGAACATAGCATTTACTTCCAAAGATTTTAAAATAACTTACATTAGGTTTCTTGCCATACCAGATTTCATAAGATGTCTTCAAAGTACCTTTCTTCAATTGAACTTGGTTCAAGGTGTAAACAGCTATGCTTATTGCTTCTCTCTAAAATTTTTGTGGAACTTTCTTTTCAATCATCAGTGTTCTAGCACAATCCACAATAGATCTATCTCTTCTTTTAGCTATTCCATTCTGCTGTGGAGTTCTGAGTGCAGAGACTTGTCTTTTTATACCATGATCATTGCAAAATAGGTTGAACTCATCAGATGTGAACTCTCCTCCTCTATCTGATCTAAGACATTTCAGTTGTCTTCCTATTTCATTTTCAACTCTAGCCTTGTACCATTTAAACATTTGAAAAGCTTCTGATTTTTCTTTTAAAAACATTACTGACATCATCCTTGAATAATCATCCACAAATAATATGAAATATTTATCACCATAATAACTATGAACTTTCATAGGACCACAAAGATCAGTGTGCACAAGATCTAAAATTCCCTTAGAAGTATAGGACTTACTTGTAGAGCTTTATCTTGTCATCTTACCCATCTGGCATCCTCGGCACATAGCATTCTCAAGTTTTTCAAGACTTGGTATACCTCTTACTCGGTGCTTCTTACTTATCTTGATCAGATTATCAAAATTAACATGACAAAACCTTTTATGCCATAACTAGGTATCATCAATCTTTGCATACAAACACTTATTGTGAGTTGAATCAAGGTGAAATGTATTACCTTTTGTTTGTGTCCTGGTAGCAGCTAACTTTCCATACTTGTCATGAACTTTGACAATTCCTTTATGAAATTCTATTTGGTAACCTGTGTTGTTTAGCTGTGCTACACTCAACAAATTGTATTTCAAACCTTCAACCCAATAAACATCATGGCATCTTGCATTATCAAGAAGTGTTATGGATCCTTTACCTTTTACCAGACATGGTGCATCATTACCAAATCTAACATAGCCTCCATCATAATCTTCTAACATAACAAACTTGTGTTTATCTCCTGTCATATGATGTGAGCATCCACTATCTATAATCCAAGAATCATTAGTGTTTATGTGAGATATTAGGGCTTTTTCTTCATACCTTTCTTCATCTGATCCATCCTTGATAGCCACATAAACAACTTCCTCTATATCAGTCTCATTTGATTTATCATCGTTAGATTCCTCATCAGCTATTAAGCGTGTCTTTCTATCTCTTCTTCTGAAGTCTCGATGTCCTCTGTAATGGTTATCTTTCTATCTATCATCTCAGTAATCTCTCTTTTGAGTAAAATCTTTGTCAGGATAGTTAGAAGCCATATGTCCAATCTTATCACAATTGAAACATTTCAAAGGTAGTTTTCCTTTATACTTACCTTTGCCTCTCGGTAACCTTTTGGCAAATAGTGCTTCAAACTCTTCTTGCTTTCTAATTTCTTCATACAGTTTGTGTACTTCTTCCATGTTCTTCTGAAATCTTTCACTTGCTCCACTGTGATCTCCTTTAGAGTACTTATACTTTCTTTCATTGTAATCATTAGATTCATTCAGATGAAAAGAACTAAATGCATATTCAACTTTATTTACCGATGACCCACTATTCTCAAAATTACTTAACTCAAATGCATGTAGCTTACCAATAGTACCATCCAAAGAAACTAGCATATTAGGTATAGACCTCAATTCATTGATTGCAGAGACTCGAATTGCATAGGCAGGTAGAAGGGCTCTTAACAACTTACTTGTTACATCCTTTTCTTTAATAGTTCCTCCTGCTCCTTTGATTTGATTTACAATCTCCTTTAGTTTTGTACTGTACTGGGTTATGTTCTCACCTTCATTCATCCTCATAGATTCAAGTT
The DNA here is from genome assembly GCF_030272615.1 of Cryptomeria japonica. Taxonomy (NCBI): domain Eukaryota; kingdom Viridiplantae; phylum Streptophyta; class Pinopsida; order Cupressales; family Cupressaceae; genus Cryptomeria; species Cryptomeria japonica. The sequence goes on along the minus strand of NC_081409.1, from coordinate 498,880,839 downwards.
GTCCTCTTAAACTATCTACTTTTTCTCTTTGAACATGTTCAACTCCTCCATATACAGATATGAGCTTAGTCCACATTGCCTTTGCATCATTCCAGCCTTCTAGATCATTAAACTCTGAATCGGTCAATGCAAATGTTATTTCAATCATTGCTTGAATATGTTCTTTCTTTGCCTTTATCTATTCCATAGTCAATGGATAGGTGCTTGGTGCAACAAAATAATTCTCCAGATAGTATATAGCATATTCTCCAACTCCTGATAGATGTAGCTTCATCCTTTTCTGCCATGTAGAGAAACTTGACTTGTTCAACTTTGGTGCATCCCTCTTATACATCTTTGGATCTTTAACTTAAATGCCTTTAAACTTTCCTTTTGGAGTCCAAAGCTCTGATACCAACTGATAGTTCTGATACTTAATATAAATATAGAACCAATAGCCAAAAAGATGAGAGGGGGGGTGAATCATACAAACTTAACCATCCATAAAACATCAGATTCAACCTCGGTAACATATATATCAGTCATATAACCAAAAACTATCAAACATGCAAACTCAAAAGCATATGAACAATATAAACCTCATAACACCAGATTTAACGTCGAAACCCAAATAGGGAAAAACCACTGTGGGATTTCAGACCCACTAAGAAATATACTCTTCTAGAGTATGCTCGGTTAAAAGAAAATCCTGTTAAAGATTACAAACACATTGCTAGATGTGACCCGGTTAAGGGATTTCCCTCAGATCTGTTAGGATCTTCACTTTGTTAGAAGTGACCTTGTCAAAGACTCAATCAGAATGTCACCTTGCTAGAGGATTTACATATAAGGCTGTTAAGTCCACTCGGTTAAGAAATTTTCTGTCACTTTCACAAAATAACAGTAATAAAAATCTATCTACAACTTCACATCTAAAATGCTAAAGCAGATTCCTATTTTTTCAATACAATCTATACATAGAACTTATCTTGTCCCTCTACTGGGCATCTATACTTTGTTATTCTAACAGGTCTTCAAGCTTCTGTGCTCGGTAATCACTATGTTGAATCCCTATGCATACACTTGCCCACATTCATTGTTTATCAACAATTTCCTATTTATAAACAATCTTCTAACCACTTAATCTTATTGATCACATTTCCCATAATCAATCATAGCCATCAGATCTTCAATCTTGTCTAGGTTCAATGTATTCTTCGATCTAAAAACATTTTATCCCACCTTGGAACTTGCATATTTACCTTGGAACTTGTGTTAGAGTATTGCAGTTCAATATGAGCTGTAGATCTTCCTGTCGATCTTTCTTTACCATAGATTCTTTAACAATCTTCATACATGGTTTACCAATCATTTAATTCGCTCCAGCTCATCAACTTCCTTCATTAAATATCACATGTAAACATTTAATACATTTTGTTATAGCTCGGTTGTAACTCGGTGAATACTAAACTTCACTCGATAGACATTCTGCCTTCATTAACCGATAGCGATAACCTTAGGGTTTACCAACTAGGTTCCTTAGGGTTTATCGATTAGGTTCTTTGCCTAATAACATAGTATAGTATTAACCTTTACATTTTACAACATATGTATGATGTTAAAACAATCTAAAAAATCATGATCTTATCATTGTCTAACTCGGTAGTAGTTGCCCATTGAATAACTTATCCCCTTATTCATCATATTCTTTCCTGTGTCTTTTACCGACTTCTTTATAATCTTCATATCATACTTCTCAAGATATGGCAACATCATACTGAATTAGAAAATCAATTTCTTGACAACAATGACAAAATAATAATATCAAGATAGTAAAACATCTTTAATCAGTTATGTCCATAATCATCAACAACCTTCTTAATATCCTTATTGAAATGTCAACAATCTTTCATTGTCTGTTATAATGTAATATTGCCAACAAGTGGATGATCCTTAATGTCCACCACAATAGGGGTAACCACATCTGCCGAAGTGGGAGCAGATCTAGAAGCCATTTCAATTTCAAAAAAGTAGCATGAAAACAAAGAAAATACCTCTCAACCTATGTCGGTGAAAACCTTTAGAAAATCCACTCTGAAAATATTGAAATTGCTAGAAAATGCTCTTAATCACCTTTGATCACCTTAAACTCTCTCTGCTTCACTCTTAGTGATGTGTGATCAAAATGAAGCAAATTTTCCCTTTTTATTCTATGAAACCCTAATTTCTTATTGACATTAATGCATGTCGGCATATCAAATTCAAAATCCATTATCTTAGTGTCGGTTATCCTCTAGACTAACTTCTCCAAGATCTGAAACAATCTTTCAGACCACTACCGAGGGTAATGTAGGATCTATCATTAATTTGCCTCCCCTTAAGGCTAATGCCTTAGTTACCAGATGTGATTCTTGCCAATGCAGGAACATTCTGCTCTGTCGGTTGAGTGAATTTGCCTATGTCGATTGATCTTCAAACTTCCAAACCCACTATTTTGCATGAGCTTGCTAGATTTAATCAACCTTTTTCTTTCCCTTCTTATTGGATGTGTCATTCCTTTCTAGTATATTATTTCTTCTATAATATTTGGCAATGTGTCCTATTTTGTTTCATGCATAGCAAGTAACATTGTTCTTTTGAATTGCCCTGTTGTATCCTTGATCATTCCTTGACCTACATTGATTAGCCATATGTCCAAACTTTCCACATGCATGACATCTCGCATTCATTCTACAATCTTTTGTCCTATGACCATACTTTTTACGATTTGAAAACTGACCGAGAACTGTATTATTATTATTTTTTATTTGCTATATTTCTACATTGACTTTCTCTATGACCAAACTTATTGCAAACAAAGCATCTACCTGTAAATTTATGTGCATTGGGTTATCTTACTGGTGATATTTGATTCTTGTTGTCTGGTGGATTCTCTTGATTTGTAGTATTGGAGCTTTCTCCATGCTCAAATTCAAGACCTCTAGTGTCTCCAGTGTCTCTTTGATTCTTGAGTAATTCATCAAGATTTGCAGAATTGACCCTGAACTTTTCTTTGTATTCATTTGCAACATCTTGATCACTTCTTAGGACTATCACCATTCTTTCCAACTCTTGCTCATTATTTTGTGATTGCACCAATTCAGTTCTCAACACATCATTCTCATGTGCCAACCTAATGCATTCCTATGATCTATCTTTCAGAGATACAACAATATTCTATTCATTCTTCTTTCAGTCTTCAATCTCCTTGGACATCCTCTTAAGGGCATTCTTCTCTTCATCATCCACACTTTGTAAGAGTTCCTTTGTTTTAACTTGAGTAGATGATAACCTCTCCTATAGGGTAAGGATGAATTCCTTTGCAGAATTCAACTCATCTTGTAGCTTAAAGTTCTTCAAACTTTTAGCATCATAGTCTTCAAGTTCTACTTCAAGTTCCTTCTCTATGCTCATCTCCATGGATTCCAAATTCAAGATCTTTCTCAAGCTATTAGACTTATTCCAAGGCACCAGGCTCTAATATGAATTGTTGGGATCCAAGAACACTAAGAGGGAGGGGTGAATCAGTCTTCTGTACATTAGAATATTTTTAACCTTATTAACAAATCCACTTATTAACCGGTATGTATGAAAGAAAGTAACAATAAGTAATAGCAATACAACCACAAGAATAAACACCATAACACAAAGATTTATAAGTGGAAAACCTCAAAGAGGAAAGAACATAGTGGGAATGGGGAACCACGATATCTATCCACTAGCTAAATAAATAAATATTACAATAGTGGCCTGCACATGCAAGAAGGCACACTTCCTAGAGTGCACTGTTCATCACAAAAGGAGCCTCACTGACTATGGATATGAAGTACTTAATTACAAAGAAAATCTAAACTCTGAATGTCCATCTGACATGCTAGATAAGTTTTAGTTTAAGAACTATCTGTACCAGTTTATACTGTAACCTCCCTTATTAGTAACTTAGATTGATATCCAATCTTCTAGACAAATAACCAGGACCAACTACAGATCTTTACATTAGCATTCAGTCGATCAAGATCTTGCTCACATAACATTCCATAACCTTTCGCATCTCTGTATATGCAAAATGACCTAACCAGATTGACTTATATACCCATTACATGTATAAACATAAATGCCTTATGTAGGCTCACAATCATATTTTAAAAGATATGAGACATGTCGACCTAGAAAAAATATAAACATAAAAATATGACCGTTGCTGCTTCCATGTTTGTCGGATCAATTTCCTATGTCGTCCTTAGAATACCAGATCCAAGTTTGTTGATTACATGCCTGCCAATTCCCAGAATGTCGGTGATGTGAATGTTGGTTACCTTGATTGCTGAATCTACCATGAAGTGAGTTTCCATCAATGACAATACCTAGAACCCGGATGAGTGTCAATTTCCAACAATGATACCAATTGTTAGGATAACCAGTGAACAACTGAGAGGGGGGGTGAATCAGTTGTCAATAGATTATAAAACTTTAAGGACACAAAATCTTTTATCGAAATGCATAAACCAAATACCGAAATAGTAGATATAACAATTAATCACAAACATAAATCACAAAACAATTACCAACCATCCACAACACATAAAACTGATATTTATACGTGGAAAACCCGCTAAAGGGAAAAACCATGGTGGGAAGCCTACCCATAGTCAGATAATACTTCTGCAATAAGTATGTGATTATGATAAGAGGGGCCTACACATTTAGGAAGGACAACGTCCTAGAGCGCACTACTCATCACAAGAGGAGCCTCATTGACTATAAAAGAAATCCACACTACAATCCAAAAAGATGAATGAACTGGAAGAATAGCATCTCCTATGCCTGAGTATAGTTCTCATTAAGCTCAATACAAGAGGTTTTAAGACTCTTACACAAACCCAATTCAACCACCTATGATTGACCAAAACCTTTGCATATGATTACAACTTTATTTGCACATAGATAATCCCATAACCCACATACCACGATCTACAAAGAGATCTTACATCATATTTATACCAACCTAGAACCTAAATAATTAGGTTGGCCACCTAAAAGATAAAACAAAAAATTAGTTACATAATCCCACAAACCAATGTTAACCCAAGTCAGCCTAAGACCAAAATAACATAAACCAAATAATAAATCCAACCGGTAACACATCGGGAGCATCAACCAACACGTTACATAAACTGGTTCATAACCTAACAAAACAAGACCGGACCTATAATAGGTTGCCATAAGCCAAATGAAACACCACCGATCAGCTCAAACATGAATAAGATAACCATCAGCATCCTAATAACCTTCGAGAAGCCACACCAACACCACTTATCAGATTCATCAAAATATCTTCAACAAAGCACTGTCAATAAAACCCTTACCGGTAACCAAAAGGCATACTAGAACAAATGATAGCATCCAGATCATCAAATCCCAAACAAACTGAATGTGATATGCATAAGGAAAACATGAATAATGAGTCCAAACCAATTCCAACAACTGGAACATGCCGGAGAAGATCTCCAGATCAACATCATAAACCAACCACTCTAGCAGAATTGATTGTGTTGCATTGATGTTTCTACATCTCAATATGATTAAAAAACTACTTAGAAGTGGCCTCCCCTTTTAGAAAACAAAGATTGCATCTATCTAGGTTATGCCACATCTCAATATGATAAAAAACTAGAGAGATGTGAAATGAACCAATTGAATTCTGAAATATGGGTAATCACTTTACTATCTACAAAAAACTTCACTAGTAAGAAAAGACTAGAGTCATAGATTGAGACAAGAATGCAAAGTTCTGATGGTGGGTTTTGTAAATAGATGACATTTTAAAATATCACAAAGAGACTATTTGATCTCTTGCTCTTTTTCTTGTTCACACAATTTATCAAACACCATACATCTATACCCTCTACCACAGAGCACATAGGCAATGAAATCAATTAAAGTGAGGTCTGCCACCAGGAAGTAGAAAAGATCCATACATCCATGCTTAAGGTTTGAAGGCATCCAACAAGGATTGTTATCCCTCTTTGTAATGTCCATAACAATTTTCACTAGTAAACAACTAACGTAATGTCCAAGTGACATGGAGTTCATGCAACAGGCACTTCCAAAGCTTCTAAGTGCATTAGGTGATTGGTTATTGAAAAGTTCTAATTGACCCACATACATGAACACCTCTAAAACCCCTATTAGAGAATACTAAGGAATGTGCTAGAAAATGGTGAGAGAGCTTATGTTGTGACCTTTATTGCTGGTTGCTTTCAATCTATACACCTCAACTAGACCGGCTACGTCAAGAAAATGTTAGTTTCATGAACAATCATTACAATTAATTATTTGTTTTAGGGTGTTTAATAATTGTAACCATGATCTTTTACAGTCTAGTTATGAAAGGCTCATCTTGGATTTCTTAACATTGTGCATTGATGAGAGATTACTAAGGCCAACTTTATTATCATATGATTGAAAGCAATAATAACTATTAAGAATCAAAAGCTCAAAGACAAAGATAAAATTGAGATAAGCAACAAATAATAGTGTGATAGGTGAAGGTAACACTATTCTTTCAATAAATAACAGAGGATATATGGGTGTGAACAACAAAATGCAATATGAGGAGGCCACACATAAGATGAATTGTCATGAAGGTATCAGACATGTGGCATCAATAACCTTGTGTTTGGTGAATGACGGATGCATACAATGCTTGTGAAACATAAACATGCTATTAAAATGAATTTTCATATAAATATTGTAATGTAAATTCTAATCATGTATTATTTTCCACAATATATATTCAGATATAAAAATTAGATTTTGATATCTACTTTTAAGACATGTATGTATACATGCAGCCAACCTTACATTCAACACTACTATTTTGCAATTCATGTATGTTCACTAGGGGCTGCACATGTTGAGCTAGACATCTTGGAAGCTTAGATCAACATTCTAATTATGTTTTTAACATCCAAAATCCCATTATAGCATTCAATGTCTTAAAAATTGTTGTAGTACACTATATAGAATTATAGTATCTTCGATAGTTTCAAACTATGTGTGTATCAATCATGTCAAATTTATGTTCATTATACTAAATCTAGTCCTTTTCTCATTCATCTTCCCTATCAAGATCCTCAAACCAATTTTGATGTTTGCAATTTTGTGGGATGGGTTGAAACATAGGTGTTCTATTGGAGAATACTCAGCCTTCTCCTCACATTCAAGCACTCAATCAAGTCTCTTTGATGACAAACAAAGTGACCAAATCCATCTTGTATAGGGTGAAGTGGATGTGCACATGATGGTCTAATCCAAGTTAGGATGAGATGTGTCTACTCTTGAATTTTTTTGACAAATCTTCTAAATTCTTATCAATAAGAGTAAGTGTTGCCAAATCAGCTGAGTGAGTCAAAATTCCTTTCAAGTTGTTGATGGGCAGGGGTACTCAAAGAGAGTCAATCCTTTTCCAAAGGGAAGTCAAATGATGTCTTAGTGGGACCCCTTCACTCTACACCAGTCTATCAACCAAACAAAATATCCAAACTCTCTAGGAGAGCTCCCAATAAGTATGTGCTCACTAACTGCTTAGGCATGGTTGAGATTCACAAGGGTAAATCCAACCTTACTCTATCAAACTCCTAACATATGCTTGCAGAAGTTGTAGTAGGTGTCCATAAGGTTTTTCAAAGTCAACCAACTAGTTTGGTGTTTGGGTTTCACTCATTTCTCCATTGCTCCTTCTTTTCCTTATTTTCTAGGCCTAATAGCCATAGAGCCCCAATTAGCCCTACCTAACTGGTTTTTGTGGAATTACTCAAAATTTTCCCAAAGAACTAGGAAAACTCTTTTATGATCTAAGTACCCTTATGGAAGAACTTTGAGATTCATCTACTGAGGAAACTAGGTCTATTCATACAGGTACGAAACCCAAAAACTGGCATATTTGAAGGGTTTTGGGGTCTTTTTGGTCTCCTTCCAAGGGTTTAATGTCTTCCCTAGTTTTCCACACCTCCAAACTTACACATAGGCTCTGTCACACCCCACTTTCTCATTCCAACCACTTGGCAACTTCAAACTTGATCATCCCTATAGGCACTTGAAAAATTTCAATCATTTCCTAGCTGAGCTATGAGTGAGCTCACCTAGGATTTGATGTCCAGTGGCCTTACAATGAGCTCCAAATCAAAACAAAAATAATGTACACTATAAAAAGGTTCCATGGCTTGAGTCCCAAGGGCTATTGAGGGAAACTCAAAGAAATTCAAGCTGGAACCATGTTTGGGCCTCTAAAACCCTTGCTCAGGCTGAGAGAAATATAAAATCAAAACTCAATTCAAACCTGCAACAAAGACTAACTCAAATGCTTCCTGAGCACTAAAATAGCATGTACAAAGAAATTATCAAAGAATGGCAATGAAATCAATCCATGAAGTACGGACTGTTGCATCAAATTTGAGAAAATACAAGGTAAAAATTGGAAAATGGTCTTCAAAATGTATAATGATTTTCTCCATGTGTTCACCAACCTAATTACATTCATCTAAGGGAATTTATATGCCATTTTGAACCTAACTAACTCTCCATCAATTTCTTACCCACCGATTTGCTCAAACTTTCAAAAAGTTGCTCAAAGTTGTGAAATGTTGTCAAGCAACATTGACAACTTTTGCCAAAAAGTGCATTTTTGCATTTCATGCATTATTCCTCATTCTAAACCACCTACGATGACTTAAAATCACTAACATGACATGTCTCAATGCCAAATAATGATTTTCAAGATGTTTGACACCAAAATGCACGTTTATGCCATTTTAGGCTTACAAGGGCTTATTAGCCAAAATTGAGTAAATGCATGATCCCATTGACATTCAAACTCCAAACAAATAGAAAACACACACGTGGACCTATGAGTAGTCCATTATTAACAAACCAAAACCAACCTAAATACTAACACACCAAAATGTAGAAAATGCACTCAAAACTAGGTGATACTGCACCACAGTCCCCCAATGAGAAAGAAGTCAAGTGACTCCTTTAGGTAACAAAGAAAGGGGAACTCCAAGATTAGAAATTTTTTCCTCAAGTACACAAGTAGCCTTAGATGCTGGAAGGTGTTTCCATTTGATCAAGTGCTCCATATGGATGGTATGCCTTAGTTTCTTATAAACTCTAGAGTCTAACACCTTCTCGGCTTGTGGAATGGGTGCAAGTGGTAAGGGCAGGTCTAAAAGTGCTTGAGAGACCTTTGAGACTCTACTATCTTCTTCTGGAATTGTGCCCTTATACTACACCAAATCTGCAACATTGAAGATGGGAGATAAAGCCATATCACCAGGTAGGTCCAACTTGTAAGCATTATTGTCATACTTGGCCAAGATTTTGCAAGGACCAATCCTCCTCATCTAAAGCATACTAGGGACACCTTTTTGAAGACTTTCCTTGTTCAAATGAATCATTACCATATCCCCAAATGCAAATTGTACATCCTTTCTTTTCTTATCTACTCTTTCCTTGATTCTTTGAGTGGTGTGTAATAGGGTTGTCCTAACCAACTCATGAACCTCTTGCATGGATTGAGCCATGTCCAAAAAATGTCCACTCTGTTGTCCCATCTTTCTAACATCTTTGAGCTCCAAAACACCTCTAGGATGAAGGCCATACACAATTTCAAAAAGGTTTTTACCGGTTGACCTATTCACACTGTCATTGTAGACAAACTCAGCTTGATGGATTATTTGATCCCAAGCTTGTCCATACTCCTTTGCCAGGAATCTAAGAAGGTTTCCAAGTGTTCCATTGACCACCTCTGTTTGGCCATCCATTTGGGGATGATAGGCTTTACTGAAAGACAAGTTAGTACCCAATATTTGCCACAAAGTCTTCCAAAAATGACTAGTAAACTTTGCATCTCTATCTAATACAATGTTGATAGGTAAACCATGAGTTCTAATAACCTCCTTGAAAAGTAAGTGAGAAATGTGGCTAGCATCATGAGTGACCGTAGATGGAATAAAATGGGCCATCTTGCGAAACCTATCTACCACAACATAGATGCTATGAAACCCTGATTTGGTTTTAGGCAAGCCAACAACAAAATCCATACTTACACACTCCCATGGCCGGTTTGGGATAGGTAAGGGCTGATAAAGACCATAATTGGAAGAGGTACCCTTATCTCTTTGGAAAACCACACATTGTTCCACATATTTCCTAATATCTCTTTGCATCTTGGGCCAATAGTAAAATCTTTGGACAAGTTCCAAAGTCTTGTTCAAACCAAAATATCCACTTAGGCATCCATTGTGCTTCTCTTGCATCATATTTTCTATCATAGACCCTTTAGGTACACATAATTGTCCTCCTTTGAACAAAAGTCCATCTTGTAAGGTGTAATCTGCATATTCACTATGAAAATGGTTTCCAAACTCTTGGCAAACCTTGTAGGCAACAACAAAGTCTTCATCATCTTCATACAAGTCCTTGAAACTATCCACTCCAATACTTTTGAGATGCACTTCTTGCACTGTTAGTAACTATCTACTCAATGCATTAGCTACTTTATTACATTGTCCTTTCTTGTGTTTAATGGTAAAGGTATATGACTGCAAATACTCTACCCATTTAATATGCCTATGGTTCAACTTTTCTTGAGAATTGACAAAGCTAAGAGCTTGATTATCAGTATAAACCACAAATTCCTTAGGCAACAAATAATGCCTCCATTTCGTAAGGGATTGAACAATTGCATACAGCTCCAAATCATAAGAGGAATACCTTTTCTTTGCATCATTGATCTTCTCACTAAAAAATGCAACTGATCTATTGTCTTGGCTTAAAACTACTCCATCCACTATGTTGCTTGCATCATATTCAATGGTGAAAAGCTTGTCAAAACTTGGAAGAATGAGTACTGATTGAGTAGCCACCTTTGTCTTCAAGAGATCAAATCATCTTTGTTCTTCCTTTGTCCATTTAAACTTGGTTTTTATACCTCCCTTGATTGTCTCAAGCATGGGTGCACATATTTCACTAAATCCTCTGATGAACTTTTTATGGAATTGAGCCAAGCCATGAAAAATTTCTTACTTCACTTGTTGTTTTAGGTGTAGGCTAGCTAATTATAGCTTCCACCTTAGAATTATCCATCTTCAAATCACCTCTTTAGATTACAAACCCAAGATACACCAACACCTATTTCATAAACTCACATTTCTCCAAATTGATCGTTAGTTGCTCATCACATAGTTTCCTCAATACAATCTCTATATGCTTAAGATGTTCATCTTTAAACTTGCTAAAAATTAAGATGTCCTCTAAGTAAACAACGTCAAATTTACCAATATAGTCCTTGAGTACTTCATTCATGAGTCTCATGAATGTGCTAGGAGCATTTGTGAGTCCAAATGGCATAACAAGCCATTCATAGAGTCCTTCTATGGTCTTGAAGGTTGTCTTCCATTCATCACCCTCCTTGATTCTGATTTGGTGGTAACCACTCTTGAGGTCTATCTTGGTGAAGTATTCAACACCTTCTAAACAATCCATCAAATCTTCAATTCTTGGAATGGGAAATCTATACCTAATGGTAATCTGGTTTATGGCTCTTGAATCAATGCAAAGTCTCCAAGTATCTCCCTTCTTTAGGGCCAAAATGGTGGGTACTACACATGGGCTGATGCTCTTTCATATTAGTCCATTGTCTAAGAGTTCCTGTATTTGCTTGGCTATCTCCTTGTTCTGATCCTATGTCATTTTGTAAGCTGCCTTATTGGGCAATGAAGCTCTAGGTATGAAATCAATTTGGTGACTTATGACACATTGAGGAGGCAATGTTGCTAGTGTTCCATCACTGATAATGTCCTTAAACTGATTTGGGAGCTGCTGCACTTCTTTAGGAATGCATACTTTCTTCTCTTTGCTATCTTCTTTTTTCTTTAAAACAATGGCAAACCCCACTCCTTCTCCTTCCTTGAGTGTGTTGATGAACTTTTTCTCACCAACTACCAGCACATTAGAACCTTTTGATCTATGCTCTAGTTGGTCTCCTATGGACTGAATTTTGTAGGTGACTCCATCCTTTTGAAAGGTATAAGCATTCTTCTCTCCATGGTGTATTTCTTTTCTGTCAAACTACCATGGCCTACCTAGGACTAGGTGGCAAGCATCCATGGGCAAGATGTCACACAAGATTTTGTCCTTGTAGCCTCCTATAGTGAAATCCACCCAATTTTGTTCATTCATAGGAACATGATGCCCTTTGGTGAGCCATGTAACCCTATAAGGATCACTATGTTAGATACTTGAATAGTCCCAAAGACACTAAGGGGGGGGGGGGGTGAATCAGTATCTAACTGGTAGACTAAATATTTAAACTTGTTTGCAACTTTACAACCCAAATTAATGTACTGATAAACAAGCAATAAAGCAATAAAGAGAAATGACAATATAACCATGAATGTACACCATAACACAAATATTTTTGGCAAGGAAAACTAGTAGGGGAAAAACCTCAATGGGATTTGTGACCCACAATATTTACTCACTGGCCAACATGAATAAATATTACTTATACACTAGGGGCTTGCACATGCACAAAGGCCAACATCCTAGAGCTCACTTCTCAATACAAAATAGGAGTCCCACTGACTACAAAATTGGATGATTAAATCCAATGTCAATGTACTTCTCAAAATAGCATCTGCAATGTTGGATTTAGTATTGGTTTAAGCTCTACCAAATACCTCTGCCATAAACCTTTCCTTGCTTTTCTCTGCTCTTATTTGCTCATAAAATTATTACATCAAAATGCATATACATATATTCGCTCTCATATTCATTACCTAATTACATATCCTTCCTTCACTTACATACCATTCATACTTTTCACACTTACAAAATGACCTATAAGATCTCATACATATATGAGCCTTTACCATACATCATGTCATCTATACAATATAATTACAAGACAAAACAATATAATTTCCATGTCAGCTCAGAGTGCCAGTAAGATCTTCTATCGATGTAGACTAGATGCGAGTGAGAATAATCTTGTTATGCCTGTCGGTTCTGGTAGATGATGTCTATTGCCAGTGTAAGCTATGAACAATGTTACCCGTTGGTTTCCATCAATGGCAACATAAACTATTCTCATCCGAGTGTATAATGCCAACAATCTCCCCCTTTGGCATTAATGGAAACACTCATGAGAAAAATCCAAAAACTGATATCCAAAAATAGGAGTGCTCCCCCTGAGCAAATGATCTCTTTTGTACATTTTTCTCAACACTACTACTCCCCCTTTGACATCAATGACAAAGGATGTAAAAAGGAATCAAAGAATTAAAAATTCTATCTCATAGCCTATATTTGGTTGTGTACAATCTGAAAGATATCTGCCAAAAATTAGATTAAGACTCTTTATAAATTTGATGCTATCAAAAATAATGGTTCCAGTCTGTTGGATCATACCGATCAGATAATGCATCTATTGCTCCAGTGATCTTTCTCCTTGAATTGTTTCTTTAGACAGCTCAACCCATTGAGTTATAAGGTTGTCCAATCTAGGACCAATTTTGTTTTTCAGCTCACGTGCCTTTATTATTATCCTTGCTTTTTCTTTTTCTAGTTTCTCAATCTTTTCCTCAAAAACTGCCATTTCTTGATCAAAAACTGAGGTAAGTTCCGAAGAACCTATCATGTTGTCTTCTATATCATCAATCTCTTTTAGTGTTTTATTTATCTCTTCCTCAATGTCTTCTCTCAGGTTGTGAGGCTTGCATGCTTCCTTATACAATTCTTTATATTCCAAAATAGTGGAATTAAGTACTAGTAATAAAGAATCAATATGCTCAGTACAATCCTTGATAGTCTTATCAAAGAATTCACTTTTCTCCTTATTCACCCTTTCCTTAACAGTCTCTTCATTTATTTTATCTACTGTTAGAATATTTGAAGCAATGAATTTGGACAATGTGTCCTATTTACCTAAAGATCCATCAATACAATCTATCTTACATGTTGGTGCAATCATTTTCAAAATAGGTAATGTATCGTCAATGGCCTTAAATGCTAAGGTATTGCAATCTATGATCCTCTTTATTGAATCCTAGAGTACATCTATCACATTAGTAGGTCTGTAATCCATAGTAGAAGTGCTAGGTAGAGTCAGATGTTCTGCAGTAGGTTTCTTATCATGTCTAAATGTCTGCACATTAACCACTTTAGCTATCTTACTTCCATCATTGACCTTTTCTTTGTCCACTATTTCTTCCTTTTGCTCACTCTGTGATTCAATTTTTTTTGCAACCTTACTGTCATCCTTACTCTCTGCCTTGTTGACTGTCAGTTCAGCTATACTCTGTTCTTGTCCTTTTTGGTTTCAGTTTGTGCTTCTATTTCTGCTTCTACCAGTTTCTCAGTGTTAAGCTGAGTAGCTTCTGGGATGGTATCCATTTCCTTAACTTCAGTGGGTATCTGAATGTTTTGAGAGTCAATAGTGTTGATCGGTGACTCAAAGATTTCAATATTTGTAGCTTCAGTTTGCTTTACCTCTATGGTTTCCTTATCCATGACAATGTTGAAGTCCTGAGTGCCCACATTCATGGTAAAAAGAATGTTTGACTTTGGATTAGTGTAATCTTGTGTCATCTCTTCTGCCTTCTCTTCCGGTTGACTGTCAATTTGTATTGATTCCTCTACAGTTATTGGTGGGGTGTCCTATGCTGGTGGAGGAAGGTTATCCTTGACCGTTATATCAGGTACACTACCAATTTTACTTTTACCTTTATCCTTCTGATATACCTTTGCAAAAGACATCCATTTTTTATCTATCCTTTTCTTCTTTCTTCTCTTTTTCCATAAAAAATATATCCCATTTGTCTACCATTTCATTTGTAATTTCCTTTACTCTGTTTGCCATAAGGCTAACCTATCGATGACCACTCATAGAAACTATTTTGTTTGCCTCTGAAATTAAGTCATCAATTTCCTGTTTGGAATTAACAGGATGCACAACAAGTAGAGCCTCTACTTTTAATTTCTTGTCCAATTCCATTACCAACATTCTTTTAGCTTCTAACCTCAAATACAAATCATAAGGCAGATCATCTACAATCTCAATGAGAACTTTCTTGTAGATATCAAGATGTAAAATAATACTTTCCTCTATAGTGTCTTTATCTGAATCTTTGAAAGAATGATAAAGTTTATTCAGATTCCTAAGGTTACCTTCTTGTGTGATTTCATTTATCAACTCTTCTGGTGTAAGAGTATCCAGTGCTTTAGGTTCTTTTCTTTGGAGTTACCTTCTTCTTTGGATCACTAGGCTCTCTTACATCCCATTGCTTCTTTCTTTGAGTTCTTGTCTTCTTTGGAGATGGAGAAGGTGTTGATGAAGGTTTTATTTTCTTCTTGTCCACTCTCTTGAATTTAGCTACCCTGTCATTGTCAAAATCAGAAGAAGTAGCCACAGGGGAAATGTGAGCTACCAGTGTCTGCTTTGATTGACTTTCTTTCATACTAGTAGCAAAATCACCAAGACTCATCAAACCTTCCATAATATATTTTACCATTTTAGAAGCATCTTTTATGAATTTGTCTCTTTTCTTTTTATGCTTCATCATGGCTACATCACTTTCAATTGTTTCAACACTACCAAATACTTTCTTTGATGGTTCCAGTGGAGCATCTAGGAGTTTTTTTGCATATGAGTCCAAGATGTGAGAGTCCACCTCATATCCCATTTCAGTAATCCATACAGTTCTGGGTCTAATTGCTTCCATCCAAATTTCATCTCTCTTCACTACAAAGCATATATGTTTATCATATTTATCTACAATTCTTTGGGAAATCCTTTCTCTCTGTTTCATTTTAGTTTGAAAATTCTTAAAGTAATCTTTAACCAACTCATCACTATTAACTCCAATACCGGTAATTTCCTCCTTTATCTATTTTCCAATAGAAATATCATAGGTAAAATCCTTATGACCCATACCGAGGATCTCTTTTGAAAAGTAAAGCATTAAACATACTAACAGATTTCCAAATTTGAATGTTCCTTTCTTGTCACCTTTTGTCTTATCCAAATTTTCTAACAATTCATCCTTCAACCATTCACAAATATCAATCTTTGCATTTTTTACAATCATCTCATGTGCACTATAAATGCATGAACTAGACACAGAATTGAACCTATTTGTGTGACCAACTTTATATCCAATTATCATGCTAGCAAATTTAAAAATTTTATCCTTTATGTCATTGACCCTAAGTGACCAGTTTTCATATGTAGCTTGTTGGCATATGGACACTCCAATGAGACATTGTGTGTGATTGAAGGTTTTGTCATTGATGGCAACCTTACAATCCTATGGTACCAGCAAGACATTATACCGGCAAAGCATTACTCAGGAAACCTTGCAATCCTATGGCACCAGCAAGACATTATACCAGCAAAGCATTACTCAAACAAGACAGTGCACCGACATCAGCAAGATCAATCTACACCGGCACCGACATAGAAAAGAACATGTATATCAGCACTGAGGCCGACAGGATTTTTGATATGTAATATTTTGTTTATTATTGTAAGCCGACTTGAAAATTGTAAAATGACTCTTGTATATAAAAGAGATCATTGTAAGCATTTGTAGGATATGGAAAGGAAGCAAAAAGATAAATTATAAGGCAGACCTAATGTGCGAATTGTAGGTCAAGGGTATATGTAAAGAATAGAGCAAGAACCGGTACTGAATCTGGCATTGAAGATGCTATTGTAAAGCAGTACAGAATATTGGATTTGTGTAAATCCTCATTGTAAGTCAATGTGACTTCTTATTGAGCAGTGAGCTCTAGGCAGTTGGCCTTCCTGCATGTGCAGGCCCCTATTGTAAGTAATATTCTCTTATTGGCCAGTAAGTGAATATTGTGGGTCACAAATCCCACCAAGGTTTTTCCCACACTGGGTTTCCTCATTAAACATCTTGTGTTATGGTGTTCTTTTCATGTGGATACATTTGATTCTGGTATTTGCATTAATTCTTGCATACCGGTATACTGTTACTTTATGTTCTACTTATTCAGTTTTAAGAAAATTACATTACTAGTCAGATACTGATTCACCCCCCCCTCTCAGTATTTGTGGGAACCCTAACATAGCTCTGGTTAAGCTCATAACTTCATTGTTAGGAATTTTCTTCTTCTTATCAGGTCTAGAACTAGTGGAAGGTAAACTAGTAACAACTTTAATAGCTTCCTTGGTAATATTGAATACTGAGTCCAACCACATAAATTCTCCATGAACCCTACTAAGGACATAGCGGATGACTTCATCCAACAATTCAGGCATATGGAGGATGTTTATGAAACCTAAATCCTCAACTACCTTATATTCTAGTTTCACTATCCCATCCTTGTCAGTAATTACATTCATGTACATGTTCATCAAATGTTCAGATCCTAAACTTTCTATGTTGCAATGTATGAATGTCCTAGGGTCTTCATTAAATGCAACTCCCTTCAAAATTTTAAAAAATGCAACAATAGAATCATCCTATTTTTCTATCTTAGGAATGATCTTAAAAACAGGTCTAGGTCATTTGATGTTTTCCACAATGGTAGGGTTTACTATGAATTCAGGAAAAAAAGATGAAGATGCCATTGTGAAAGATAAATACCTTTTAACTATGAAATCCTTGAATTACTCTAAAAATACCTGTGTTTCTTTGCCTTTAGAATTCCCTTGCTCAATTTCTCTCTTTGATTTCTTGGATCCTTGGTGAATTGAAATGAGAGGCTTACAATGCCTTTATAACCAAAAATTGACTTACAACCACAATAAATGCTTCACCGGTGAACTGAAAAACTCCACATATCTATCGATAAAGAAGAAATATAACTTCTTACCATCAATTTGAGGGTAAATGCTTGATGCCTTACCCCTAAGGATTATTCCTTAGTTAGATGAAGAATCTTCTGTCGGTGTAGTGATAGATTCATCACCTCTTTGATCTCTCTTTTTAATCCATTGTTTAGAAAATTCTTACTTGATTTCAGTCACCTTCTCTTTGCCTTTGTTATTAGATCCTTTATCATTCACCTGTACATTCTTGCTTCTACAAAATTTTGCAATATGCCCAATCTTGTTACATGCATAACAAGTTACATTGTTTCTCTGAATAGCCTTTTCATAGCCTTGACCGGTTTGAGTTATGAATTGATTAGATAAATGTCCAAATCTACCACAAACATAGCATTTCACATTCATTCTACAATTGTATGAGTTATGACCATTTTTATTGCATTTGGAACATTGACCGGTGGGTAAGTTTGTATTCTGATTATTCCTAAATCTGCATTGATTTTCTCTATGACCAAATTTGTTGCAATTAAAACATTTCCCATTAAATTTATAAGCATTAGGTTGCCTTAATGCTTTGCTATGATCATGATTGTTTACAGTCCCTAAACTTTCTCCATGTTCAAATCCAAGTCCAATTGTTTCTCCATCAGGTTTCTGACTTTTCAGCATATCATCAAGATTATCTAAACTCTTCTTGAATTTGTCGTTGTATTCATTTGCAGTGACCAACTTACTTTCCAAAGTGTTAATTTGTCTCAAAAGTTCCTCTTTGTCATGTTGCATGTAAATCAAATCTATTTTGAGCATATCATTTTCATAACTAAGCCTTTGAGATTCATCTGATCTTTCAATTAGTCTTCTAGCCAAATCTTCTTCATTCCACTTTCTATCTTCAATATCCTTGCATAGTCTAATGGTTAAATATTGCATCTCATTCTTCATGTTATTGTTCTCTAGTCTCAATTTGTCTGCAATATCTCTAAGAGTTTATTTTTCTTCATCATCTTGATTTTGCAATTGTACATGTAATTATTTTCTCTTATTCTTTGCTATAACCAGGTTATCTTGAAGTGCTTTGATAAATTCCTGAGAAGTTCTAAGTTCATCTTCCAGTTTGATATTCTTCAATTTTTCTGCATCAAAATCTTCAAGAGCTCCTTCCAACTATTGTATGAAGCTTTCCATTGATACCAGTTTCAGCATCTTTCTCAAGCTATCAGGCTTCTGCAAATAGAGGACTAGGCTCTGATACCAATTGTTAGATACTTGAATAGTCCCAAAGACACTAAGAGGGGGGGGGGGGTGAATCAGTGTCTAGCTAGTATACTAAATATTTAAAGTTATTTGCAACTTTACAACCCAAATTAATGTACCGATAAACAAGCAATAAAACAATAAAGAGAAATAATTGTATAACCATCAATGCACACCATAACATAGATATTTTTGGCGAGGAAACCTAGTAGGGGAAAAACCTAAGTGGGATTTGTGACCCACAATATTTACTCACTAACCAATATGAATAAATATTACTTATACAATAGGGGCCTCCACATGCAAGAAGGCCAATAGCCTAGAGCTCACTGCTCAATACAAAATAGGAGTCACACTGACTACAAAATTGGATGATTAAATCTAATGACAATGTACTGCTCAAAATAGCATCTGCAATGCTCGATTCAGTACTAGTTTAAGCTCTTTCAAATACCTCTTCCATAAACCTTTCTTCGCTCTTCTCTGCTCTTATTCACTCATAAAATTATTACATCAAAATGCATATACAAATATTCTCTCTCATATTCATTACCTATTTACATATCCTTCCTTTGCTTACATACCATTCATACTTTTCACACTTACAAAATGACCTATAAGATCTCATACATATATGAGTCTTTACAATACATCATGCTGGCTATACAATATAATTTCCATGTCAGCTCAGAGTGTGGGTAAGATCTTCTATTAGTGTAGACTGGATGTCGGTGAGAATAATCTTGTTGTGCCCGTCAATGTCGGTAGATGATGTCTATTTTTAGTGTAAGTTGTGAACAATGTTACCAGTTGGTTTCAATCAATGACAACATCAACTATTCTCATTTGAGTGTATAATGCCAACACACTATGTGGTATTCTTGATAAATTAAGCTTACTCACTACTTCCTCTAACACTATGTTATATGTGGATCCTAAATCCACCACCACTCTACATACCTTTCCCATGATCTTGCATTTTATCCTAAACAAGGACCTCCTTTGGCTAGGTTCTTCCTTAACCGGTTCTTTAATCAAGACTCTTCTTATCATAAGGTTCTCTCCAACCTCTAAATCCAAACTCACTTATGATAATTTCATGTTTGTTGCATCCTCTTGAGTATAATTTACTCTCCTCTCACCTCCTTGGGATGAAGAAGACATCTCAAGACATCTATAGGCCAGGTGTCCAAGTTGATGGCAATTGTAGCACTTCATTATGGCAAAATAGGACCCTCTTCCTGATCCACTAGACCTTCCTCTACTAGAGTTGCTAGATCCCATTCCTCTATAGCTACTCTTGTTATTGGAATCCCCACTTTTCTCAACCAACTTGGATTCCCCTTGGGATCTTTGGTCCACACTTCTTTCACCAAAGCTACCTCTCTGACCTTTGCCTCTGTTGCTTTGTTCTTGTTTCCTTTTTCTCTTTTCATTCACCTTCAATGCCAATTGATAGCACATATGAATGGTACTAGGACATAACAAACTCAATTCTTCTTGAATATTCCATCTCAAGCCTTTTAAGTATCTGGCCACCTTGATGCTTTCATCCTCTACCACCTTGGATCTTAGACACAACTTCTAAAATTCCTCAATGTAGCAGCTCACATCCAATTCTCTTTGTCTCAAGTTTTGTCTCCTCTTGTGAAATTAGATCTCATAACCTTCAGGGATGTATGATTCTTTCACCTTGGCTAACATTCCTTTTCAAGTGGCTATTGGGTTCTTACCCTCCTTTTGCCTCTCTTCTTCGATGAATTTCCACCAAGTCAAGGCTGCTCCTCTCAATCTATACTTCGCCACCTTCACCTTTTGTGCCTCACTGATCCCATCACATTCAAAGTGATTCTCCAATCCTTCAATCCATTCCATGACTACTTTTGGTTCCTTTTTTCCACAAAAAAATGGCACTCCTTCCAAGTATTTTCCTCCTAAGGCTTTGATTGCTCTAAGGAAAGGTTCTTCAAGTATAATAGGGTATAGTTTAGGTGTTCTATCCTCTTCTACAACTTCTTTACCCTTCCCTTCATTGACCTTAATTGTCACTTTCTCAGTCTTGTCTTCAACTG
Source organism: Cryptomeria japonica (assembly GCF_030272615.1). Classification (NCBI taxonomy): domain Eukaryota; kingdom Viridiplantae; phylum Streptophyta; class Pinopsida; order Cupressales; family Cupressaceae; genus Cryptomeria; species Cryptomeria japonica. The sequence continues at coordinate 498,859,632 of NC_081409.1, read as the reverse complement.
CATACTAGTTTACTCTCCAGTTGTAGTAATCTTTCCTTGAGGAGTCTATTTTGTTGCTCTACATCTTCTACCTTCTTGGCTAACTTTGCATTGGTCACCATCCTTATACTATTTTCTCCTACTGATTCGGTGTCTGTCATGTACTGGCTTCTTCCAAAATCTTGGTTTTCTCTGATACCACTATGATGGGGAGGGGTACTCAAAGAGAGTCAATCCTTTTCCAAAAGGAAGTTGAGTGATGTCTTAGTGGGCTCCCTTCACTCTAAACTAGTCTATCAACCAAACAAAACATCCAAACTCTCTAGGAGAACTCCCAATAAGTATGTGCTCACTGACTACTTGGGCATGGTTGAGATTCACAAGGGTAAATCCAACCTTACTCTATAAAACTCCTAACATATGCTTGTAGGGGTTTTAGTAGGTGTCCATAAGGTTTTTCAAAGCCAATTAATTGGTTTTGTGTTTGGGTTTCACTCATTTCTCCATTGCTCCTTTTAACTATTTTCTAGGCCTAATAGCTCTAGAGCCCCAATTACCCCTACCTAACTAATTTTTGTGGAATTACTCAAAATTTTCCCAAAGAACTAGGAAAGCTCTATTATGATCTAAGTACCCTTTTGGAAGAACTTTGAGATTCATCTGGTGAGAAAACTAGGTTTGTCCGTATAGGTACAGAACTAAAAAATGGCATATTTGAAGGGTTTTTAGGTCTTTTTGGTCTCCTTCCAAGCGTTTAATGTCTTCCCTAGTCTTCCACACCTCCAAACTTCCACATAGGCTCTTCCACACCCCACTTTCTCATGTCAACCACTTGGAAACTTCAAACCTAATCATCCCTACAAGCACTTGCAAAATTTTAATCATTTCCTAACTGGGCTATGACTGAGCTTGCCTAGGAAATGATGTCCAATGGCCTTACAATGACCTCCAAATGAAAAAAATAATAATTTACATTGTAAAAAGGTTCCATGGCTTTACTCCCAAGGGCTATTGAGGGAAACTCAAAGGACTTCGAGTTGGAACCATGTTTGGGCCTCTAGAACCCTGGCTCAGGCCGAGAGAAATATAAAATCAAAACTCAATTCAAACTTGCAACAAATACTAACTCAAATGCTTCTTGAGCACTACAATAGAATGTACAAAGAAATTATCAAAGAACAGAAATGAAATCAATCCATGAAGTACGGATTGCTACTCCAAATTTGAGAAAATACAATGTAAAAATCAGAAAATGGTCTTCAAAATGTATTATGATTTGCTCCAGACATTCACCAACCTGATTAAATTCATAGTCAAGGAATTTATATTCCATTTTGATCATAACTAACTCTCCATCTATTTCTTACCCACCGATTTTCTCAAACTTTCAAAAAGTTGCTCAAAGTTGTAAAATGTTGTCAAGCAACATTGACAACTTTTGCCAAAAAGTGCTTTTTTGCATTTCATGCATTATTCCTCATTCTAAACCACCTAGGATGACTTAAAATAACTAACATGACATGTCTCAATTCCAAATAATTATTTTCAAGATGTTTGACACCAAAATGCACGTTTATGTCATTTTAGGCTTACAAGGGCTTATAAGCTAAAATTGAGTAAATGCATGATCCCATTGACATTCAAACTCCAAATGCATAGAACAAACACATGTGGACCTATGAGTAGTCCATTATTCACAAACCAAAACCAACCTAAAGACTAACACACCAAAATGTAGAAAATACACTCAAAACTAGGTGCTCCTGCACCAGTTATGCAACTTGTGTGTTATTTGTAGCTTCATTTCTATCACTGCATGTTCATCTATATTGTCAATGGTCTACAAAAAAAAGACATATTTCAGAAATTACATAATCAAATTAACAAGAATTGGAATGATAAAAATGTGGCTATAAATTCACAGCCCACCACACCTATGTATGCATAGAATTATGATCCAAGAGTTGACAATTTTTATTATCTATAATCCCATCAAAATCATTGATTACCTACATTGACATTGCAACATCTTTAAAAAATTTAAACACATAGATTGCAAAGAATTATATAGAAATTTAAAAAAATCATGTTTATCAAGTACCAAATGATTAGAGACATTGGTAAGGCATCCCCCTTCTATAGAATCAAGTGTACTTGTAAGATTATCAAGGTCTACATGCAAGTTGTTATATAGATGTTGTCTTTGTCTCCCCCTCATTAAGTTCACTTTCATCACATGCTTGCACATGTATCCTTGCGTTGAAAAGTTGCAAGAGCACATTGATAGATCGGGTGAGGAGGTATACACCTCATATCAAAAAATTAGGATTTCTTTACTTGCCACCCATGTTGTGTGATAATCAGTGTTATTGAATGTAGCATGGTCATCCATAATTTTTAAGGATCAAACCAAAGATGTGTTTTCAATCTTCCCAATATCTAAATTCCTATTAAAACCATGTTTTTTGATGACTTGCACCCACAAGTAATAGACATAAACATGTGTTGTTAGATGATGTACCAACCGATCAACATGATGGCTTGTAGCACGTTTAAATGTTTTTAAGAATTATCTCTTTACGTGTGAGTGTTAAAACTCTATGGTGCCACTTGTCTTTTGTTGGTGCCCAAAACCATAGATTGGAAAACTAAAGACTTGCCTAATCCTCAGTTGATCAAATCAACCTTGGCCAATGAACAGGGATGGTCGAAGACCAAATCCCTCTGCACTTTAGGCTCCATGAAACCCAGGTGGGTGTACCTTGCACTCTCAAGAACAAAAGAGGTTTATTTTAAGTCAATTTAAACTGTGGGAATTAGCAATTGTAGGGATGGCAAAAGGTTTTCCTGCAACTATGCTAACAGAAGTTCTTTTTATTGAATACCTTTAAAACTGATAAAATAAGAGTAAATATAGTTGTGATATGTAAAAGATTACTGTTAGGACATTAAGCCATTATGAAAAATAGCAGTACTTATAGAAATTAGAAGATTTGTTTCTTTGATAAGGACCTAATGAATACAAACTTATTCAGCAAAGATTAATAACAGACAAGTGACTTATCTAACCATTAATGAATAACTTTGTGGACAAGAATCACTATCAACTCAAGAGACAATTATGAAACCATCACTGTGAAAGTTTCATTATGTGTTGTATGAACAATAAAAAACCAATCTTACATTCAATACAACATCATGTGATGGCACATCACAACAAATCTAAAAGATTTATCAAGAGGACATATGATTCCATCAAACACAAAATTACATATAACAATCTAAAGATAAAAGCATGAAATCTTGTATATTAACTTCTGGAATAAGAATGTACACAAAAACTGCACTTACAAATACTCCAATACATTTAGTTTGCATAAAATAAAATCCTCATTCCTATTAGACTTTTCCTAAACATAACACTTGTAGCCTAACCAGCGACATAATTGTCTATCTCCTTTGTGATACAAAAATGACTCATTACATATATATGAGCCAAAGGATTCATATGAAAGGGCACACCCTTTCATCTTGTTAAACTAAACTTGACTAAAACCTAACACCTAACTACCTAACTACTAGACACAAACTATAAAAATTAGTTCTGGCCATCTAGTATTGTATCACACTATTGTATGTGTTCTAAATACTTGTTGTCCTAGTGAGTGTTGGTGTTGAATACAATATCTGTAACAACAATCTCCATGGTAACCATTCTCTCCATTTGCTCACCTGTCTCCTTCATATCCATAACATCTGCCCAGGCAACATTAAGGGATATGTTGAGTACATTCTGGCATTCTGTAATCCAGATCCCTTTGTCCTTTAACTTCTCTACATCATCCACAATATCTGGTACACCATACCTAACAACATCTTTACAATCGGTAAATTCCTTCTTGATGTCTACACCAAATGCATTATGCTTGTTCAACCTTCTCTAGATCTTCTCAACAACTTTCTCATCGACACTCTTCTCTTTCTACAATGCCTTCAACCTCCTCAAAGTTCTTTCATGAGAAGCCATATAATCCTGAGTCTTCTGACATTTTTTCCTTAATTCTTTGAGGACTTCCAACAAATGCTCAAACCTGTTTGTCAACAAAACACAAGCAGCATCTACCCTGGCAGTCCTGATTTGCCTTCTTATTTTAATGTTTTCTTTCATTTGGTCCTCATATTTCTTTTTCCACTGTACACCAGTATCAGCTATCTATGGTACTTCATGACCACGACTTCTCAACAGGTCTTCATATAAATTCTTGTATTTTTTACCCTCTTTTAGTACCCACTGCATTTGGGCCTTATTCAATTTTGCAATGCCAATCCCCAAATCTTTGTTGACAATTGGATTAACTTCTCCCACTTTCAGCCTCATCATATGCCCAAATGCCTTATCTACATCTTTAATCTTGGGTCTTTTATTTGGAGGGTATAGGGCCCAAAGCAGCATTTCCTCTTCATTTGGATCATATCTCGATCCAATGAAAATGTCATTAACACCCTGTATGTCTAACTTTACATCCTTTCTATCAGAATGCAACAAGTTGTCAAAAATGAAAGAATCACTTAAGTCCCATCTTGGAAACAAAATGATACCTACCTCACTGAGAAGCTATCTCCCTCTCTATGGTGTCATTGTGGCCACTTCTGCATTAATGTCTCCTTTCAATTTTTAAAGAATCTTTGCTTCATTTTCTGGGGTAACATTTGGGATGTTTTCCCTCAAATTTTTCCCTTTGTAATGGTACAAGAGTGATTTAAACTCTTTGGACTATACAAAAACTTCATCTGCAACAAAAGCTGCATGCTCTTCCATTATCACATCTATGTTGGCATTTATTCTCACCATGGCTTGCTCCTGTCTCTCTGCCACTTCTTCTAGTTCAAGTACATGGAGGGTAGATACAATTATATTCTCATCAGACCCATTCTTAGAGTCTCCTTCTTCTTTTAGTTCTTGAAGCCTTTGCTTCTGTTCTTCCAATTTTTAGTTCAATTCCTCTAAGACTGCATCAGCCTCATCTTGTTCCTTGTTTCTAAATAAATCTTCAGCCTCCATGGGTATATGCAAATATTCTCCCAGGTTCTATCTCTTCCTGCAGTGGTGGATATATCCCTCTGGATCATAATTTTTCCAAGCTTGGTGTCCATACAAATTGTACTCCTCTACCAACTTCTTTTCTATCATCTCATAAGCCTTGGTAGATACAATGGTGAAGTCTGCAAAATGCAAAGTGACATGCATAAATACCTTCTTATGTGCACCACCCAAATGCTTTGCATTTGACATACTAAGTTGCCTAGCAATCTCTAAATAAGAAATCCTATCAGGAACTAATGTAGGCAACATATATGGAATACCCTCAAAACCATAAACAATGAAAATTTGAAATTCTAGCATAAAAACCAGTCACCCCAATTGTGGTTGACCCTAGTGTCTCCAAAAGCATGGGGTCTCAAGAATCTTTTAATCTCCTATGAGATAGACCCATCACATTCTACTCCAAACAATCTATACAAGGGTTTGACAAAATATTCTTCAAACAACACATAGTATGATTTGTTGAACCATGAGTCCCATAGGGATACCCATAATTGAATTGGTTGGTTATGTCCATATTTGTTCCCAGGGAAGTCACCTTTAATTCTCCTAGCCACAAACCTTCCATCTGACCATAAAACAAAACCATATGCATTAGCAATGAGTAAAACTTGAAAGTAGGGTTAGCCTCCGTTTGCAAACTCAAAAATCCTTCATGCAGCTTCTTTGTCAGGTAAGTTGCATAATCAAATGGCCTTGGCTCATGCATTTGAATGTTTATAGCCAACACCAATGGGCCTATTCTTGTAAAATCAGGAACTTCTTCCCTGCAGACCTGGCCGCATGCCCAATATGTATACTGCAAGTATTGTCTAAACAGGGTAATTTTGAAAGGAGGACCATCTTGCTCCATGAGTCATCCCTTCTTTTTGTGAATTGCCAACATCCACACTGTGTGAGCAGTGTCCATTTGGGTATATTATCCTTCTAGGTTTGTGAAGGATAGAGGCATGTAGGGCTCATAAGACATGCCAAAAACCTCATGAATAGACCCGACAGATATCCAGATGAATGGCTCCCCATTGGGCAATTGGATGCATCCTTTTTCTTTGTTGCATTTCCTAGTGAGCAATTCCAATAATCTAAGATTCAAAAAAACATTTAGGACCACCATTCTGCTCAAATTTGTCATCCAGGGGTTCGATAATGGCATCTCCTTGTTCCGCCAGAGGTAGTGATATAAAAATAATTCATGGCCCCTTATGGTTGTCTAGATATCTCCAACCCCTTTGTACTTATCTTCCAATTGATCCTTGGACGGCAAATTGGTTTTATACCTCCTCGACTTAGCACTAGATGACTCCATCTGGTCAATCATGTCTTGGTTCAATTTCCTCTTTTACACACCCTCCACAGACTTTGTCCTTTTTATTCAGTTGATTGTGTATCTGAAATCTCTATGACCTTTATTTTCCCTTGTAAACTAGAAGCCTCCATGATTAAATGCTTGGATTCTTAAACTACCTACACTTCTTGTCTGCAACTTCAATGTTGGTGGCTAAAGAAACTGTGAATAATTCTGGCACAAAAACTCTTTCTTTATGCTGGATATGCAATGGTTAGAGTCTGTAATGATAAAAAACTTATCAGATTTTCTTCATGTGGATCCAACCCACCTGATCAGGAGCATTAAATAATGGTTGTCGTATCAAACATTCTAATGGCTAATCGGCATAACCCCACCCGATAATTCAATTACTTGGAACCATCCATATTTTGCATTCCTTCAATTACCTTTTTGTCTTTCTGATTGATATAGGTCATTCCAATTAATCTATCTGATCTCGCCCTGACCATTTCACATTTTTCCTTAAGGCTTGACTTATCCTGATGGATCCACCTTTCCTTTCTATTAGTCATCTTTTCTTTATGTCACATCAGGGTATGTCTCTTTGATGAAACCTTCTTCTATTTATTCCTCCAGTCAGTCGATCGGCCTTCAGAATGAATTCACTTAATACTTCATTTGATGGTCCCATGACATCTAACTTTCACTGATTGCTTAATTGGGCATCGGAGTAGCATATTTTTCTTGCTTCTGATAGTTATATTCTCCCCAATAGATCCACCTTTTATGGCATTCTACTCATCGGGCATCAGCACAACTCTAAAAATGTTTCTCCGATAGCGTAAGCTATCTTGATGAGTCTTCTTGCACCTTACTCTCCTTATCGGGTTACTTTGGTCTATCGGCGTAGACTTTCCTGATGTAGTCACCTTTTTTGTGTCGACCTCATCTTCCTCATCAGGCATTGAGATAACCCAAAATGCATCTCCCTAACAATGTATGTTATCCCGATGAGTTTGACTCCCTTTCTTGCTTGGTATCACTTTATCAGAGAGAGTCTCTGTGATAGAGTTGCCTTCTCCATTTAGTTCATCGGGTATCAAGGTAACATAAATTAGGACTTCCTGATAACTCGATGTCACCACTATGAAGACATCACCCCATCGATTGTCGGCAAGAGTTCCACTGATAACCCCATTGGGTATCGGGATGACATTTTTTCCTCATTGCCGATAGTGTATGTTACTCCGATGACTCTGACTTCATCGTCGTAGCTCACCCTGATGGATTTCCACTTAGTCGCACCTTTTCCCACCACTCACGCTTTAGGAAACACCATCGGCATGAGTTAATCTGATCAACATACTCCTTCCTCCTTAGGTGATCTCATCGGGATGACATGCCGATAAGCAAAATTTTGCAATTTTTGCAAATGAAGGCCCTCTTTATGGATGCAACTTTTAATAATCATACTGAAGGGTTTCTCACACACCATTTACCTCTCTAAACATGCTCACAAACCTGATCCATGCTGACCTTCCAAAAATTACTCTTGCAATAAGACTAATTTTGAAGATGAGGATTTCCAGAATGCTATCATATTCAACTCTTCCCTTGAATATGCCCAAGTGATGCCTTTTATGAAGACACTGCGACATATCACCTACACATACAATCCAGCAATAAGTGTTCCTATGATGAAACTATGTGCAAAAGAATCCATATATAGCACATAAATATTTTGTAAAAATATGTGCTAACAGTCAGTGATGGTTTCATTATGTGTCTCTTGAGTTGATAGTGATTCTTGTCCACAAAGTTATTCATTAATGGTCAGATAAGGCACTGGTGTATTATATATCTTTGTTGAATAAGTTTGTATGCATTAGGTCCTTATCAAAGAAACAAATCTTCTAATTTCTATAAATGCTGCTCTTTTTCATAATGGCTTAAAGTCCTAATAGTAATCTTTTACATATCACAACTATATTCACTCTTATTTTATCAGTTTTAAAGGTATTTAATAAAAAGCACTTCTGTTAGCATAGTTGCAGGAGAACCTTTTGCCATCCTTACAATTGCTAATTCCCACAGATTAAATTGACTTAAAATAAACCTATTTTGTGCTTGAGAGTGTAAGGTACACCCACCTGGGTTTAGGGGAGCCTAAAGTGTAGAGGGATTTGGTCTTCAACCATCCCTGTTAGTTGGCTAAGGCTGATTGGATCAATTGAGGATTAGGAAAGTCTTTGGTTATCCAATCTATGGTTTTGGGCACCAACATCTTCCATCCTACATGGTTTAGTGTATGGAAATTTCTAGCCCACATACTCAATCTATTGGACCATCATCCCTTAAAATATTCAATGATTGAGGGTTGTGTATCTTTAAAGTCTTCAATAAATATGTGAATTGCATTCCTTGTTGAATCCTCTATTAGCAACAACTAAGAAGGAAGATTGACAAAGGAGGGGGTGAATCAGTCTTCACCAAAAATAACAAACCTAAACAGAAAACATAGATCTGATAAACTACAGTAATAAGATAGATAAGCAAATTAACAACACAACACACAACACCAAGATTTTGATGTGAAAAACCAAGTTAAGGGAAAAACCATGGTGGGAACCTACCCACAGTAAGATGATACTCTGCAGTAGTATGTAAAACTATTTCAATATGGAATGCACATGCATTTAGGCACAATTCCTAGAGCTCACTACTCAAATATAATGTCCCGTAAGGCTACAACCCTTAGGGAAGTCTCACTGACTTAAAATAAGATTTGGACTACAATTTGGAAGAAATGAACTAAAATAATAACACCTTCAAATGTCTGACTACAGTTTTGGTTAAGCACATATATCTGCCCTGCAACAACAATCTCAACTCAAACTCAACATCAAAGGATAAATCACTTGTTTTCACACAAACCTCTATCTGATAATGTAGACACAACATCGACACCTAAATTACATGACTATATCACCTATATATACAATTCATCAACCTTGATAAGAAGGTCAACTAAACCCTCAACCCAATTACAAAATTACATCACATGATACAAAGATTGACCACTGGATCAATATAATGGTTTGCATAGCATAATATGGTCCTAAATCAAATTCCCAAACACACAACTCCATTTGAAATTACACCAAGATCAACTGCAAGATGCTACACCACCAGGAAAACTGTTTAACATGAAAATCATCACCGATTGATAGAAACCACCAAAAGCTCACACAACGATCAATGTGGATCACCAAGAAAAATAGGACATGACTAGGAAGCACCAACAAGAATGTTATAATCATCAGGAACAACTGCACCAAAACCACTTTTCAAATTTTCATCAGTTAATGTTGGAGAGCTCAAGAACACAACCAATCGATGACTGTCGTGAACAAAGATAACTTGTAGAGAAACAAATCATGATCCATCTGAAATGAAGATACACAAGACCATCCCAAGAAATATCCCAAAAAATCAACACAAGATTTGATCACACCGGAATATACTGGAGGATATACCGAACTCTATAAAATAGTGATCAACAAATCAACACTACAAACCAGATCATAAAAGCTTCCTAATCTGTAATCACCAAAACAAATCACAAGAATATGTTGACATCAATGACAACAACATATCCTAGAAGCAGCAATGACCAACAATATCTAGCAATCTCCCCCTTTGGCATCGATGGCAACATATGAATGTGAAAAACAATCAATACAAAGAAAAGAAGATATCTCCAGCAAACTCTCCCTAAGATCAAGACTTAGAAATAAGTTCTTCACATGATATCTCCCCCCCTTTGAAATAAATGCCAAAGCTCTAAAATAGATAACCAAACTCTCTCTCCCTAAAATAGAAACATGAATCTCTCTACCCCTGAAATACATAACCAGATCAACAAACTACTCCAACAGAGGAGTAGCACCAGCTCACCAATCCAAATAAAGAGATAAAGCTCTGAAGTCCACTGGATTGATGCAACTTAATGCAACTAGTTCTCATTAGGAGGGGTGGATAACCCTAACTTATCTCTCCAGTAGACAAATGTATCTGCAGGCAGAGGCTTAGTGAAAATATCAGCTATTTGTTCCTTGGTAGATACATTCTCCAACTTCACCTTCTCTTCACTGATTTTCTCTCTCAAGTAATGATATTTGATTGAAACATTATTAGTCTTTTAATAGCATTGAAATTATCATAGTATATAACAATAGGCTCATCATAAATAGCTAAGATATCCTTCAACATTTCCTTCATCCAAACTCCCTGAGTGCAATTACCATTAGCGACAATGTACTCAGCTTCAGTAGTAGATAAGGACATTGAATCTTGTTTCTTGCTAGCCCATGAAACCAACTTCTTAGCCACAAAGAATGCTCCACTGATAGTGCTCTTCCAGGCATCAAAATCACTAGCCCAATCAGCATCAATGTAGGCACATAGCATGAAATCATCACTATTTGGATACCATAATCCATAGTCCATAGTTCCCTTCAAGTATCTGAATATCCTCTTCATAGTAGTGACATGAATCTCTTTCAGATCAGATTGATATGTAGCAGCCATGCACATATCATGCATAATGTTTGGCCTACTCTAAGTAAGATATAATAGTCCACCAACCATAGTTCTATACAAACTCTAATTAGCTTTAGGTGATTCATCATTCCTAGACAATTTACAGCCAATCACCATAGAAGTTCCAACTAGTTTGGAGCCATCCAATCCAAACTTCTTCAACAATTCCTTCACATACTTAGTTTGAGATATGAATATACCTTTTCTAGTCTGTGCAATCTGCAAACCTAAGAAAAATTTCATCTCACCAATAATAGTCTATAGACATCTCAAATTCCTTTTGTATATCACCGAAAAACTTCATGGTCAAGTTATCATCACCACCAAAGATAATATCATCAAAAAATACTTCAACAATTAGGATGTTATCAATTTCTATCTTAAAATATAGATTACTATCAGCAACACCTTTACTAAATCCCAATTTTAACAAATATTTATCTATTCTAGCATACTAGGTTCTAGGAGCTTATTTCAATCCATAAAGATCTTTCTTCAATTTATGGAACATGTCTCCATCATCTAATAATGAAAATCCATCATGTTGTTCAATGTAAACTTCTTCCTCAAGATCACCATTCAAAGAGGCATATTTGACATCCATTTGGTATACCTTGAAATATTTATAAGAAACATAAGCAAGCAACAATCTAACAATTTCAACTCTAGCAACTAGAGAAAAAGTCTCCTCAGAATCAATTCTTTCTTCTTGTGAGTATCCTTTGCAAACTAGTCTAGCTTTATTTCTGACAACTTCACCAATTTCATTCAATTTATTTCTGAACACCCATTTAGTACCAATAACATTCTTATCCTTCGGTCTAGGCACAAGTTCCTAAGTGTTATTATTTTCAATTTGATCTAGTTCTTCTTCCATAGCTCTCATCCATCTTTCATCTTTACAAGCTTCAACAAATTATTTAGGTTCAACTTTGGAAATCAAGCATACTTCTTCAATAGGTAGCCTTCTTCTTGTCATCACACCTTTATTCTTATCACTAATAATTTAATTTTTCAGAATGATTTAGTCTTACATACCTCAAAGTTTTCTGATTGTTCTAATTCTCAGGTTCCTGCACTCCTTCAGCAGTAACATCTAGATTAACAGTATCTACCAAATCATTCTTCTTAGGCTCTTCAGGTTGAATAGGGGCTAAAACAATATGTTGTCCATCATCATAACCACATGCTCTAATCTATTTTATAAGGTTCTCATCCACCTTCACATTTGCACTCTCCACTATCTTTCTTAGTCTCTTATTGTAGCACTGGTAAGCCTTTCTCTTTGTTGAATATCCCAAGAAGATTCATTCATCAATTCTAGCATCAAACTTTTCTATATCCTCATCTCTTTTGATATAAAAGTTTCTACCAAATACTCTGAAATATCTCATAGTAGGAACATGACCAGACCAAAGCTAATAAGGGGTCTTACTAGTATCTCCTTTGATGTGAACTTTGTTGAATGCGTAAACAATAGTACTAATAGCTTCTCTCCAGTAGATCTTCAAAACATTTCCTTCAATCAGCATAGTCCTTGCAGCCCCTAAAATAGTTTTGTTCTTCCTCTCAACAACTCCATTCTACTATGAGTTCTAAGAGCATATAATTGTCTTCTAACCCCATGCATCTCATAGAATGAATTGAACTCACCAGAATAGAATTCTCCACCTCTATCAAATCTCAGGCACTTCACCTTCAATCTAGACTCAGTCTCAACCTTAGCTTTGAATATCTTGAATTTGTCAAATGCTTCTAAATTCTCCTTCAAAAAGACAACCCACATCATCCTAAAATAATAATCAATTAGCAGCATAAAATATCTGTCACCATGCACACTTCTAACATTTGTACGTCCACATAGGTCATTATGCACAAGATCTAGCAATCCATTAGATGTATACTATTTTCTCTTGAAATAAATTCTTGTTTGCTTACCCAACTAACATTCCTTACATACCGGATTAGCAGGCTTAACAATCTTAGGCAGATCTTGAATAGTGTGTGTAGAATTAATCTTAATCATTGAATCAAAGTTTACATGATACATTCTCCTATGCCACAACCAACTCTCATGTCACCAACATTCAAATGAAATATGTTACCTTCAATCTTAGTTCCAAATGCAATCTTTATATTAGAGCCATTTAAGATCTTGCATTTACCATCCTTGAATTGTAGATCATAACCATTATCAACCATCTATCCAACACTTAAAAGATTATGTTTCAAACCTTCAACGTACAAGACATCATTAGTGTTATTCTTAGCATCAAAATAAATACAACCTCTCCCACAGATCACATAGGCTTTGTCATCTCCAAATCTAACTATTCCACCATCATATCTTTCCATACTCGCAAATTTTCTTTTATCACCAGTCATATTATGTGAAAAAATATTGTCAAACACCCATTCATCTTTCTCTTCAACTTTAGCAGCTAAATCTTTCTCCTCAATAATATATCTAGTGGAATCAATAGGTACACATCCATCTTCCTTAATGGTAAGGAATACAACTTCATCTCCTTCATATTCTTCATCTATAATATCTTCATCAACAACATAGTAACAGATCTTCTGATTCCTATACTTCTGGCTAGGCATGTAAGGCTTATCATACTTCTCATGCTTGTCATATCTATCATTCCTATCATGCTTATCAAAATTACCATGCATGTCATACTTAACCATTCTCTCTAGGCATCCAGAAGCAAAATGTCCTATCTTATTACAAGAGAAACATTTCAAAGGACTTTCCATCATAATTACCAGCACCTTTAGGCAATCTTTGGGCAATCAGTGCTTCAAGTTCATCCAGCTCTCTCTCTTTCTCTTCCATCTCTCTTCTCTCTCTTTCATATCTAGAAATTTTTCACTGATTAAGATCATATTCCTACTTACTGAATACAAATGCAATGCTCTGAATGTTATCTCATATTTTCCATGTGATTCTCAAAATTTTCTAAGCTCAAATGCAGCAATCTTTCCAAACCAGCATATCTCTTGTCACTGTAGTCACATTCTAGATCTCATCAATAATAGCAACCTTATGTTTATAGGTAGGAGGCAAAAGATCTCATCACCTTAGAAACAATTTCATCTTCCTTAATAGTTCCACTAGCACATTTGATACCTAGGACTAGGTCATTCACTTTAACCATGAAAGAGTGTATGTTCTCATCATCTCCCATCTTCAATGTCTCATAATTTCCTTTCAAACTTTGCAACTTAGAAACCTTCACTTGTTTATCACCTTCATACAGAACCTCAAGCTTCACCCAGATCTCATGTGTAGTATGAAGTCCCATTACATTTCTCATCTCAGAATCAGTTAGGGAGCTAAGCAATTCTTCCTTCTCTGTAATATTATGTTCTACTTCCTTAACCTCATCAGGAGTAGATGGCCCATTCTAAGGAACAACATATAAATTCTTTGTAATCTTCCAATAATCTTCACCAATACATTTTAGATGCACTTCCATCTAGTCCTTCCACAAAGCATAGTTACTTCCATCAAATCCTGGACTATTCTTCTTAAAGATAACACCTTGAGCTACCATCCTGGATCTCCTCAAGAAGTTAAGCTTTTATCGGAGGATCTAGATCTGATACCAATTGTTAGCAGCAACCAAGAAGGAAGATTGAAAGGGGGGTGAATCAGTCTTCACCGGAAATAACAAACTTAATCACAAAACATAGATCTGATAAACTACAGTAATAAGACAGATAAGAAAATTAACAACACAACACACAACAACAATTTTTTGACATGGAAAACTCGGTTAAGGGAAAAACCAGGGTGGGTATCTACCCACAATAAGATGATACTCTATAGTAGTATGTGAAAATGCTACAATAGGGAATGCACATGCATTCAGGCACACTACCTAGAGCTCACTGCTCAAATATAATGCCTTGGAAGGCTACAATCCTCAGGGAAGTCTCACTAACTTACACTAAGATTCAGAACACAATCTAAAAGAAATGAACTGAAAGAATAACATCTTCAAATGCCCGATTATAGTGCTGGTTAAGCATAGATGTCTGCCCTGCAACACCAATCCCACCTTAAACTCAAAACCAAAGGGTAAATTGTTGGCAAATGCACACTCGAATGAGAAATTGTAGGTGATTGAAGGTTTTGTCATTGATGGCAACCTTGCAATCATAGGACACCGGCAAGACAAAGATACCGTCACTTACATGAACAGTGAAAGGAAGGATACCGACACCTTGGCCGACTTCAATTTTGTTTAAAATGTATTTTGTAATTAATTGTAAAATCATTGTAAGCCGACATGGCGAGTTGTAATATGACTTATATATGAATGAGATCATCTTGTAATAGGAAGTACGTGAAATACGATGCAAAATAAGTAGACCTAATATGCAAAATATTGGTTAAGGGTTTATGTTGTAGTAGAGCTTAAACCAGTATTGAATCTGGCATAACAGATGCTGATCTGAAGAAGTACAAGACATTCGATTAGTATAATCCATTTTTGTAAGTCAGTGTGACTTCTTTTGTAATTGAGCAGTGAGCTCTAGACACTTGGTCTTCCTGCATGTGCAGGCCCCTATTGTAAGAGTAATATTCCCTTGTTGGCCAATAAGCAAATATTGTGGGTCACAAATCCCACCAAGGTTTTTCCCACACCAGGTTTCCTCTTTAAAATACTGTTTTATGGTGTGTTTCTCATGTTTTGGTTATTGTTCTTAGTTACTACATTATTTTTGGTTTACCGGTACACAGTTTTAATATGCTTTTCATGTTTTAAGTCAAGTAAACTTATATACCAGTTAGATACTGATTCACCCCCCTGCTCTCAGTATCTTTAGGAATCATAACAATTGGTATCAGAGCCTGATCCTCTATTTTCAAAAGCCTAACAAATTGAGGAAGATCTGGTCACTGGTAGAGATGGAAAACTTGAGAAAGCAATTGGAAACAACTCTTACAGATTATGATGCTGAAAAGGTGAAGAATATCAAACTTGAAGATGATCTGAAGGCTGCTCTAGATATTATTCAAGCACTTCAAGAAAATTTTACTATTGCAAGGAACAATGGATGAGAACTTTGTGAAAAGATGCAGAATGAGGAAAATGAAAAGGAAACTCTTAATGATCTGGTAAACAAGCTAAGACAAGAAATCAGTACAACAAAAAATGAGATCCAAGATATGACTATGAGATTCTATAAAGAAATTGAAGACAGAAAGAAGAATGAAGAAGACTTGGTTAGAAGACTAAATGATGCTGGAAATGAAAACACAAGACTCAGCCATGAAAATGATATGTTGAAGACAAATCTAATGCACACACAAAATGATAGAATTGAACTTATGAGATAGAAAGGAATCTTGGACAATGAACTGACTGTTGCAAATCAACACAAGGAGAAATTCAAGAAAAGTTCAGAAGAACTTGGTGACATGCTAAAGAATCAGAAACCTAATGGTGATACAAATGGCCTTGGCTTTGAAGTTGGTGAAAGCTCCAGTACTACAAACAATCATGATCATAGCAAACCAGTAAGACAACCTACTGCTTACAAATTTAATGGCAAATGCTTTAACTGTAACAAGTATTGTCATAGAGAAAATCACTGTAGATCAAGAAATTATCAAAACACTAATACACCCACTGGTCAATGTTCCAAATGCAACAAAGTTGGTCATAATTCAAAATATTGCAAAATGAATGTAAGATGTTATGTTTGTGGAAGATTTGGACACTTATCTAATCAATGCAGAACACATACCAGTATAGAATATATGAAAGCTATTCAGAAACACAATGTGACTTGTTATACCTGTAACAAGATTGGACATATTGCTAAATTCTGTAGAAGAAAGTCCTCACCGGTAAATAATAAAGGTTTGAGTTTGAAAGGTAAAGAAAAGGTTGAAGAGGTAAAGCAAGAATTCTCAAAATAATGGATCAGAAAGTCAGATCTGAATGTTGATGGGAATACTCCTCCACCGGTAGAACAAAGTAACACTCCACCGGTAGAACAGAGTAATACTCCACCAGTGGGAGACTCTTCATTCAACTAAAGAAAAATCCTTTGGGGGTTTAGCAACAAAATGAAAAACTTGCTATTATTCCCTCGGTTGATGGTGAGAAGTTAAAATTACTTCTATACTGGTAGATGAGTTAAGTTGTGACTTAATCGGCAAGCATTAAATATGGTAGTTGGAGAAAATAACATTATAAAGCAAGTGTTTTGGCTCCTTTTTCATTCACCAAGCATTCAAATCTTCGAGAGCATGAAAATTCCAGAGCAAAGGCATTCTAAGCGAAGAAGTGAAGCAATCCATCAAAGCATTCATCCCTAAGGAAGATTGAGGTATTTATAGCTATGGCATCTTCATCCACTCTTGAATTTAATGCAAACCCTACTGTTGTTGAGGTTATTAAGCTCCCTAGACCCATTTTCAAACTGGTTCCCAAAATTGCAAAGAAAGATGATAGCATAGGTGCATTTTCTCAAATTCCTAAGGGAGTAGTATATGCTGAAGACCCTAGGATGTATATACATTGTCATATTGAGGAATTAGGTGATGATGAGATTAATAATATGTATAAGTCTATGATTTGTGATGAATCTGGAAATGTCAAGCCAGAACACAAAATAATGGAAACTCTAGGTTTCACTGAAATTCTTAATATCCCATATTTTCCCAAGGATATCATAAGGATTGTGTTAAGTAGAGTACATGGTGAATTTTTTTGGATGGACTCAATTCATAAAATCACAAAAGAAGTAGTAAAAGTTGTAATAGGTTTACCCTCCACTGGTAACAGACCGAACAAAACAAAGAAGGTCTCAAATGACACAGTGATAAACCTAACTGGTGCAACATTTGATAAGAGATCTCTAAGGGTAAATGATGTAAAGGATATAAATTTCAAATTTATCAGTATGATATTAGGTTATAAGGCTACACATGCAAATAGGTTAAACTAAGTTTCCAGCCTATGTATCAAGAGTGCATATGATATGGTCAATGATAATGCAAGGATAGATATATGTGAATGGCTTAAAGATGAGTTGATAGAAAATTTGGGTAAGATCAAAAGAGATAAGAAAGGAACATTCAGATTTGGAAACCTACTTGTTTGTTTGATGTTGTACATAACCAAACAAGTACCTGGTATTGGTGTTAGAGAGTTTGGCTTTGACATACCGGTAGGAAAACAACTGTTAGATTTACTAAGCAATATGGGAGAGAATAGGGAGAAAAACCTAAATGAGTATTTTCAAGCATTGAAGGCTCGAATAAAAACTAGAGTAAGATTGTCACAAGCTATTGTGGATAAGTATCAGAAAGAAATCTATTTTGTGATTAAGAAAGATGAAATTTGGATGGAGGCAGTTATCCCCATAACTATTTGGGTAACTGAAATGGGCTATGAAATAGATGACAACATCATAGAAACCTATACAAAATCCCTCCTTGAAGCTCCAAAGGAACCAGAAGAGAAAGTGTTTGGTAGTGCTGAAACAATAGAAAGTACTATTCAATCTAGGAAAAGGGTTAAGAAAGTTGAAGCAACTATAAGAAAAGGAACCCGGCAAGCAAAGGCAATCAAGAAAGATGTTCTAAGACAAATTGGTATAAGTGAAAGTGAGTTGGAAGTACCTCAACCGGAAAATCATGTTTCACCGGTTGGAACTTCTTCTAAGAGTGATATCGATAGTATTTAAATGGGTTGAAAGGAAAAGAAAACCCTCACCAGCACCCTCTCCTACACCTAAAAGGACAAGACAGAAGCAATAGGCAGTAAGGTCTCCAACGAAGAAAATGACTATGAAGAAGAAGAAGGTGAAACAGACTATTACTCCTCTAGACAAACTTCTTAGCGAAATAACAAAGGATGGTAAGTAGAAAAACATCAACAAAATATACAACACACTATCATCAGACAACAAGGAAAGTATAGAGAATAGTGTAATTTTACACTTAGATATATACAAGAAATTCTTAATGGAAGTCGATGAAATTCCAAATGACTTGTATAGGAGATTAGAAGCTAGAAGATTAGCTATTGTTGAACTGGATAAAAAGATTAAGATTGAAAAATTACTGGCAATGCATCTAGTTAACTCACCTGATGAAATAGACAAATTAATTAGTGAGGCTAACCAGACAGTATTTTCTACTGCTCACTGACATGTAGCACTAATGGCTGGTAGAGTAAATGAAGTATTTGAGGAAACAACAGATGGTTGGGATATATTCTTTGTGGAAAAAGAAAAAGAGGAAGAATTACTTAGGCCTTAAACTATCAAAGTATATCAAAAGGATAGAGATAAGGGGAAAGGTAAGGTAGGTGGACCACCAAGCCTAAAAATAACTGACAATATGCCCCCACCTCTTTCAGATACTCCACCGGTAGACACTACTAGAAGAAAACTGGCCACAGAGAGTATGAAGACTCCGGTAGAAGATACAAATCCTGAATCAGAAATTTTGTATATAGTAAATATAGACACTCAAGAAGTTAATGTTGTGGTTGATAGAGAAACCACTGAGGATAAGAAGAAAAATGTGACTATTGAGTCACCGGCTGCAAAGGTTGAGTTGAACATAGAAAAACCTTCACAGGTAGAGCAACCGACAAAGGATACCACTAAGGAACCAGTAGATACAACAGATGAATCATCTGAAGAACCGGCAAAGCAAAGTTCAGAGGTACAAAGTGAGATTACATTTGAGAAACCAGCAATTGAAAACTCAGAAAAACCTTCAGAGATACAAATAGAGAAACCAAAACCAGTACAGGTTGAAGCACAGGTTTAGACAGAGACAGTGCCACTGGCCCAAACTGAAAAGCATAAACCTTTGTTTGTAGAAATGCAAACATAGACAGACCTACTAGAGGTTGAATCAAGCAAGATAATTACCACAACCTATAGCATGGCTATTGTAAAGACTGTTGGACAAACATCTGGTATAGCTATGGTAGAATTCAGACCTACTAATGTAACAAAGGTTCTATTAGATTCAATAAAGAAGATCATGGAGTGCAATGCACAAGCCTATAAGGCTATTAATGATACAATACCAATTCTTAAACTGATTGCACCAAAGTGCATAGTTGATAATAAGGATTCTTTAGGTCAACTACACACATTGTCTAAGTTCATCACTGGCAACCTATTGACTATTGATCAAATAAATGAAGATACATTTAAGGAAAGAATGATAAAAGAAAAAGAGAAATTCTTTGAGGATATTGTGAAGAAGAATAAGGAAGAAATGGATACCCTTTTATCGGAACTTGGAGAAATAATTATGACTTCAAGAAACTATACAAGGACACTTGCAAAATGAATGTATTAACAAA
The DNA here is from genome assembly GCF_030272615.1 of Cryptomeria japonica. Classification (NCBI taxonomy): domain Eukaryota; kingdom Viridiplantae; phylum Streptophyta; class Pinopsida; order Cupressales; family Cupressaceae; genus Cryptomeria; species Cryptomeria japonica. The sequence goes on along the minus strand of NC_081409.1, from coordinate 498,839,300 downwards.
TGATCTTGACAAGGAGATCAGCAATGCACAAGAGAAGATAAACAATATTGCTGACAATCTGATTAGAGCACCAGATTCATTTTGGGAGTTAGAGAAGAAAATTGCAGAGCAAGAAGAGAAAATCAAGAAACTAGAGAATGATAAACAGGGAATAAAGGATAAGGCAAAAGACTTGAAATGTAGACTTAGTCCAAGACTAGAATACCTTATTTCCTTGAGAAAAGAAATATTTGAGGCTCTGGTTCTTGGACAGAAGACACCAGAAGAGAAAATGCACATACTCACCAGTACAGTGCAGAGAACACAAGAGGCAATAAAAGATAGCAAGATATTCAGCAATGGTATAAATTTGATCTTGACAGATATATTTCAGACTGTAACTCGCCGGTTACAAGAATCCAGGTATGACTCCACTGGCACTGAATGACAACCTTTGTCATTGATGTCAAAGGGGGAGTAGTGGGATGAGAAAAATAGTTAGAAGAAAGAACATCATCTGCTCATGGGGAGCATACATTTTTTTTTGGCACACAATTTTGGCAGACTTTTTTTGGATATTATTTTGGACACTTTTGATTTTTCTCATGAGTGTTTCCATCAATGCCAAAGGGGGAGATTGTTGGAAAATGCACACTCTAATGAGAAATTGTAGTTGATTGAAGGTTTTGTCATTGATGGCAACCTTGCAATCATAGGACACCGGCAAGACAAAGATATCAACACCGGCACCGACAAACTCTACACCAGCATACAAAACACCAACAGTGAAAGGAAGGATACTGACACCTTAGCCGACTTCAATTTTGTTTAAAATGTATTTTGTAATTAATTGTAAAATCATTGTAAGCTGACATGGCGAGTTGTAATATGACTCATATATGTATGAGATCATTTTGTAATAGGAATTGTGTAAAATAGGATGCAAAATAAGCAAACCTAATATGCGAAATATTGGTTAAGGGTTTATGTTGTAGTAGAGCTTAAACCGGTACTGAATCTAGCATAGAAGATGTTGATCTGAAGTAGTACAAGACATTGGATTAGTATAATCCATTTTTTTAAGTCAGTGTGACTTCTTTTGTATTTGAGTAGTGAGCTCTAGGCACTTGGCCTTCTTGTATGTGCATGCCCCTATTGTAAGAGTAATATTCCCTTATTGGCTAGTAAGCGAATATTGTGGGTCACAAATCCCACTAGGGTTTTTCTCACATCGGGTTTCCTCATTAAAATACTGTGTTATGATGTGCTTCTCATGTTTTGGTTATTGTTCTTAGTTACTACAATATTTCTAGTTTATCGGTACACAGTTTTAATATGATTTTCATGTTTTAAGTCAAGTAAACTTATATACCAGTTAGATACTGATTCACCCCCCCTCTCAGTATCTTTGGGAATCCTAACATAAATCACTTCTTCGCACACAAATATCTCTCTGATAATGCAAACACAACATTGACACCTAGATTACATTACTATATCACCTATATATACAATTCATCAACCTTGATAACAGGGTCAGCTAAACCCTCAACCCTCAATTACAAAATTACATCAATGATACAGAGATTGACCACTAGATCAATATAATGGTTTACATAGTAAAACATGATCCTAAATCAAATTCCCAAATGTACAACTCCACTGGAAATTAAGCCAAGATCAACCACAACACACTACACCACCAGGAAAATTGCATAACACAAAAATCATCACCGGTTGATAGAAACCACCAAAAATCACACAAAAATCAATGCAGATCACCAAGATAAATAGGACATGACTAGGAAACACCAACAAGCATGTTAGAATCATCAAGAACAACTACACCAACACCACTTTTCAAATTTTCATCAGTCAATGTCTGAGAGCTCAAGAACACAACCAATTGGCAACTGTCACAAAGAAAGATAACTTGTGGAGCACCAAATCATGATCCATCTAAAATGAAGATACACAAGACCATCCCAAGGAATATCCCAAAAACTTAGCACAAGATCTGGTCACACTGGAATATACCAAATGGATATATCAAACACTGCAAAAAACTGATCAACAAATCAACACTACAAACCAGATCATCTGATCTTCCCAATCTGCAATCACCATAACAAATCACAGGAATATGTTGACATCAATGAAAAAAACATATCCTAGCAGCAGTAATGACCAACAATATCCAACATCCTCATCCATTGAATGATAAATGATAAATCAAAGGCTATCAAACATCTCTCATCTAATTGCATTGTCTTTGAACTTTGCAATCAATTTCTTCAGCCACACACATCTAACATGGCAAGAGAATACACACACACACACAGATATATATATATATACACACACACACATATATATAGATATATATATATACACATATATAGATACATATATATATATATACACATATATATACACACATATATATACATATATACATATGTATATATATATATGTATGTAGATATATATACATACATATATATATATATATGTATGTTTATATATCTACATACATATATATATATACATATATATATATATATATGTGTGTGTGTGTGTATATGTATATATATATCTATATATATATATAGGGGTGTGTGTGTGTGTGTGTGTGTATATATATATATATTACATCAAAACAGTTCTCTACATCATGAATGCAGACACTCAAATTTGAATGATTAATTTAATCATATAAAATCTCCTAAGTCTCATGTATTAATTGAATAATCCATGTTATTCAATTAAAATCAAGTATCCCTTTTGGCTAAATTAATTAAATGAAGCCAAGCCCCACTAGCTAGTTAATTAATTTAACATCTTAATTAATTAACTTGCCCCTTTCTTCCAATCCTTTGAATTAATTAATCTAATTAATTAATTCCCCCCTTTTCCAATCCTTGAATTAATTAATCAAATTAATTACCTCCCCATTTCTAATCCCCTGAATCAATTAATCTAATTAATTAATTCCCCCCATTCCAATCTCTCATATTAATTAATATAATTAATTAATTCACCCTTTCCAATTCCTTGAATTAATTAATCCAATTAATTAATCCCCTTTTTCCATCTCTTTATTTGAATTAATAAAATTCAAATATTCTCATTTAGTCACATGTTTCCTAACTTCTAACCAACCATATCCTCCCAAACTAGCCTTATCCTATCCTATCCTAACCTCCCCTCACATGTGTGTGTACACACATAATTCCCTATTTTCCTTAATATTAAGAAATCGTATCCTATTTTGGGTGGCTTCCTCCCAAAATGGACATGTGTCCTTGAGGACACATGTCAAACCCCTTTTTGACACCTGGCCCTCTAAGGGACACTTTTCCTCCCTTGTTGAGCCACTTTTCCTCTTTGAGGACAAGTGTGGAATCCTATTCCACATGGCACCCTTAAGATTGCCACTTGTCCTCCTTGAGGACAAGTGTTGCATTTTCCCAATCCCCTCCTCTTCTTCCAACTCATATTTAATTCCCCTTCTTTTTCAAGCAAAACCTCCACCTTTAATAAAATACATTGTTATAATGCAAGATTTCTCTCACCATTAGTACATCCATATTGTCATAATGCCCAATTTCATCCCCACTTCATACCATCCAATCCTCATATCTTGAATCCAATTGCCATAATCACATCATGGAGAAATATCAAGTAGTTGTTGCATTAATGAGCACACATCTTACCATGGGATAATCGAATCAAAGATATAAAATAGAGTCTTCATTCATTTTTTTATGTTTTTATACTTCATTAGCTTTCTTCTCAACATCCTAATCTTGAGGTGTTTGAGCTAATTGTGTTTGCTAGGTTGTGATTGCGGGTATTTCAATCTTCTATATTCAAGCATGATTTTCCCTCACACATTTTTTGGCATGCCTAGTGGGACTCACTTCATAGGTTGATCTAATTGTTTGGTGTTGTTCAAGAGTGATTGTGATTGAAGGTATTTTGATGCTGGAAGGTGAAAAATTGCATCCTCATAACTTCATTTTGTAGGTTTTTGTATGGATTTGCATCCTCCTGTGTAGTATTTCACATATGTGCATAGAAATTTACTTTCATCTTATCTATATCACATTCATCTTATCTTTCTCTTATTTGTATTATCTATATCTTATTTGTCTTATCTATCTCACATTCATCTTATCTATCTCGCATTCATCTTTTATATTTCGCATAATTCTACAACTGCACAAAAAATCTAGTAGCAGTTATGTGTGTCGCATTGGTATTGACATCTTGTCATATTAGTATTTGACATCATGTCACATTAGTATTGATATAAATTTGCATTAGTATTGATACCATGTCACATTAGTATTGATATCATTTCGCATTAGTATTGATATCATGTTGCATTATTCTAGTCAATAGAATGCAATTTTGTCTTAGATATGTCTCTATTCTTAGGGTTTTTTAGTGTTACTGATACTCTATCTATAGCGTGTGGCAAAAAAAAAGTTCTTGAAAAGGTGTTTCGACTGGAAAAAGACTCATATTTAAAATACTAATATATCTGGTGCAGGACATTATCAAAGACTATTTTTTCAAACCAAGTGTCTTTAATAGTTAGACAACATTTTCAATTGGGGATTAAAATGAATCAAGTGTATTTTGTGTTGGTATTTTGGATATGTTGATATGGTTTTTTCATTGATGTCAACACTTGTCAAACTTATCAGCACTTGGAGATCTTTGGTTTTGTTCACCGGCAAGTCAGTGACTTATGCACAGTTACCGGTATTTGGCTCACCAGCAGGTTATATTGTTCACCAGCACTTGGAATGACTTGGAGACTACTTGGTTATGTCGAAGACATTATTTGATCACTTGGTTTTGGCGATTTGGTTATTGGTCTATTCGGGTTTGCATATTTGTTGTTACTAGCAAATAGGTCCAGGTTATGCACCGACAAGCATATCTATTCTAGACCAGCACGACACATTATGGAGATGATTTATTATTATTGTAAATGCATTGAGCTGACATGATGCATCGCATAATGATTTATTTGTAATTGATTTTATTATAATATTCTTAGTGAGTCGACCTATTCAATTGGTCTTAGGTTATGGTGTAAATGTAAGATCTCATTTATGAGATTGATATGCAATAAGAAAAAGGATTGTAATAAGGTATATGCGAAAATAAGCAGAGCTATACATGCAGACATCATTTGAAAATTGAAGGAAGGTTTTTGTGAAGGCAATCAGAGCTAAACCAGTATTGAATCCACCATATGAATATGCTATTTTATGCAGTACATTATCATTGGATTTAACCATCCAATTGTAGTCATTGTGACTCCCATTTTGTGATTGAGTAGTGAGCTCTAGATAGCTGGTTTTTCTGCATGTACAGACTCCATATTGTACACACATACTATCTGCAGTAGTATCATTTGATTGTGGGTAAGGCTTCCCACTATGGTTTTTCCCCTTACAGGGTTTCCACGTAAAAATATTTGTGTTATGTATTGTGGATGTTATTGTCTTTCTATTTCATGCATTAATCTTTACCGGTTCTGCATTTAACTGATAAAACTATCTACTGACATAAAGTTTGGTTTACTGGCATTAAGCATTTAGTTTTGGTTAAGTTAATTTTGGTTGAATTTATCGGACAACTGATTCACCCCACCCTCTCAATTGTATCTGAGACGTAACAATTAGTATCAGAGCCTAGTCCTCTTTTTGCAGAAGTTTAATAGCTTGAGGAGATCCAATGTCTTCTAACTATTTCAGGAAGGACAATCCGAAACTTGATGGAACTAACTATGGCATATGGAAGATCAGGATGGAGACACATTTGAATTGCATTGGAAAGGACATATGGGATGTTACAAAGAATGGCTATACTGCTCTTAGTCAAGGTCAACCTAATCCACCTAACTTGGCTAAAGATGAGGAAAATGATTGCAAAGCAAGAGAAGCACTTTTCAGCACATTATCAGATCAACAAGTTATGGGATTATCAGATAGATCTACTGCTCAAGCTATTTGGGACAAATTGGAAACATTGAATGAAGGAGATTCCATAGTCAAAATTGCAAAACTTGAATGCTTCCAGGTCAGGTATGAAAATCTGAAAATAGAAGAAGATGAAAGAATTTCTACTTTTATGGAAAGAGTAAATGAAATTGTTTTGGGTATACAATGTTGTGGAGGAACCTTAAGTGAAGATGAGATTATTTCTAAAGTTTAAAGAGATTTTCCACCGACATATAAAATGAAAGTTACTGCTATAAATGAATTAAGAACAATGCCTAAGGCATCAGTATCTAGAGACACATTGGCTGGAAAACTTTTAGCTTTTAAACTTGAGGAATTTGGTCTTGTTGCTACTATTAAGATAGATCTAGCTTTCAAAGCATCATCGTCATCATCTGAGAAATCTTATTGGAAAGCGTTCTATGCAAAATAACTTGAAGATATTAGGAAGGAGAATGAAGAACTGGAAGAGCTTGAAGCACTATTTGCAAGAAAAATGCCTAAAAGTCTAGTTGGAAGTAAGTATGATGGTAAAGCACCCTAAAAATGTTTTAACTATAATAAAATTGGTCATATGGCTTCTAGATGTCCCGATAGACATGCAAGATAAAGAGAAGAAGCTAAAAGAACATATAAGCCTAACCTTGATTATCAGAGATACAAATTCAAGAAGAATAGAGACAAATCTTATTATTATGTTGATGAAGGAGTCACTGATGATTCTGATGAGGAACTGACAGACAATGGATGGGCTTTTGTTGCTATAATAGAAGATCAACCGGCACCTACTATTCAACCGGTAGAGCAGGCCCTAGTAGCTAAAATTGAAGATAAGGATGAATGGATTATTGACTCAAGATATTCACATTACATGACTGGTGATAAGAGTAAATTCTTAACCTTTCAGGAATACAATGGAGGTCTAGTGAGATTTGGAGATGATAAAGCTTGTATGATCAAAGGAAAAGAAACTATATCTTTTGATGGTAAGCACAATACTGATAATGTTTACTATGTAGAAGTTTTGAAGCATAATATTTTGAGTGTTGGTCAATTAGTTGAGAAAGGATTTCAGTTACAATTCAAAAATGGTAAATACAAAATCTTAAATAGAACTGATTTGGAAATTGCAACCGGTAATCAGACTAGAGGTAATATCTTTCATTTGAACAACAATGAGAAAGCATGTTTGATTGCACATATTGATGAAAGTTGGTTATGGAATAAGAGACTTTTTCAGGTAAATTTTGATTGCATTGTGAAAATCAGTACAACTAAGACAATAAGAGATTTACCTAAGATTGTTAAACCTCACAATCTGGTATGTAAGGAATGTCAATTTGGAAAGCAAGTTAGAGAAAATTTTGAAAGTATTCCAGAGAAATCTAACAATGTTCTTGATTTAATTCATACTGATTTATGTGGTCCAGCAAGAACTAGAAGTATACAAGGAGATAGATATTTTATGCTAATCATTGATGACTATTCTAGAATGTGTTGGGTTACTTTTCTCGGGAGAAATCTGAAGCATTTGGGAAATTCAAACTATTCAAAGTGATGGTAGAGAATGAAATCAGCAAGAAAATCAAATGTTTGCGATCAGATCAAGGAGGTGAGTTCACATCTAAGGAATTTAATACATTCTGGGAAGTGAATGGGATAAGAAGACAATTATCAGCACCTCGGACACCACAGCACAATGGAATTGTTGAAAGAAAAAATAGAATTATCTTGGATGTAGCCAAAAGTATGATATCAGAAGCAAATCTACCTCATATATACTGGAGAGAAGCAGTCAATACAGTAGTTTATACATTCAACAGAGTTCACATCAAAGGTGAAACCGGTAAGACCCCTCATGAACTATGGTTTGGAACTACTCCTACTCTTAAATATTTTAGAATATTTGGAAGTAAATGCTATATTAGAAGAGATGAGTATATTGGTAAATTTGATCCTAGAAGTGATGAAGGAATATTTCTTGGTTATTCATCTAAGAGCAAGGCATATAGATGTTTTAACAAGAGATTGTAAAAAATTGTTGAGAGTACAAATGTGAAGATTGATGAATAGTTTAGAGGAAATTCAAGGTACATGGACTCTAAACTGGCAATAGAGATAATCACAAATAAACCTACTGTGAATATACTGGTATGGAATGTTGATCCAGTTACACCAGCATCATCTGAAGATTCAATAGTTACTGAAGAACAACAACAAGTAAAAACACCCCGGTATGTAAGATTGAATCACTCTGAAAGTCAGATAATTGGAAACAAATTTCAAGGGGTTATGACTAGAGGAAGATTGACAAATGAAGATGTATGTCTTATTTGTCAAATTGAACCTACATCAATTAATGAGGCATGTGAAGATAAATATTGGATTAAAGCTATGGTAGATGAATTGGAACAAATTGAGAGGAATAACACTTGGTCATTAGTTCCCCGGCCTAAAGACAAAAATGTAATTGGAACTAAATGGGTTTTCAAAAATAAACTTAATGAAGATGGAAAGGTAATCAGAAACAAAGAAAGATTAGTGTGTAAGGGATATTCATAGAAAGAAAAAATTGATTACAATGAAACCTTTGCATTAGTAGCTAGAATTGAGGCAGTCATACTTTTATTGGCTTTTACAGCACACAAGAACTATAAAGTATATCAAATGGATGTTAAATGTGCATTTCTAAATAGAGATCTTGAAGAAGAAGTTTATATTGAACAACCTTATGGATTTTCTTTGACAGATAACAAAGACATGGTTTGTAGGTTAAGGAAAGCTTTATATGGATTAAAGCAAGCTCCTAGAGCTTGGTATGCTAGATTGGACAAATATCTTTTGAAGCTTGGATACACTAAAGGTAATGTTGACAACAATCTATACTACAAAGTGACTAATGATGACATCTTGGTTATTGAAGTTTTTGTTGATGATATAATCTTTGGAGGAGAAGATGGATTGTGTAAAGACTTTTCTAACAAAATATAGCAAGAATTTGAAATGTCTATGATTGGAGAGATAAAATTCTTTTTAGGATTGCAGATTTCATAGACAGATAAAGGTATATTCTTATGTCAATCTAAGTACTTGAAGGAATTAATAAAGAAATTTGGCATGGAAAACTCTATACCGGTAAGCACACCTATGACTACAACTGATAAATTATCTTTGAAGGATGAATCAACACTTGTTAATCCGACTAGATACAAGTCTATGATAGGAGGCTTACTATATTTGACACAAACAAGACCTGATATTATGAATGCAGTATGTATTGTTTCAAGATTTCAGAGTAATCCTAAAAAAAATCATGAATCAGCAGTGAAAAGGATTTTCTGGTACCTACAAGACACTACAAATCTTGGTTTATGGTATCCTAGAGATGAAAATTTTGATTTATGTGCATACACAGATGCTAATTGGGCAGGAGATGTAGATGAAAGAAAAAGCACAAGCGGTGGAGTGTTTTTTCTTGGTAATAGACTAATTTCATGGTTGAGCAAGAAACAGAGTTGTACATCACTATCAACAGCAAAATCAGAATATGTTGCAGCAACAACTAATTGTACATAGGTATTATGGATCAACAAATGTTGTAGAACATAAAGGTAAAATACAAGGAACCTATAACTATTTGATGTGATAATATGGAAGCAATTGATATATCAAAGAACTTGATATTTCACTCTAAGACTAAACATGTTTCTATCAAATTCAATTTTCTAAAAGAGAATGTTGAAGCAAAACAAGTGAAATTGGTTTGTGAATACTAAAGAGAAGATTGCAGATATTTTTACAAAGCCTTTGCCTAAGGAGACTTTTGAATATCTCAAAGATAAGCTTGGAGTCCTACCCCCACTGGTAGAGACTTAGATAGTTGATGTTTATCGTCAACCGACAGAATTAACAGAGAAATTTTATTCCGACTTTGATGAGGAGAGCTACTTCTCAGGGGGAGTAGTTGGATAAATTGGTTAATTGGTATTTTGTATTTGGTTTTGTATTTCTTTGGCATTTGATGTCAAAGGGGGAGAGATATTATGGAAAAACATTTGAAAAACATTTTGGGGAGATATCTTTTGGGAGAAATCATTCCTAGGAGAGAGAAATTATGTATTTTGATTTCTAGTTAATATTCTCTTTGGGAGATTGTTGGTGGTTGGTATTTGGCTCTATTTGTAGTGTGTGGCAAAAAAAAAGTTCTTGAAAAGGTGTTTCAATTGGAAAAAGACTCATATTGAAAATACTAATATATTTGGTGCAGGACGTTATCAAAGACTATTTTTTCAAACCAAGTGTCTTTAATAGTTAGGCAACATTTTCAATTGGGGATTCAAATGAATCAAGTGTATTTTGTGTTGGTATTTTGGATATGTTGATATGGTTTTGTCATTGATGTCAACACTTGTCAACACTTTTCAAACCTATTAGCACTTGGAGATCTTTGGTTTTGTTCACCGGCAAGTCAGTGACTTATGCACAGTCACCGGTATTTGGCTCACCGGCAAGTCAGTGACTTATGCACAGTCACCGGTATTTGGTTCACCGGCAGGTTATATTGTTCACTAGCACTTGGAATGACTTGGAGACTACTTGGTTATGTTGAAGACACTATTCGATCACTTGGTTTTGGAAATTTGGTTATTGGTCTATTTGGGTTTGCATATTTGATGTTACTGGCAAATAGGTCTAGGTTATGCACCGACAAGCATATCTATTCTAGACCAGCATGACACATTATGGAGATGATTTATTATTATTGTAAATGCATTGAGCTGATATGATGCATCACATAATGATTTATTTGTAATTGATTTTATTATAATATTCTTAGTGAGTCGACCTATTCAATTGGTCTTAGGTTATGGTGTAAATGTAAGATCTCATTTATGAGATTGATATGCAATAAGAAAAAGGATTGTAATAAGGTATATGTGAAAATAAGTAGAGCTATAGATGGTGACATCATTTGAAGATTAAAGGAAGGTTTTTGTGAAGGCAATCAAAGCTAAATAGATACTAAATCTAGCATATGAAGATGTTATTTTATGTAGTACATTATCATTGGATTTAACCATCCAATTTTAGTCAGTGTGGCTCCCATTTTGTGATTGAGCAGTGAGATCTAGGCAGCTAGCCTTTGTGCATGTGCAAACTCCATATTGTATACACATACTATCTACAGTAGTATCATTTGATTGTGGGTAAGGCTTCCCACCATGGTTTTTCCCATTACAAGGTTTCCACATACAAATATTTATGTAATGTATTGTGGATGTTATTATATTTCTATTTCATGCATTAATCTTTACTGGTATTGCATTTAATTGATAAAACTGTCTACCGGCATAAAGTTTGGTTTACTAGCATTAAGTTTTGGTTAAGTTAATTTTGGTTGAATTTATTGGACAACTTATTCACCCCCCCCTCTCAGTTATCTTTGGGACCTAACATTTTGTGTTTGGAATGCTTGTGTGCACATAGGGTGGACCAACTGTTACACCAAGTATCCTCTCCCCTCTCCTTCATGGACCTTGGGTGAAGAGAAAGGTGATTAATCATAAATGTTTTTCTTTTTAGTAGCGAATTACCTCTTGGGGGCCTCATCACCTCAAGGGAGTGTTTCAAAATAGGGGCATGTTGGGGATATCATCTCTCCCAGTATGACCTCGAGCGGTGTTTTTTGAGCCGCTATACAAATACCTAGTCAAACGACTAGAGTATTAAGTGAATTCATCACATGTGGAGGCCTTCTGTGCAATGATAAGATCGATTAGAGCCTTGAGTGACTTGCTTCATGAATTCATTGTTGGACTGGACCCATCAAAAAATTACTATGAATTATTGTTATAGTGGCCCCAATCCTTCTACTTGTTGGTTCAAGTGTTGTGATATGCGCATGTCGAAGATACCCCTCATGTACCCCTCAATTTGAGAGAGAAAATTTCTCGAGATCTAAGGATCTTTAGAAATTCAAATCTTGGCATGCTCAAGAAGTGTATGTCATGGAGTGGAGCCAGTGCTACCAAGATTCTATCTATCATGTCGAATGTGATATTTTGGGCTATGGTATTCAACAATTATTTTCTTTGACTATCTTAGGAAGTGCATGATTTCTTTTCATTCCCATACTTGTGTGTTTTCCATGTTTGTTGTCACAAAGTATTTTGTCAAAAACCAATTCAAAACATCAAACATCTCACTTCACTAGGTCCTAGTTTGGCCTTTTCTTTCAACAAATGTAGCCTCTCATTCTAATGAGTTTGTGTCAATTGTCTCATTATGTTGTTGAAATTACCTAAGTGGTGAATCAATTCATATTGGTCATAATTTCAAATTTGACCATCATTATTATCCACTAGGGTCTTCGACTTGTATGGTCACTCTTATCATCTCGGTTGTTAATCATAACTTTAGTCATCATTGCAAATCTTATGTCATTATTATTGACTCTTAAGGTCTTGACTTGCATGGTCACCCTTATCATCTTAGTTTTAAGTCATCACCTTGGTTTTCCTTGTCTCAATTCTTGCATCATCACTATCATTCATCATCATCTCTAATCTTATAATTCGCATCATCATTGCCTTCTTCCTAGGTCACCAATCCAAACATCAAACCTTGTCCTCTTTTTAACTTCCTCAAAGTCAGTCCCCATTATAGTATGAGCTTGTCATTCATCCTATTCTAAGCTTTAGTGTGTCATTGTTTTTCATCTTTCATCTCTATCCAACCCATCAACTAATTGTCATGTCACAATTTAATTATGATAAGTTTAGTCATCCTTCATTTTTTCCACTGCATCCCATTCTAATGATGATGAGGGTATGGTTGATCAAGATGAATGTGAAATTGAAAACCTTGATGGTATATTTGATCAAGATGAATATGAAATTTAAAATCTTGATGCCCTCATCCTTAGCAAGATTTCACCAAGTGTCAGATACCAAAATCCAACTATTCATCATAGCTACCCTACCATTCCTCCATGCACATCCTCACAAAATCCTTATCGCATCTTTGAAAACTGAAATTAATCGTTTCTTCCACCCATAGCTCCTTCATATATCACATCTATGTATTCCTCATATGAAATATCCATAACTCCATCTTTTCCTCACAACACTGCCACTTACATCCATAATCCCAATCCTCCATCCAATTCTAATCCCCCATCTTATCTCAATCCCCCATCTTATCTCAATCCTCCATCTTCCACTCCATCCTATCTCAATCCACCATATTCTGCTCCATCTTACCTTAATCCTACATCCTATCTTAATCCTCCATCCTACCTAAATCCTCCATCCAATCCTAATCTGACATCCTACCTCAATCCTCCATCCAATCCTAATCCCCCATACTATCTCAATCCATCACCATTCGCTCCATCTTATCTCAATCCACCATGATCCACTTCATCCTATCTCAATCCACCATCTCCCACTCCATTGTACACTATAAGATCTTCATTTGCACCATCCTACCTTAGTCCACCTTCATCCACCTCATCCTACCTCAATCCACCACCTTCCACTTCATCATACTGCAATCCTCCACCATCCATTCCCTCCTCCAGTCTACCAAATTCACTTCCAACTCCCACAACTGTAATTCCTCTCCCACCTCCTAACACCATCTAAAACCTCCCATCCCTTGAGACTATTCAACATCGATTCCCATCACCTATTCCTACCGTCATTCAAACTCAATCCAATGAATGCCTCATCCTTTCATCCACTTTGTCTACCTTAGTTGGCAAATCCCCCATCCTTTCATCCATTTAATCTACCATAGTTGGTGAATCTACCATCCTTTCATCCACTTCATCTACCCTAGTTGGTGAATCCTCCATCCTTTCATACACTTCATCTAACCTAGTTGGTGAATCCCCTATCCTTTCATCCACTTCATCTAACCCAGTTGATGAGCCTCACATCCTTCCATCCACTTCATCTATCCCAATTGAAGAACCTCTCATCTTTCCATCTAGTCCATCCACCCAAGTCAAAGAACCTCCCATACTTTCATCCATTCCACTTGAAGAGTCTACCCATTCACCCCTTCTCACACCATCCAAACCAATCCCATCGTTCCAAGATCTTGCTTCAAGGCATGTTAAAAAAATTATTGATCCAAATCAAGATCCTACCATTCTGCCTCCTCCACCTCAAGAGCCCTTATCATCCCCTCATCCAAGTCAATATTCTCCCATTCCATATAATCCTCCATTTAATCCTATCCAAATCATCCCACCACCATCCCTCTATCCCCTTGGTTCACTTACATTCATCCATGGTAGTTCACTCGCAGCAAAAGAAAATCTCAAATACACCACCCATTCTCCTCCATCTAATAATGGACTTGCATCTTGTTAGCCAGAGAACAAGTATCCTACTTTAGATAAAATGCTCAAAAACTTAACTAACAAGGTAAAGGATTAGGCCTACATGAGAAAGGCACTTTGTGTTGGCAAATGCACACTCCAATGAGACATTGTAGGTGATTGAAGGTTTTGTCATTGATGGCAACCTTACAATCCTATGACACCAGCAAGGCAATCCACCAGCACCAGCAACGTCAGATTCTACATAGGCACATAGACCATCGGCACTGGCAATGAAAGGAAGCATACCGGCACAAAAGCTGACAGGAATTTTGTTTGTAATTTATTTTGTTTATTATTGTAAAATCATTGTAAGCCAACTTGGCAAATTGTAAAATGACTCATATATATAAGAGATCATTGTAGAACAATTATGAATGTATGGAGGAATGTAATAAGGCAAAATAAGATAGACTTATTATGCAAATTATAGGTTAAGGGTTTATGTATAAAGCAGAGCTATAAATCGGTACTAGATCTGGCATAGTAGATGCTATTTTGAAGTAGTACAAGACATTGGATTTATATAATCCACTTTGTAAGTCAGTGAGACTTCCCATTTTGTAATTGAGTAGTGAGCTCTAGGCACTTGGCCTTCCTGCATGTGCAGGCCCCTCTTGTAGCAGTAATATTCTCTTATTGGCCAGTAAGTGAATATTGTGGGTCACAAATCCCACCGAGGTTTTTCCCACATCGAGTTTCCTCATTAAACTACTGTGTTATGGTGTGCTTTTCATGTGGTTGTTGTTATCTTTGTTTACTGCACTATTTCTTGTTTACCGGTATATAATATTAATATGCTTTACATGATTTAAGTCAAGAAAATATTATAACCGGTTAGATACTGATTCACCCCCACCTCTCTCTCAGTATATATGGGAATCCTAATAATTGGTATCAGAGCTTGGTCCTCTATTTTTAGAAGCCTAACAACTTGAGGAAGATCTTGACACTGGTAGATATGGAAAACTCGATGAAGCAATTAGAAGGAGCTCTCTCAGACTATGATGCAGAAAAATTGAAAAATATCAAACTTGAAGATGATCTAAAAGTTGCACAGGATATTATTCAAGCACTTCAAGAAAATCTTACCATTTCAATAAATAAGAGAAGAGAACTTTGTGAAAAGATGCCAAATGAGAATGATGAAAAGGAAACTCTTAGTGATCTGATGAATAATCTAAAACAAGAAAACATGACAACAAAGAATGAGATGCAGGATATGACTATGACATTTTGTAAAGAAATTGAAGATAGAAAGAAAAACAAAAAAGACTTGACCAAAAGACTGAATGATGCTACAAATGAAAATACAAGACTTAGTTATGAAAATGATATGTTGAAGACAGATCTGATGCATGCACAAAATGACTCAAATGAACTCATGAGACAAAAAAGGTATCTTGGAAGGAGAACTGTCTGCTGCAAATCAACATAAATAAAAATTCAAGAAAAGCTTAGAAGAACTTGGTGACTTGTTGAAGAATCAGAAACCTAATGGTGACACTAATGGTCTTGGCTTTGAAACTGGTGAAAGCTCCGGTACTGGAAGCACACAGTATTATGGCAAACCGGTAAGACAACCTACTGCTTATAAATTTAATGGAAAATACTTTAATTGTAACAAGTATGGTCATAGAGAAAATCAATGTAGATCTAGAAATTATCAGAATACCAATACACCCACCGGTCAATGTTCAAAATGCAACAAAGTTGGTCATAATTCTGAAAATTGCAGAATGAATGTGAGATGTTATGTTTGTGGAAGATCTGGACACTTATCTAATCAATGGAGAACACAAACCGGTATAGGTTATGGGAAAGCTATTCAGAAAAACAATGTGACTTGTTATGCCTGTAACAAGATTGGACATATTGCAAAATTTTGTAGAAGCAAATCCTCACCGGTAAACAACAATGGTGCTAGTTTGAAAGGTAAAGAAAAGGTTGAAGAGGTAAAGCAAGAATTCTCAAAACAATGGATTGGGAAATCAGAACTAAATGTTGATAGGAATACTCCTCCACTAGGAGAACAGAGTAACACTCCACCGACAGAAGAAAGTAACATTCCACTGGCAGGAGAGTCTTCATCTAACTGTAGAAAATTTCCTTGAGGGTTTAGCAATCAAATGTGAAACATGCTATTATTCCCTCAGTTGATGGTGATAAGTTGAAATTACTTCTATACCGATAGATAAGTTAAGTAATTACTTAATCGACAAGCATTAAATATGGTGGTTGGCAAATTAACATTATAAATCAGTGTTTTTGGCTCCATTCTACTTCACCGAGCATTCAAACATTCAAAGAGAACAAAAATTCCAAGCAAAGACATTTCAAGCAAAGTAGCAAAACAATTCAACAATCAATCATTCCTAAGGTAGAGAAAGGTATTTATAATCATGGCATCTTCTTCTGTACCCGAATTCATAGAAAACCCTACTGTAGTTGAAGTAATCAAATTCCCTAGGCCTGTATTTCAGTTAGTTCCTGAAATAGCTAAGAAAGATGATAATGTTGGTGCATTTTCTCAAATTCCCAAAGGAGTAGTTTTTGCATAAGACCCTAGAATGTACATTCATTGTCACATAGAAGAATTAGGTGATGAGGAAATTATGAACATGTATAAGACTGTAATTTGTGATGATTCTGGTAATGTGAAACTTGAACACAAAATAGTCGAAACCCTAGGATTCACTGAAATCCTCAGTATTCCAGAATTCCCTAAGGATGTTATAATTATATTTTTAAGTAGGGTTCATGGTTAGACTTAGTTCACAAAATTACTAAAGAGGTAGTAAAAGTTGTAACAAGGTTACCCTCCACTGGTAATAGACCTTATAAGACAAAGAAGGTCTCAAATGACCTAGTGACTAACCTAACAGGTGCAACATCTGACAAAAGGTCCTTAAGAGTAAATGATGTGACTGACATCAATGTTAGATTCATTAGCATGATTTTAGGCTATAAAACAACACATGCAAATAGGTTAAATTCAGTTTCTATTTTATGCATAAAGAGTGCTTATGATATGATCAAGGATAATGCAAAAATAGATGTGTGTGAATGGTTGAAGGATGAACTGATTGATAATCTTGGAAAGATCAAAAAAGACAAAAAAGAGACATTTAAATTTGGTAAACTACTTGTCTGTTTAATGCTATACATAACAAAATAGGTGCCTGATATTGGCATCAAAAATCTAGGTTTTGACATATCGGTAGGCAAACAACTGTCTAATTTATTGCAGAACATGGGTGAAAACAAAGAAAAGAATATAAATGAGTACTTTCAGGCATTAAAGGCTCGGATGAATACTAGAGTCAGACTTTCACAAGCAATTTTAAATAAGTATAAGGATGAAATATGCTTTGTTATTAAGAAGGATGAGATTTGGATGGAGGCAGTTGTTTGAAGAACTATTTGGGTTACTGAAATGGGTTATGAAACCGATGACAACATAATTGAAACATATGCAAAAGCCCTTTTGGAAGCACCTAAGGAACCAAAAGAAGAGGTATTTGGCAGTGCTGAGACTATTGAGAATCAAATTCAATCTAAGAAAATAGTAAAGAAGGTAGAAGCAACAGTAAGAAGAGGATCTAGGCAAACAAAGGCTATCAAAGAAGATGTACTTAAACAAACCGGTATCACTGAAGATGAGTTACAAGCACAACACCCAGAAACTCACCTTTCACCAATAGCAACTTTTTAGGAAAGTGACATGCCAGCTACATTTAAAAGAGTTGTGAGGAAAAGAGAACCTTAACTGGTATCCACACCTTCACCTAGAAGAACTAGACAAAAACAACAGGCAGTAAGGCCCTCGGCTAAGAAGACAACTCCAAAGAAGAAAAAGTTAACACCAAAGAAAAAGACTCAACAAAATATTGCTCCAATTTACAAACTTTTAGATGAAATAACAGAGGCTGGATAGCTAAAAAACATCAATAAATTATATGATTCATTATCAGTTGATGACAAGGAGAAATTTGAAAACAGTGTAATTCTACACTTGGATATCTATAAGAAATTTTTGATGCAAGTTGTAGATGAATTACCAATAGAACTGTTTAAGAGACTTGAAGCTAGAAGGCAAGCTGTTGTAGAGTTTGACAAGAAAATAACAATTGAGAAACCACTTGTTGTTTATCCTGTTAACTCACCAAAGGAGATAGATGATATGATCTCAGAGGCTAACCAGAGAGTATTATCAACTACACACCGACATGTAGCACTTATGGCTGGTAGAGTAAATGAGGTTGCAGAGGAAACTGCTAATGCATGGGACATATTCCTTGTTGAGAAAGAAAAGAAGGAAGAGTATAAAATCCTAAACCTATCAAAGTATATTAGAAAGATAAGGATAAGGGTAAAGGAAAGGTTGGTGGACCTCCGAGCATAAAAATAAAAGATAACTTATCCCCACTGCCTCTGAATACTCCACCAATAGTTACAACTGAAAGTCTACCAACTAATGAGAGTATGGAGATACCACAAGAGGACACAAATCCAAACTCTGAGGTGTTATACACAGTTGACATTGATACTCAGAAAGTTAACATTATGGTAGATAAGGACACAACTGGAAAGACAGATATGGCTAGTGAGGCATTGATAACAGATAACACAGATGGTAAACCGACAGATGGTAACACAGAATAACAAGCAGAGAAAAAGGCTCCATCATAGCAACAGGTTCACATAGAGTCAGTACCACCGGCATCAGCTGAACAAGACAAACCTTTTCTTAAAGAAATGGAAACACAAACTGACCTACCAAAGGTCACCACAAGCAAGGATATTGCTCCCACCAGCGAGATACAGAGTGTTGGCACTTCAACTATAGGATTCAAATCAACTAATGTAATAGAAGTTCTTTTGGACTCCTTAAAGAAAATAACATATTGTAGCTCACAAGCATACAAGGCTATAGATGATACAATTCCAATTTTGAAGATGATAGCTCCAAAATGTAATGTAGATAATAAAGATTCTTTGAGTCAACTTGACACTTTATCCAAGTATATTACTGAAAACACTGTGACAGTTGAACAAATAAAAGAGGAAGCATTCAAGGAGAGATTAGAGAAGGAAAAAATCAAATTCTTTGAGGAAGAAATAAAGAAGTGTACAAGGCAATTTGACACACTTCTACCAGAATTATGTAGCACATTAAAGGAATTCAAAACTTTGTACAGAGATACTTGTAAGACTAACTTTTTGACAGTTGATATAGATAAGAAGATCATCAAGATACGAGAGGAAATAAATCAACTAGCTGACAATTTCATTAACTCATCTGATTCATTATCAATTTTTGAGCAGAAGATAATAGGTTTTGAGGAAGAACTATTAAAGATGGAAAGAGAAAAGGAAAGAACAAAAGGTAAGGCTAAGGATCTTAAATGGAGACTAAGTCCAAAACTGGACTACCTCGCCACCTTAAGGAAAGAAATATCTAATGCCCTAATTCAAGGATAGAAAACACTGACAGAGCAAATGCAACACCTCACCAGTATAGTTCAAAGGATAGAGGCCACAATAAAAGACAACAAAAAGTTCATTAAGAGCTTGAATCTGGTTTTGGCAGATCTTTTTTAGATTGTAACCAACCGATTACAAGGTTGAAATAGGAAACTACACTCTATTGACACCTTGACAGCCTTTGTCATTGATGCCAAAGGGGGAGTAGTGGTATGAGAAAATTCCAATAACTTAGGGATCATCTGCTTAGGGGGAGCACACATTTTTGGTAACAATTTTTTGACTTCAATTTTTGGATACACTTCTAAATTTTTCTCATGAGTGTTGCCATCAATGCCAAAGGGGGAGATTGTTGGCAAATGCACACTCCAATGAGACATTGTAGGTGATTGAAGGTTTTGTCATTGATGGAAATCTTACAATCCTATGACAGGAATTTTGTTTGTAATTTATTTTGTTTATTATTGTAAAATCATTGTAAGCCGACTTGGAAAATTTTTAAATGACTCATGTATATAAGAGATTAATGTAGAACAATTATGAATGTATGGAGGAATGTAATTAGGCAAAATAAGATAGACTTATTATGCGAATTATAGGTTAAGGGTTTATGTATAAAGCAGAGCTATAAATCGGTACTAGATCTGGCATAGTAGATGCTATTTTGAAGCAGTACAAGACATTGGATTTATATAATCCACTTTTTAAGTCAGTGAGACTTCCCATTTTGTAATTGAGTAGTGAGCTCTAGGCACTTGGCCTTCCTGCATGTGCAGGCCCCTCTTGTAGCAGTAATATTCTCTTATTGGCCAGTAAGTGAATATTGTGGGTCACAAATCCCACTGAGGTTTTTCCCACACCAAGTTTCCTCATTAAACTACTGTGTTATGGTGTTCTTTTCATGTGGTTGTTGTTATCTTTGTTTACTGTATTATTTATTGTTTACTGGTATACAGTATTAATATGATTTACATGTTTTAAGTCAAGAAAATATTATAACCAGTTAGATACTGATTCAACCCCCCCCCCCTCTCAGTATCTGTGAGAATCCTAACACTTTGGAGCCCATCCATGTCAAAGCGCATCCAGGATCTCATGGTCTTAGTTACATATCCCAAGGCACTGCATCCAAAAAATGTTGGTGCAACTAATAAAAAATCCAAGTATGCTTCCAAACACAACATTGCATCGCCCCATTGTTCCTCCAAATAATTTATTGTCATCCCCCCTCCTCCATCATATAAATCCCAAACAACCATCCATCTTCCTCCATCCTCTAAATCTATTTTGGGTCACTATATCCCAAAATATACCATCATATAGCCCCCACATGCTAAATCTATTTTGGGTCTTTATATCCCAAAACCATATTCTCCATCTTATCCCACTCATCCCTCCAAACACAAATCCCAAATCTCCATCACCCATCATAAATTTCCTAATCCTTTCATTCCCAATTAGGATCAACAAAGGCACATATCCCCACATTCCATCCAACATCCTACATCCATCACTTTATCCATAATTCCTTCATCTCCTACACATTCACATACTCCTTCCAATGCTACTAGTAGCAGCTTGGATGCCAAATCAAAAATTCATAAAGCTATGCATCCACAACAATTTAAAAATCACCATGTCCACTTCAAAAGACATGCTCCAATAAAGAAAAATCTAATACAAAAATGCAACAAATCCCATTGGCCACAAAGGCCCACTAACACAAAAGCAAAAACAATGTGGATCCCAAAGAAAAAAGTAGTATATCCAAAATAAAAATTCCCAATGGCATCCACAATTTCTAATCCACAAGATAAACATCCTCCCCCTCCATCTCCTAAGTCCATTTTGGGTTCCTATGTCCCAAAGCTACCTATCATAATTCCTCCATCATATCCACATGCTAAATTCATCTCTCCTCCACTCATAACACATCCCCCACAACATGTGCCAATTTTGTTCTTGACAACATCCCCTCATCACAGTCAATCTCCCTCATTCCATTTGAATACTTTCCACTACCATATCCCTTACACCACATACATTCCCCATCAAAATCGTCTAATCCAAGCCTTTGCATAATTCACTCAGTCCTAATAAATTTGTACCAACATCCAGAGATCACTCTAAATGGGCTCCTAATACCTTGATATGAAACTTGATTCTTGAGTCCTCCATCCATGTATCCTCTAAATCCATTTATCTACATCCATATCTATCCATAAATTTCCTCCCAAAAATCAAAAAATCAAAAAAAAAAATGTGAAGAGAAAAATTCGTCCAATGGTGAAAACTTGACAAATAGGCACCTTGGACAAGTACTGCAATAAAATCCTGGAAAATAGGCATCATACATAATTCCACTCATCCTTTTTCTCTCCACACTTGGGGGAAAGTTCTTATGTCCATCTAGCCATTTCCTCCTCCATCTCCATCTACCTACCATACCCATCATATCCAATCCATTTCACTTCCTCCATCCTCTTTTGGATCTTGATAGAACAAAAGACCACCATGTATACATACTTTGGACACCTCTTGGATTTCATTTCCCTATTGAAGTTTCCTCCATTCACCTTCCTATCCACCCATCACCCTATCTTCCATCCACTTCCCTCAGCTTTGTATCCCTCTATCAGTTATCTTATCATATCCATCAATCTACCAATCCTTATCTGCCAGTTTCTTCATCTCTTCATCCATAAACTAATACATCCAACAATCCTTATCGCTCATCCCTCCATCCCTTCATCCATAATTGGTTCATCTCCTAATCCTCATCTACCTCCAACCCTTCATCCCTCATCATTTCATCTCCCAACTATATCCACAATACTTCCATCTCCAAATCCTTTCATCCCTCCTCTTATATCATTCCACCACCTCTTGCATCCCTTGTAATTCTTATCTAGCTCTAGGCTACCCCCATACTATCCAATGATATCCATCTAATCAATCTATCTTCTCTATGCAATACACCAATAGAATGTTAATCCTATCCATCTTCCTCAACTATCTAAGGTCAAATGCTAATCAAATCATCCAATTGTATCCTTGTTCTTGTTCCTATCCTTTCTACAAGCCTTGATCACAATCTAATCATCATCATCGAGATACATCATTCCCAATCCTTGTGTTGTTTTGGGATATATCATTCCCACATCAATAACACCCCATCAATCATCAATCTCTCCTGACTTTACAACTTGACTAGGGCAACATCATGCCCATCTCTGGGTCTTCCTCTATCATCCATAGTCCTTGTACATCTTGTAAATAGTATCTTGTGCATAGTGTTAGTTGTGTCTATTGAGATCATATCCTATCAGTCGGTTCATCAACAATCATCCTAGAGCATCTTTTTCATCATGATCATATCAAGTATCTTTTGTCATCCCATCATCATCACTATTTTTATCCTAGTGTTGTTCCAAGATATGTCGTTCTCACATCAACAACACCCATCATCAATTTGTGTAGGATGTATCATTCCTCAACTTATACAACATCAAATCCTTATCAAATCAGTTGTTCTTTTGACAAAAGATATTTGGGCTTTGATTCTTTTTTATCTTTGTTTACCTTTTTGAGCTCCTCGAGTCCTATTTCCTCTTGGTCACCACAATCCTTTATATCATGGTGTCCTAGGAATAACAAGGTTTAGGATGTGATCTTGTTTCTTTTGGTTTTTGCTTGGTGTGTCTTTTAGATGTGTTTCTTGTTGCACCCTCATGAGGTCTCAACTATCTCATGTTAAATTGGGGCATATCTTCTACTTTGGGTTACTCTAGCATCATTGCCTATAGGGTCTTTGTAACTCTATGTGGTGCTAGATTAGCCCGCGTGTCTATTTATGTTGTTTCAGTCCATGCACTGGCTATAAAATTCCACCTTGGTTCTTCATACCTTGTTGACTCACATACACTGATAGATCAAAATAAGTTCTACATGACATCTCATTTTTCAAGTGCTCACCCTCTCTGATCTTTGCATCTCCATCTCCATTGTATTTTCATTTTCTCCTCTTCTCGTCTATGTCTTGTCCTCCATTCTCATCCGTTGGGGCAATGTTTCTTTTGAGACGTTGCACTGTCCCTTTTCCCCATGCACCCTCTCAAGGGGGAATCCCTAGCCATTTCTTCATCTACCTGGGGCATTTTCTCACTCCCATATTTTTTATTCCCTCACAAGTGTCTTATTGTCTTCAAATCAATGCTATTCTAGCACCACCATGAAGAGGGTAAAAATGTAGACACTAAAATTTGGTTGATTAATTTAATTAGATCGAATCTCCTAAGTATCTTATATTAGTTGAATAATACATGTTATTCAATTAAAATCAAGTATCCCTTTTGGCTAAATTAATTCAATGGAGCAAAGCCCCATTAGCCAATTAATTTATTAAATATCTTAATTAATTAAGATACCCCTTTCTTCCAATCCTTTGAATTAATTAATCAAATTATTTAATTCCCCATTTCTAATTCTTTGAATAAGTTAATCTAATTAATTGATTCCTCCCTTTCCAATCCCTCAAATTAATTAATATAATTAATTAATTCCCCCTTTCCAATTTCTTGAATTAATTAATCCCCTTTTTTCCATCTCTTTATTTGAATTAATAAAATTGAAATATTACCTTTTAGTCACATGTCTCCTAACTTCTAACCACCTAACTAACCCTCCTTCTAACCAAACCTCCAATCTAACCCATGGGTTCTAACCAACCCTATCTTCCCAAACTAACCTTATCCTATCCTATCCTGACCTCCACTCACATAACTCCCTATTTTCCTTAATATTAGGAAATTGTATCCTAGTTTGGGTGGCTTCCTCCCAAAATGGACATGTGTTCTTGAAGATAAATGTCAAGCCCCAATTTAACACTTGGCCCTCTAAGGGACACTTGTCCTCCCTTGTTGAGGACAAGTGTGGAATCCTATTCCACATGGAACCCTTAGGATTTCCACTTTTCCTCCTTGAGGACAAGTGTTGCATTTTCCCAATCCTCTCCTCTCCTTCCAACTCCTATTTAATACCCCTTCATTTTCAAGAAAATACTCCACCTTTCATAAAATACATCATTATAATGCATGTTTTCTCTCACCATTATCACATCCATTTTGTCATAATGCCCAATTTCATCCCCACTTCATACCATCCAATCCTCATAGCTTGAACCCAATCACCATAATCACATCATGGAGAAATATCGAGTAGGTATTGCATCAATGAGCACATATCTTACCATGGGATAATCAAATCAAAGATAAAAAATGGAGTTTGCATTCTTTTGTTTATATTTTTATACTTCATTTGATTTCTTTTCAACATCCTAATCTTGAGGTGTTTTATCTAATTATGTTTGCTTGGTTGTGACCACAGGTATTTCAATCTTCTACATTTGAGTATGATTTTCCCTCACACAATGAATATTTTTACTCAATATTTAATTTTCTTTTAAAAGATGTTTCAAAATATTTACAAAAAATATAAGGGTTGAATGACAAATGAAATACTCGATAGCTTTGATCTTAGCACCCGCATCATTCACCATGAATGTGTTTAGACTCCACTCAATATTCTTGATGTGACCCTGTTGGAGAAAAATGTGCATCCAATATACAATATCATATGCACAAGACCTAGACATAATGACCCATACTACGGGCACCCCCATATTCTTGGAGTCAAATACAAGCATTGTACATAATTGAAACTATCATAAGGTATAGGATATGATGTATTAGTACTATATTTTATTTTGAATATAAAAATTTTAAATTTAAAGTTCTACCAAGGAATACACTACATACCTTCATCGTATTTGTACCAAATGTAGAATCCATAGCCAATATGTTGTTGTGGCTATATTGAAGCATCCAATAAAGTTGTTATAGCAATTTAATCCCTAGTACAAATTGTACTTCCCCATCTCTATCAACAATGGAACTATACTCCTGATATGCAAAAACCCATTGTTGCACTGAAATAGCATCAGTAATATGAAACATGTATCTTAATGTCTTAATTTTGTGCTCAGTGTTTGCAATATCATCCATAGTGAGAAAATTATCCCTAGAAGTTTGACCCTCAAATATGGTCATTTTCTCATGCACCATTTGCTTATTTTTTTTATTCACTGCGTCCATGGGCATGCCAAGCAAAAGAAATGACTCCACCCATTGATGCAATTGGTCACTAATATATGGTGCAAAGAAGGACGTTGTTCCCAAAGACTCAATGTTCATCTGACCATGACAAGGTATGCCTTCCTTGTCCACCTATTGAGCCTAGTGATACCATATCAACACATGGTTTGGCTTACACACCATGATTTGTGTGCTAAAATAATAGGTACAACCACATCGTGTATGTTTTGACCAGGTCTACTGCCTTTCCCCGATTTGAGAACTAAAGAAGGATCAAAAGGTGTCACATCTTTTTTCTTGTAATCCTTTGGTCCATAGGTGCACCAATAACTATAGAAATCATAGAGAATATTCATATTATTAATACCTATAGTTCACAAATTATTAAAGATATTCTTTCACTACACAATCGCAAGTATAAATTTTTTTAGTCAACATATTACTCTTACATGTAATATTCAAAACAACTATTAATCCTACTTTTTTTTGTATCAAAACAAAAAGGGGCTTTCCTTGTATGACTCTTATGAAAGCAAGTATTGTATGAGTCCCTTTAAATTTCTCCCTTGATAAAATATTTCAATCATCAACTTCAATCCAAGCTCAAAAATAATTCTTAACCTTTAAGGACACACTTCTTCCATGAAAGATATTTTCATGAAAATTTCCCACTACATGGGTGTTGAACTACTTCATTTGGTATGTCGGACCAATCAACATCCATCTAGTAGAAAATAAAAATGTTAAATTTTGATTAGAAAATATCCACACATTGTATGACACACTTGGTAGAAATTCTAGACATGTTTTATAACCATTCAAAGCATATTATGTTTAAATATTGCAATTATGCCCATCATCAATGTATGAATAATAAACTTCAGAAACATCATAAAATGAATTTTCTTTAGTTTGAATACAAATTTTGACTTATCAATAATAATAGACTTGTTCAAAATTATATAAAGGCTTCTAAAAATAGTGTAAGCATTGTTAGGAACCAGAAGGGCAACTGAGAGGGGGGGGGAGTGAATCGGTTGTCAATGAATTTCAACCCAATTATAACTTAATCAAACTTGATACTTAATACTGGTAAACCAAACTTAATGTCAGTTAATAGATTAGTAGTTAATATCAATACCGGTAAAACTTAATGCATGAAACATAAAGAGAAACAACATCCATAACACATAACACAAAGATTTTGACGTGGAAACCCTGTAAGGGGAAAAACCATAGTGGGAAACCTTACCCACAATCAGATGATAGTATTATAGATAGTATGTGTATACAAATAGGGTCTGCACATGCAGAAAGGCCAACCACCTAGAGCACACTACTCAAATGGGAGTCGCAATGGCTACAATAGGATGGTTAAATCCTAGAATAATGTACTACTCAAAATAGCATCTCCAATGCTGGATTTAGTACCAGTTAAGCTCTGATAAATACCTTCAAACCTTCCTTGAACCTTCTCTATGGTATTCTCATATGATCTTCAATATTCACACATACCATGTTACAATACCATATCATAACTATATCCTCCCTATCATCTCACGAATGAGATCTTACATATATACAAAACCTAAGACCAAATGTGTAGGTCGGCTCATTAAGAATATTACAATTGACTACAAATAAGTCTTGATGCAATACAAAATGTTGGATCAATACAGTTACAACAATATCCAATCAATAAATCATCTCCATAATGTGTCATGCTGATCTGGAATAGATAATGCATACCGGTCCATAATCTAGACCAATCTATCGGTAACAACAAATATGTCAACCTGATTAGACCAATAACAAAAACACCAAAACCAAGTATCCAAACCATGTCTTTTACATAATCAAGTAATCTCTAGATGATAGTAAGTCATCATCAGTGTCGGTGAACCATATAACCTGTCGGTGAGCATATACCAGTGACTGTGCATAGGTCATTGACCTTGCTAGTGAACACAATGTATCGGTTCAACAGTAAACCAATATAACCAGAGTGCCAAATCAACAATGTATATCTCTAGAAGGATACATGTTGACATCAATGACAAAACTAATGCAACACATCCATAATACCAACAATCTCCCCCTTTGGCATTGATGGCAGCACTAGATGGAAAAACATCTAAGTGCCAAAACAGAATGCCAAAAACCAAAAACCAACAATCTTTAAAATAGATCAATACCAGAAATCAAAACCAAAATACAAAGGGTATATATCTCTCCCTCAATGAACAATATCTCTCCAAATTTTTTTTTCCATAGATCTCTCCCCCTTTGATGTCAAATGCCAAAGTATTCATACAACCAACTACTCCCCCTGAGAAGTAGCTCTCCTCCATCAAAGCTAGAAAAAGATTTCTCTATTAGTTTCTGTCAGTTTGATGCCAATCTTCAATCATCTAAGTCTTTGTCGGTGAGTGTATTACCCCAAGCTATTCTCTGAGATATTCAAAGGTTTTCTTAGGTAAAGGTTTTGTAAAGATATTCACAATCTTCTCTTTAGTATTCAAATAAACCAATCTTACTTTTTTTGCTTCAACATTCTCTTTCAAAAAATTATATTTGATAGAAACATGCTTAGTCTTAGAGTGAAATACCGGATTCTTTGATATATCAATTGTTGCTGAATTATCACAATAAATGATTATAGGTTCTTTGCATTTTACCTTTATGTCCTTCAACATTTTCTTAATCCATAATACCTGAGTACAATTAGTTGCTGCTGCAACATATTATGATTATGTTGTTGATAATGATGTACAACTCTGCTTCTTGCTTATCCATGAAATCAATCTGCTACCAAGAAAGAATGTGCCGCCAGTGGTACTCTTTCTATCATCTACATCTCCTTCCCAATTTGCATTGGTGTATGCACATATTTCAAAATTTTCATCTTTAGGGTACCATAAACCAAGATTTGTTGTGCCTTGTAGGTACCGAAAAATCCTTTTTACTGCTGATTCATTATTTTCTTTAGGATTACTCTAAAATCTTGAAACAATACATACTGCATTCATTATATCAGGTTTGGTTTGTGTCAAATATAGTAAACCTCCAATCTTAGATATATATCTTGTCAGATTAACAGGAGCTAAATCATCCTTCAATGTCAATTTATCATTTGTAGTCATAGGAGTACTTACCAATTTAGAGTTTTCCATACCAAATTTCTTCAATAGTTTCTTTAAGTATTTTGTTTGACATATGAATATACCTCTATCAGTTTGTGAAATCTGCAATCCTAAAAAGAATTTTATCTCCTCAATCAGACATTTCAAATTCTTCCTGCATCTTGTTAGCAAAGTCCTTACACAATCCATCTTTTCCTCCAAAAATGATATCATCAACAAAAAATTCAATAACCAAGATGTCATCATTAGTCACTTTGAAATATAAGTTGTTCTCAGCATTACCTTTAGTGTAACCAAGCTTCAAAAGATATTTGTCCAATCTAGCATACCAAGCTCTAGGAGCTTGCTTCAATCCATGCAAAGCTTTCCTTAATCTGCAAACCATATCTTTATCATTTTTCAATGAAAATCCATTTGGTTGTTCAATGTAAACTTCCTCTTTAAGATCACCATTCAGAAATGCACATTTTACATCCATCTGATATACTTTATAGTTCTTATGAGCTGCAAATACAGGAAATAATCTAACTGCCTCAATTCTAGCTACCAATGCAAAAGTTTCATTATAATCAATTCCCTCTTTCTATGAATATCCTTTACAAACTAATCTTTCTTTGTTCCTGATTACTTTACCATCTTCATTAAGTTTATTTCTAAATACCCATTTAGTTCCAATTACATTTTTGTCATTAGGTTGGGGAACTAATGTCCATGTATTGTTCTTTTCAATTTGATCTAATTCATCTTCCATTGCTTTTATCCAATGTTCATCTTGACATGCTTCAATAACAAATAATGGTTCAATTTGAGAAATTAAGTATATCTCTTCATTTGTCAGTCTTCCTCTTATCATAACACCTTGATACTTATTCCCAATTATCTGATTTTCAGAATGATTCAGTCTTACATACCTGGGTTTATTCACATGTTGTTGTTCTTCAGTCACTGTGGAATTCTCTGATGATGTCGGTGTGACTAGATCCACATTTTGTACTGGTGCACTCTATATTGGTTCATTTATGATCATCTCAACTATCGGTTCAGAATATACAGACCTTGAATTTCCTCTAAAGTGTGCATCTATCTTCACATTAGCACTTTCGATGATCTTATGCAATCTTTTATTAAAACATCTATATGCCTTTCTCTTAGATGTATAACAAAGAAATATTCCTTCATCGCTTCTAGGATCAAATTTACCAACATACTCATCTCTCCTGATATAGCATTTTCTTCCAAATATTCTGAAGTATTTAAGAGTAGGAGTATTAGAAAACCGTAGTTCATAAGGGGTCTTACCAGTTTAACCTTTGATGTGAACTCTGTTAAAAGTGTAAACTGTTGTATTCACTACTTCTCTCCAGTATGCATGAGGTATATTTGCTTCCAATATCATGCTTCTTATGCCATAACCAACTTTCATCAATATGTGCAATCAAACATGTCTTATCACTATTGTTCAAATGAAAGATATTACCTTTAGTCTGATTACCGGTTGCAATGTCCAATCTAGTTTTGTTCATGATTTTGCATTTACCATTCTTGAACTATAACTGAAATCCCTTTTCAACTGATTGACCAACACTCAAAAGATTATGCTTCAAACCTTCAACATAATAAACATTGTCAGTATTGTGCTTGCCATCCAAAAATATAGTGCCTTTTCCTTTAATTAAACAAGCTTTATCATCACCAAATATTACTAGACCTCCATTGTATTCCTGAAAAGATAAGAATTTACTCTTATCACCAGTCATATGATGTGAACATCCACTATCAATGATCCATTCATCTTTTTCTTCAATTTTAGTTGCCACGGCCTGCTCTACCAGTGGGACAGTAGGTGTTGGTTGATCTTCTTTTATTGCAACAAATGCCCATCCATTGTTTGTCGGTTCTTCATCAAAATCATCTGTAACTCCTTCATCAATATAGTAACATGATTTATCTTTGTTCTTCTTAAATTTGTATATACGATATTTAGGGTTAGGCTTATATGTTCTTCTAGCTTCCTCTCTCAATCTTGCATGTCTATCAGGATATCTAGATGCTATATGACCAACTTTATTGCAATTAAAACATTTAAATGGTGTATATGATGATGCTTTGAAGGCCAAATCTATTTTAATTGTAGCAACAAGACCAAATTCCTCAAGCTCAAATGCTGAAAGTTTTCCAACCAAGGTATCTCTACATACTGATGTATTAAGCATTATTCTCAACTCATTAATAACAGTTACTTTAATTTTGTATGCCGGTGGCAATGTTGTTAAAACATTAGAAACAATTTCATCTTCACTTAAGGATCCTCCATAATATTATATTCCCAAAACAATTTCATTAACTCTTTCCATGAAAGCAAAAATTCTTTCATCTTCTTCCATTTTCAAATTTTCATACCTGACTCGGAAGCATTCCAATTTTACAATTTTGACAGTGGTATCTCCTTCATTTAGTGTCTCCAATTTATCCCAAATAGCTTTAGCAGTAGATCGGTCTGATAATCCCATAATTTGTTGATCTGGTAATGTGCTCAGAAGTGTGTCTCTTGCTTTGCAATCCTTTTCTTGATCTTTACCCAATGTTGGTGGATTAGGTTGATTTGGAGTAGGACCAACATAGCCATTCTTTGTAACTTTCCATATGTCTCTTCTAATGAAATTATGATCTTCCATATACAATAATAAGTTCCATCAAGTTTAGGACTATCCTTCCTGAAAATGTTTGTTTCCATAGGATCTCCTCAAGTTGTTAGGCTTCTACAAAAAGAGGACTTAGCTCTGATACCAATTGTAAGGAACCGGAAGGGAAACTAAGGGGGGGTGAATCTATTGTCAATGAATTTCAACCCAATTATAGCTTAATGAAACTTGATACTTAATACCGGTAAACCAAACTTAATGTCGGTTAACAGATTAGAAGTTAATATCAATACCGGTAAAACTTAATGCATGAAACAGAAAGAGAAACAACATCCATAACACATAACACAAAGATTTTGACATGGAAACCCTGTAAGGGAAAAAACCATAGTGGGAAACCTTACCCACAATCAGATGATACTACTACAGATAGTATGTGTATAAAAATGGGGTTTGCACATGCAAAAAGGCCAACCGCCTAGAGCACACTTCTCAAATGGGATTTGCAATGACTATAGTAGGATGGTTAAATCCTAGAGTAATGTACTACTCAAAATAGCATCTCTAATGTTGGATTTAGTACTGGTTAAGCTCTGATAAACACCTTCAAACCTTCCTTGAACCTTCTCTATGGTCTACTCATATGATCTTCATTATTTTCACATACCATGTTACAATATCGTATCATAGCCATATCCTCCCTATCATCTCACAAATGAGATCTTACATATATACAAAACCTAAGACCAAATGTGTAGGTTGGATCACTAAGAATATTACAATTAATTACAAATAAATCTTGATGTGATACAACATGTCAGATCAATACAATTACAACAATTTCCAATCAATAAATCATCTCCATAATGTATCATGCTGATTTGGAATAGATAACTTGTACGGGTCCATAACCTATACTAATCTACCGGTAACAACAAATATGCCAACCCGATTAGACCAATAACCAAAACACCAAAACCAAGTATCCAAACCATGTCTTTGACATAATCAATGTCAGTGGACCATATAACCTGTCGGTGAGCATATACCGATGACTATGCATAAGTCACTGACCTTGCCGGTGAACACAATGTGCCAGTTCAACAATAAACCAATATAACCATAGTTCCAAATCAACAATGTAGATCTTCAGAAGGATAAGTGTTGACATCAATGACAAAACTAATGCAACACATCCATAATACCAATAAGCACAACAACTTGAATGATTGGGTACAAGAAACCAGGGGTTAGGATATAGGTTAATCAAAGTGAAAATAGTGATCAAGGGCATGACCATGGGGTAATGTGGAATCAAATAGAAGTGAG
The DNA here is from genome assembly GCF_030272615.1 of Cryptomeria japonica. NCBI lineage: Eukaryota > Viridiplantae > Streptophyta > Pinopsida > Cupressales > Cupressaceae > Cryptomeria > Cryptomeria japonica. The sequence continues at coordinate 498,806,156 of NC_081409.1, read as the reverse complement.
TAGTGAAGGCTAATAACCAAGGCAATGGTGATAAGAGTTTACCATTTCATGTATGTACCATAGCTTAATTGTTGACTAGTCTAGGGCAGTCAACAATGAACTAGTAAAATTGCATAAGGGCTAGCTTTTTGGGATTGAAATAATAAATATTGGTACACAATTTTGATAAAAATTGTGGTAATGATGAATTTAGTGAACTAGGCCTAGGATAAATAATGTTGTGTAGCCTTCATGACTTCAACTTGAAGGGGTAAAATATCAACTTTTTGGACATAAGAAGACTTGAATCTCTTGCATATTGAGCTTGGTGTAGGGTTGAGCATTCTTTAAATTATGTATCTATGGATATTACAATAATCTATATGAACATAACTATTAAGTCATGAAAAAATTATGTTTGCAAAATTGACAGGATAGAGTTATGGCAAGACAATACATATCACATTATAACTAATAGTAAGATGGCATGGTCACGATAAATGTTTGTGAAAGAATGTTAGAAGAGTAGTAATAAGTAGAACTCAACATATATTGATATAACGTTTCAATTAATTGCATATAACTAGTGATTTAGAGGAAAGTGTTGACCAATTTGCTATGAAGTCAAAAGCTTTTACAATGAAACCTAGTTACAATTATGTCAAGTTATGTAGAGTTTGAATCCAACCTCAACCACATGCAACAAGACCATGTAAATTCCAAGGATACCACAAATCTAATACCATGTACACGAGGATACCTATGTCTACAAGATCACACCTGTCACCCATGGACATGTGTCAATCAGTTTATATTATTTATATTGGACGTGTTTCATGATACTTTATTATAAGTTCAAAAAATATTTAGTGAGGCATTTTCTTCATTTGACTATAATATCTTAGAGAGACTATAAAACAAAAGATTAATTTTTCAAAAATAAAAATTAATATCATAATTGGACTACTATCTTAAAACTTAAATTTACATTTTACTCTACCCATGTGACATCATTCAGTAAGAAACACCATGATGGTTGGATGCCTAATATTTGTAAGATATTATAAATTTATATCTTTACTTATATCTTTCATGATACTATAAAGAGGATTTGACCATGCCATTGATGTAGGGATTGCATATAGGTTTGTTTTGTCTTAAAGGAACAAAATGATAGAGATATTATACACTATATATAGGAGATAGATATTATTTCAAGAGAGGGATTTTATCTATGTACATATTTTATAATGAAGAAGTTCCCATACATCATTTTAGAGCCTTACTTGACAATTATGGGTGGAGACTTATATTTCTATTTTCTTATTTATTTCTTGCATATGTACATTAATTTATTTTTTCAATTCAAATATGTAAAGAAAGTTAAGAATGATCACATATTCACATTGTCAAATAGTTAACCTTAATTTTAGAGATGAGTGTGATAGTGGTGGAAATCATATGATTAGTTGAACTTGTAAGGGTTATAAAAGTATAATTAAGAAAATAGGTACCTAAATTATACAATTAAGAGAAGCAATATTTTAATAGGAATTGTATATTAGAAAGAGGTAAAAAATAATAATATGCAAGAGTGGTGTTACCTATTTTCACTAACAAGATCAATTAGGTAGAGCTTGTGTGTTTCTTATACAAAAAGGTGCATTTTCATTCTGTTGTATTACATTCATGAGCATTTGAAAGGAGAGAACAAAAAGATTGCACTACATTTCTCATTATGCAGATGCATACACATAAAAGAGAGTACACAATTTCATAGAGAAAGTAATCTTTAATATCAATATGAATGTAAAATGTCTCACACAAACTATGAGACTAACTGGTATGGTGCAAATGAAGAAAATACTATATATTTGTGGATGCAAAAACATAAATGTAAATGCACATAAGTAAGGTGACTCATCATTGCCTGAATGATGAGTCCTGACTAAGTACCTCTATGTCATCTATAGTGTAGTACCCCTTTTCTCGATCAAACTTTTAGACTCATGTTTGACTTATATTGACTTTTTCAGTGGATACATTATTGTGATATTTTGCTTAGACGTTATGCAATATGGTGATATGCTTTAATTTGATATGCAGTATATGTTTCATGCAGTATTTCCTTATGGATGTTAAATGTGATTTTTATTGGATTACTGTCATGGACTAAAACATTTACTTATACATGCAATGCATTATATTCATGTTTCATGTTTGTAAGTGTATGGTGTGTGAGGGGATGATTTTCCTTCACTCACTTCGATAAGACAGGGAACGTCATGATTCTCCTTCATCGGTGTGTGTGCCATGTCTTATATATATATATATACACTTGTGGTTCTTTTCTGCAAGACATTGTAGGTACAAGTACTGGGTAGGTATGGGGTATCCACTCCACCTAGTTTCACAGGTCTGAGAGTACCTTATTTGTTTGATGGGAGTGGAGGAGATAGTTGTTCGACCCTAAAATTGACCCGCAGTTACACTCATATGAATGTTATTAGTCAGTCATCATTTCCCAATTGACTGGTATGAGAGTCTTAGTTCTTTGACATTTTCATTTTGTGAGTCGTCGTGTGGTTATTTCTCATTTTGCATGCTTCCAGTTAGCTAGAAAAGTTAGTTTGAGTTAATAGTGTTTTTGATTAAGAAAAAATAGGTTTTAAGGGACCCAAAACCTTCTTACATTATGAAAGATAGGTAATAAAGAAACAAGACAAAACAGCTGCAAAAGACCAGTAGAAAAACCAGTAGCTAGGACAAAAAGACAGCAAGGAGCCAACAAGAAATTGGCCTCCCAAACCCAGCATTACATATCAATTGAATACTTTTATAGACTCCTCAACATTCTAAACTAGAAGCATCATCACCTTGGCCACTTCCCTCAGATCATTGCTCTCTTGTCTCAGCTAGATATCTTTCGATTTGGTCTCCATCTCAGTAGTGTTCTGCCTTATCCTTCACCTAGAAATCTTAAGAGTGGAGCTAGAAGTTGGTACATCTTCAATGATTACCAAATTATTATCTTGATTTTTCCTCTCCAAGTGATCCACTAGTGCATTCATATTATGTGACGAAACTTTTAGGACCTCAAGACTATGGTTCATGAAGCTTTTCAGAGCCTTTACAGTGTGGGAACTCGGGTATTGATATTGTCTCTATCCTCCTCAGTCTATTCTTTCAAATTTTTGATAACATCCTCCAGATGTTTCAGATCCCCTTTGATCAGGTCTTTTTCTAGCCAATCCTCCATCTCGACTTCCTCCTCGGCTTCACTGGTTTCCATCTCCTCATTCTTTTTACCAGAATTTGTATCCTTAATCAAATTATTTATCTTATTTTCCAGATCCCTTTGTTTACTTTGCATACTGGTAATGTTGTCAACAACCCATTTCTGGAAATTGAAGGATTCCAGAGCACAGTTACGGATAGTATTCAGAATTGTATTTGTAGAATCCCTAACTTTCTTAGTGCCCATAGAGTTAGGGTTTTCTTCCTCCTTAGACAGAGTGACATTCCTACTGTCCAAGCCCATAGGGTTAGAGTGAGGGTTTTCAGAGTTTCCTCCTTCTTCCTTTTCATCAACATTTTCATCCTTCTCACTCTCCATTTTTGTCTCAATATCCTTCCTCCTTTCCTCCTCCACATCACCGTGCACCTCTTTTTCCACATTATCTATATCAAATCTCCTTTTTTTGTGGGTAGGGACATTAGGCTAATCCTCATCTGAATCAGAGTCTTTGCAGCTCTCAAAAATATGTGCATTGGTGATCAGGGGATCATCTTTGGTAGTCCTAGCCTTATCCTTCATATATTCATAAATGAGCAATATGAGCCCCTGATGGGCTATAGGGTAAGAATTAGGCTTTTTAGCATGATCAGCTAGACTCTCATTCAAAGAGGATGCTAAGTAATAAGGCAGGGAAATTTTAGCCCCATGACAGAAGTGGTTAAGAATTGCAAAGTGATAGTTATAGATTTTAGTAAATCTACCGTCAACAGTGAGAAACTCTATTAAAACCCTTAAAACTTTTTGCCAAAAGGGCTTTACCTGCTGGGGAATGTAGTAGGAGATGATGTCTTTAACTTAACAAGCTTGCCCTTCTCCTCCTCCAATTTTGGTAAGTTTTTGAACACTTTGGCTGCATACTTCCAGTCTCTATAGAATTTAGTACCCTCCTTCTGAAGACCCATGACCTCTGCAACCATCTCCTCATCAATTTTCCATATCTCCTCGAACAAGGTGACTCTGTTGTTATTCCAGCCTCTAGCAAAACCATATGACACCAAATTTCTACTTCCATGAAGCTTTTCCATATAATCAGTAAAGCCATATCTATGAAGCCTTCTCCAGAATTTTCGTTCACTCTTCCAGTTTTCGCATCCTGGGGGCTCATTCCTGTTTAAATTACCACCCATTTTGACCAGCAAGTAAAAATGCCCAAAGATGTAATTCATAGTCCATAGGTGTAGCCCCAAATTCTTGTATAAAATTCTGAAGTTATAGAACAGAGTCTCTTTCATGGTTTTGAATCTTATGTTAATGGCCGCACAAAACCAGCATTTAATATTATAATCCCCTCACACATATGATAATAGAAATTATGCCAAAAGGCAATCATTAACTGATAGTTAATCTACCCCCAAGATCTATCTTTGGAATCCGGTCCCTATAAGATAATCATTATATTAACTTGACCCATTGATGCGATCAAAAAATAATTGCTCTCTAACATCCCTTTTACAATTAGTTTCTCCAATATATTTAACATCATCCTCTAAATTGACCCCTTCATTAGCTAAGATATCCACTACCTTATTGCCTTCTCTTAGGGTATGGGATATGATAATAGTAACATGGTTATTTAACAATTTTTTAGCACTTTCCACTAAGTTAGTAATATTCCAAGAGACAGAGCTTGTACCTTTGAGGGCCTAGATGATATTTAGGGAATCCCCTTCCAGCCAAATTTTTTAAAATTTGAATCCCTGAGCAAGTTGGAGGCTTTTTAGCATGGCCAGAGCTTCAGCCACATGATTATTTTGGACCCCTAAAGGAGAAGAAATAGCAGCAATGCAAACTCCTTGAGCATTTATAATAACTCCTCCACCACTAGACTTCCTAGGGTTGCTTTTAGCCGCCCCATCAAAATTCACCTTTATCCAATCATGATCAGGAAAATGCCAAACAATATTATCTCTCCTATTCTTATTGTCAGATCTATAGACTTTTTTTATTAGGTTCCATTCAATGAGGATAACTTTCTCCATTTCATTCATATCAATAACAAACCATTGCTTATTATTCCTATGAGGAATATTGATGTTCTTTTTTATAGCCTTGCAAATTTTTTCAAAGACCACCTGAGAGGTGCACTTAGCTTCCCTAAATATTATGTTATTTCTCTCTTTCCAAATACCCCAATAGGTCATGGGGAGGGTCAAGGACCAAAGGTTCTTGATAAGATGGCATTTGGTAGGGAAATTCCATTGCTAGATAATATCCTTAAGACTCTTGTTCATAACCCAATCAACTTTCCATTTCTCCCACAACTTACTCCAAATTTCCCACATAAATGAGTAGTGAAAAAAAAATATAATCAATTGATTCTTCCTCTTTCTAGCAAAGCTTGCACCTATTAGTGAATTTAAAGCCTCTTCAGACCAAATTGTCAATAGTAAGGGTCCTATTGTGAGTAGCAAGCCAAAAGAACATATTGACTTTAGGGATCAGAATGTTGTTCCAAACTTTACTCCATATGGGATCACCGGTCTGAGAAAGAGTGTTTTTGTAGGCAGAAGCAACTGTAAATTCACCTCTAGGATTAATTTTCTAGAGAAAAACATCATCATAGTCTTTGTTAAGAGAAAAAGACAGCAGCTCCTTCTGGAGCGGAGAAAATCCAGCATGTATAACATCAAGCTTCACCCATTTGTTTTCCTTCCAGTAGTCACACACCATAAGACCAAACTCCCTTTACATTCCTCAATAAATTGACTATTGCCTTGATCAGAAAGAGCTTCACTCTTCATCCAAGGATCCTCCCAAAACCTTATTTTGTCACCTTTTCCAAGGACCCATCTAGCTCCAGCTTTGGCCACTTTTATGGATTTGATGATACTATTCCAAATGAAGGATCCAACAAGGATGTCTTCAGAATTAAGGACCCCCTAGATAGGTGGATTCTAAATATATTTGTCAAACCAGATTTGATTCCAATCTTTCTTGGTATCATAAGCTCTCCATAATTGTTTTGCTAGGAGAGCTTTATTAAAGGTTTTAAGAGCTTTAATCCCTAGCCCTCCTTTGTTCTTTGGTCTACAAACTTTGTCCCAAGCAACCAAGGATATCCTCTTTTTTTCTTCAACTCCTGACCATAGAAATCTCTTCTAGATTATTTCCAATGCTTCAGCAAATTTAGCCGAGATACTAGATAAATTGAGAGCATAAACAGGGAGGTTCTGGAGTGTAGCTTGAAGGAGCTGCAATTTCCCGACCTGAGATAAAATGAAACCTTTCCACCCAGCAAGTTTTTTGTTGAGTTTGTCAATAAGCATATTCCAGAAGGAGTTTGGGGGAACTAAACCCAAGGGAAGACCCAAGTAGGTGGAAGGGAGCATGTCCACCTTGCAACCAATAATTTTACCAATTCTTTGTTGTCTTATGACCAGAGTGTTCATAAAGTATATAGCTGATTTGTCCCAATTGACTTGTTGGCCAGTAGCTGAAGCATAAGAATTAAGAGCAGTTTTGAAGGCCTCAGCCTCCCCAATAGAAGAATGTCCCATGAGGATAATATCATCAACAAACTGTTGATGAGAGCAAAAAACATTTGCAGAGGAAGGTTGAAGGACTTTGATGATTTTATTCTCTTTCAAATTATGTATCAATCTGCTCATGCTCTCTGCCAAAATGGTGAAAAGTATAGGAGATATGGGATCTCCTTGTCTAAACCCCCTAAAAGATTTAAAGAATTTTGTAGGAGATCCATTAATAAGAATTGAAAACATAGGAGTGGTGATCAGCTCTCTGATAATTTTGGTTATCTTCTCATCAAATCCAAAAGCCTCCATGATTCTGAAAAGAACATGCCAATCCACTCTATCATAAGCCTTCGCCAAATCCAACTTTATCAAAAATCCTTCTTTTATAACAGCATTGAGGGAATGAATATTCTCATGCACAAGAATGATACAATCTAGAATCTACCTACCAGGAGCAAAACCTTTATGCTCCTTAGAGATGATGAAGGGGAGAACTGCCAAAATTCTAGTAGTCAAAACTTTTGAAATCATCTTATAGAAAGAGTTACATAGACTTATTGGACTAAATTTTCCCATTGAATCCACCCCAGCAACTTTGGGAATTAAGGCAATAAACATGGAATTGAGTTCCTTAAGGATTCTTCTGGAGCCAAAAAATTCTTTAACCGCATTAACCGTGTCTTCTCCCACAATATGCCTGAATTCCTGGAAGAAAAACATAGGGAAGCCATCAAGACCTGGAGCTTTATCCCCTTGAAATGAAAAGACAACTTTTTTAATTTCTCCAGCAGAAGGGATAACAAAGAGGGCCTTATTCTGAGTAGGATTAATGATCTTGGGAATGATATTAACCAAATTATATTGTTGGGTAAAATCAATGTCCTTGTTCTTGGTGAGGAGCTGATTGAAGAAACTGACTGCTTCCTCCCTAATTTCATCCTTATTAAGAAGAGTTTTATCCTCAACAATTAATTTGGAAATTTTGTTTGCAGCTTTATGTTTTAGAGAAGTCATGTGGAAAAATTTAGTGTTTCTGTCCCCAGCCTCCAACCAAATCGCCCTAGATCTCTACCTCCAATAGATTTCCTCCCTAGAGATGATATTGTGGAGTTTGACTAAAACGTCATCTTCCATGGATTTAGAATACTTTTTATAGCCATCTTTCTATATTGAATTTTGGATCTATTCAAGTTCTTCCTTCAGCTTTTTCTTTGAATCAAAAATATCGCCAAAAACCTTCTTGTTCCATATCTTAATGTTGACTTTGATATTTTTAAGTTTTTTAGCAACTTTATACAGGGCAGTTCCATTCACATCAATATTCCACCAGTTGGCAATAGATTTTTCAAGATAAGGGTGGGAAATCCACATCTTTTCAAACCTAAAAGGGAAACTCTGATTATTCTAAAAATTCTCAGCAGCAAAAGTAATGGGATAATGATCTGAACCAATTTTATTAATAATAGATAGGGAGCATCTATGAGAAAGAATCCAATCATTAGTGACAAGGAATCTATCAAGTCTTACCTGAATGAGGTCTTCACCATCCCTTCAGTTAGACCAAGTGTAGGATGCCCCATTGAGATCCATATCAATGAGAGCATTGAAATTGATAAAGTCCATCAAGTCAAATCTATTGTCTGGTTGAGCTTGAGTTCCCCCAGATTTATCAATGCCTTGCAGGGGAGTATTGAAATCTCCCATCACAACCCAGCTGCTTGTAGGGAAGGATCTTCTTTTTTGCTGGATTTTATCCCAAAATTTGCTTCTAGCTGATTTGGAGTTAGGGGCATAGATATTGGTAATCACACATTCCTTTCCTTCATAGATGCTTTTAACTTTCAGGGATATTATGTTGCCATCTTCATCAATCATTTTTCTACAGATGGGTTTCTTGTTCTAGAAAATTGCAACCCCCCTAGATGCCCCATTCGAGCTGTTGCCACAGACCCCTCCATTTTTAAAGAAGTTTAAGTTCTCCACTTTCTCTTTACTCATTTTGGTTTCCTAAACCAAGATAATATCTAGATTTTTATCTCAAATAAGATTCTGTAATATATCATGTTTATTGAGACCATTTAGGCCTCTGATATTCCATGATATTACCTTCATTTGGAAACTTTAGGGCAGGATTCCTTTATAGTTCGCTACCTTCCATCAGCTATGTTTTTCTTGTTCTCCTAGTCCCTATGCCATTTCATAGTTTTACGTGCCACAGACCTGGTCCTAGTTTTCACCCCATTAAGGCCTCCTGCCCCAATTAAATTAATATGCCTTTTTTATTTCATGTTGGTGTATTTAAATTAAATTAATATGCCTTTGTGATTATTGATTTAATTAAATAAATAGAGTTATTAAATTTTAATTGATAAAGTGCATGTTATATTTAAAAAGTGATTGTATTTAATTTAAAAAGGAAATAAAGTTAAATTATATGCTATTGGAACTTTTAAATTATATGTTGAGTTATTTTCAATAAAAGGAAAAGAAAAAAAAAAAAATCTCCATTGACCTTTTAGAGGAGATAAGATTTTTCCTTTTTGGAAAATTTTCTATTGGTTGAATGAAACTTAAACCTAAAAGCTCTTAGGTTAAATTTTTCATATATTTACCTGAGAGTTCATGGGAAGATGGGAGAGGAAAAAAAATTTTGAAGCCAAGTTTTGAAAACAAAATTGGAGATTGGATTTTGGATTCAATATTTTGGTGTGTAGGTTTAAGCTCATCCCAAATTTTCTTCCAGGAGTGCATTTACAGGTTGGCTAGATTTATCTTTCATTCTGATTAAAAAAAAAAATTAAATGGTTTGAAAATTTTCATGTGTGTGTTTGGAATTCAAGAAATTTTTATTGGAAGCTTTAAATTTAGTTTTAGTTGTGGGAATGGAGTGATTTATATTTGAGTTAATCTCTTCCCAAATTAGATTTGTTAATGTTGAAGAAATTGAATTTTAGAACCAGAAATTTAGTTTTTTGTGTGCATTTTCAAGTTGAGTAATTTGTTTAAAATCTCCCTATTTGTATGGAGGTTTTCAAATTGTTCAAGAATAAAGGTTATGCTAGCCAAATTTTTACAAATTGACCTCCCTGTGTGTGTTCTTGATTTTTTTCATTTGTGTAAGAAGAATGTAAATTTGAATTAAATCCTCTCTATTTTGTTTAGATTTGTCATGAATTTTGCCCAAAATCATTTGATTTGGGTCTTATATGTATCTATTTGTAAACATAAATTTTAATTAAAAAAATTCTTTCAAAGAATTTTTTTTATGTGTATACTCTGTTCTACAGAGTTATATTTTTTGTGCAGTAAGAAATATTTTATCAGAGGTTTTGAAAAAAAAAAATTATTTATGACCCATGTGGCAGGGAACCCACCTCCCTCCACCACGTGGGATGGTAGATGCAATACCTTATGCTAGGTGCTACTACCATATGGTAGTAGAGATACCATTGGTAGTCTTTACTACCATATGGTAGCAGCGCTACCATGTGGTAGTAGAGCTACCAACTACTAATTGCAGTCTGTGGTAATAAACGCCACCAATTAAATATGTTTCGACTGTGCTTTCGCAGCGTTGAAAAAATAAAATGTTTTGCCAATTTTCTTATATGCGGATTTAATATTATACATATATATATACATATATACATATATGTACATATATGTATATATGTATTATTTTAAAAGTATTTTTTTTTAATAATTGTTGTTGGTAATTTTAGAATGATTTTAATATGGGATGTTTTATTCATTAAGTTATTATGATTTTTTCTTTTTCAAGGGTGAAATTGGTTATTTGAGGTTAGTTTAAATTCTAGCCTTATTAGATTAAGGGCGGCTTTGAATTTATTTTGAAAAAGGAGTGGTTGTGTTCTATTAAATCTTAAATATTGAATTGCAAGTATATAATGATCTTATTATTTTCAAAAGATTGTTTGAATTATGATCTTAGTGAATTTAGTATTTCTTAGCAAAGAGCTTATTTCATTGCAATTCTTGTAAATGTTTAGTCATCGTGTTGTAGTGGTTGTTGTACCCTCTTGATTAGATGTTGTCCTTATAACCTTGTTGATGTAAACCATGTTGTGTTATGTTCCATATGGTTAACCAAGGGTTAGTAAGATTGTGTTTTCGTCACCTGTGTTTTGTCGTGGTTATATGGCTGTCAGTATCACCATAGGGTTCTCGTAGAGAGACCATGCTTGTATAGTGTCCTATGGGAGAGTGGCTTTCGAGTGGGGGTTGCACCCAAAGTGGATGGCTAAATAACTCATCAAATGTGAGTTAATAAGTGATAACCTAATAATTGATTAGGGTGTGGGTAGTTCTAAACATTAAATAAGATATTGTACCCCGTGCATGGTTGAGTGCTCATATAGACTCTGTTAGGGATCCCACAGATATTGAGAGGGGGGGTGAATCAGTATCTAACCGATAATTAGAATTTCTTAATTTAAAACATGCAGAACATAATATAACAGTGTACCGGTATGCCAGAAATAATGCAATAAACAGAATCAAGAACATCCACATGAAAAGAACACCATAACACAAGATTTTAACGAGGAAACCTGGTGTGGGAAAAACCTTGGTGGGATTTATGACCCACAATATTCACTCACTGGCCAATAAGAGAATATTACTTACAATAGGGGCCTACACATGCAGGAAGGCCAACTTCCTAGAGCTCACTGCTCAATGGGAAGTCTCACTGACTTACAATAAGGATTATACAAATCCAATATCTTGTACTACTTTACAATAGCATCTTCAATGCCAGATTTAGTACCGGTTCCTGCTCTATTCTTTACATATACCTCTTGACCTATATTTCGCACAATAGGTCTACCTAATATTTTCCTTTATGCTTCTACATATCCCATCACAAATGTCTACAATGATCTCTTTTATATATAAGAGTCATTTTACAATTTGCCAAGTCGGCTTACACATTTTTACAATAATAAACAAAATATAATATAACAAAATCCTGTCGGCCTCTGTACCGATATACTTCCTTTCTTCTGTGCCGGTGCTGGTGTCCTGAGTGCCAGTGTAGAGTGTGATCTACTGATGCTGGTATAATGCCTTTGCCGGTGCCATAATATTGCAAGGTTGCCATCAATGACAAAATCTTCAATCACATATAATGTCTCATTGGAGTGTGCATATGCCAATAGACTCAAGATTTAGTGGGAAGGCCTAGAATGGCAAACCGACCACCTAGTCTTCACGAAGGGTTGGTAGGGTCCGCATGAGTCTTGGATGGGACTAGGGGTTCGGGAAAGGTTACCAAGATAACCCAAGTTGGGGGCCAGGACCTATGGAGGCCTACATAGTGTAACCATCACAAGCTATGTGATGACACTCTCTCTTTAGGGTCACTAGTGTATTGTGATGTTGAGTTCACTTGGAGTATTGTGCAGTTACACTTGTATTGTTTTCCATGTTTTTTTTGTGCTTGCTTGAGGGTGTTCTTCTATCTCCTAGAATGGTCGAGTGGTTCCATTTTGGGATCACATGGTCAGGTAGTAGTGCCACTTCCCATCGGATGTTTATGTTTGTGCCTTGATGCGAGGATTGGCTTCATAGATATTTCCATGGTTTTGGATCATCTCATGTTGGAGATTTTTGTACCTTTGAGACCTACATGGTAATTTGTATCAGTGGATTATGTTACCTTGGAATTTGGTAAAGATGTAAATTCATATGTATTATTGGAAGCCATGTAATAGATGATTAATGTAATCTTTGTTTATTTGGATGTTTATTATATCAGTTATCTTTATTCAATGTGCAAATGCTTTCTTGAAAATAAATATATTGTAATATTTTCAATCTTTAAATGTTGTAATCTGTTGTATGAATATGATTTATTTGTGTTCAATAAGTAATGTTGGAAATTGTATGTTTTTGAGTATCCTAGGATGGATAATTATATTAACCTTAATAATGAAATTTAACCTTTCGAATAATTCTTCTTTAGTAACCCTTTAGGAATTCTTTGTATTAGACTTCCGCTTGTGTAATAAATGTGCAATGTAGTAATTAAAACATTTCTTGTGGTTTAAACTATAAAAAAAAATTGTTTCACCCTTGGTTAGTTGTGTGGTTTTTCCTTTAGGGTTCCTAGTGGGGTATTACATTTGGTATCATAGCCCATGTTTTAACACTGGGTACGTAAGTTTTAAATTGAGCCCACTCAACTTGACCTTTTGATTAGGTCTTAGTGTTTGTGTTTCCCTTGTCAGTATCCTTGTTGTAGATCTAAACCTTTTACTCTTGTGCAGTTTAGGATCATGGTTAGGAAATCCAAGGGTGTTGGTCATGTTGGTGGCTACAATCGAGGTAGAGGTGGGGGACATGGTCGAGGTTTAGGCTGTTATAGTCATTAACCACAACCCACTCATGTGAGTGTGGACCAAGATTAGTTTGTTCATTAGAATGAGCAACACGCAGTAGAGAAGGTTCCTGAAAGGAAAGAGATGAGATAGATGTTCTAGGAGGTGTTAGCCAGACTTGAGGCCAAACAACCTATCCATGCTCAGGTGGGAAAGTCACATCAATAGAATCTTGAGGAGAGGGAGAGAGAGAGGGGTCTCAGTGGACTAGGACTTAGTTACTTTGGGACACATGAGAGATCTGATGAGATCCCATCCTCCTTCCTTTGACAGTTTGGGTACCAGTCTTGAGGCAGAGACCTGGTTGATTAGTTTGGATAGGTATTTTTCCATGCATCTATATGGCACTAACACCAAGGCCAGATGTACCATCATGCATCTCAAGAGGTTTGCTTCTATTTTGTGGTGGTTGGAGGAAGAGAGGATCGGTTTAAACATTAACACCATGTCTTGGGAGATTTTCCAAGAGAGATTTAGGGCACGCTTTCTCTCACCTTAGTGGAGACAATCTTGGGCAGATGAGTTTTATGCATTATACTAGTTTGATATGTTTGTGGATTAGTTTGAGCATAGGTTTTATGAGCTCAAACAGTATGCTAGTATTGGGAATGACGAGGTGATATTAGTACAACATTTCTTGAGAGGTCTAAACAACCGCATCAATGGAGGAGTGAGAGTGTTTGATCATGTTTCAGTAGAGATAACTATGGCTAAAGCCAGGCTGGTACAACAGAATCTTTGCCATGCTAGTCAGTCTGGAGTGCAGATTGGGAGTGTGCCTTATAGTGGTTCCAGAGTTAGAGGGAATCAGTCCCAGACTGCTGCACCTTTTAGGAGTTTTCAAGCACCCGCTAAGGGTGGGTAGCATCAGCATCAATAGCAACAAAGTTTTCAGCTGAGACCAAAGAATTTTTAGGGCCAATAGGGTGGGAACTCTCAGCCTTAGAAGAATAGGAATTGGCAGAGGAGTAGGCAAAGTTTCCTAGGGTAGTCCTCTCAGGGTGCATCATAGGCCCCTAGTAGGTGAAGTTTATAGCAGTCCAGTAGGCCATCTAGAGGTAGAGAACCTAGTAGGGGAGCTTGTTTCTCTTATGGTCAGTTTGGTCACATAGCTGCTTAGTGTCCTCAACATTCTCATTAGACAAGTAGTTAGGGGCTAGAAGCATCAAAGCCAATAGTGGGGGATGCAGGTAGATCCCATAGAGTGTTTGTGGAAGTTGATGACCACCAAGCCAAGCACCAGGGTACAGTGATCAAGACTACATGTGTGTTGGGTGGTATTCCTATCTCTATACTTTTTGACTCTAGTGCTTCTGATTCTTTCATTTCTTCCTCCATTATGGAGCAATGTGGGCTCACGTCTTCTAGGCAAGCGGATAGGTGGTAACTAGAGTTTGCTACTGGTTTGCGTGTGTCCGTAGATTCCCTCATTCCCACTTGTGAGTTGGACCTAGGGCTCTTTGTTAATTGACCTTCGAGTCATTCCTTTGGGGTCTTATGGAGTTGTGTTGGGGATAGATTGGTTAGCATCTCACAGTGCTCATGTAGACTATCATCAAAAGACTATGGAGTGTTTAGATGATCATGGAAAGAAAGGGGATCATTGGAATTTAGAGATCGATATCCTTACATAAGATTTCCACTATTCAACTTAAGCGATGTATGCATCGAGGGTGTCAGATTTTTGTAGTTGCTCTTGAGGATGTGGATGAGGAAGAGAGTTGAGAAATCTCTCTTGATAGTCACCCTATTCTTTGAGAGTATGCCGATTGGTTTCCTTTGGATATTCTCGGTATGCATCTCAAGCGGGACATAGAATTTTGCATTTACTTGGTTCCTAGTGTAGAACCTATTTCAAGAGCTCCATATCGGATGACTACTTAGGAGTTGAGTGAGTTGAAGCTGTAGATGGAGGAATTGATGGCCAAGGGGTTCATTCATCCTAGTGTTTCTCCTTGGGGTGCGCTAGTTATCTTCATTAAGAAGTAGAATGGTTCTCTTCGGTTTTGTATTGATTATCAACAGTTGAATAAGGTAACCATCAGGAATTGATATCCATTTCCTTGAATAGATGATCTTTTTGATCAGGTAAAGGGAGCTGAGGTGTTCTCTAAGATTTATCTGAAGTCTAGGTATCATCAGTTGCGCATTCATGATGCAGACATTCATAGAATGGATTTTTGTACCCGTTATGGTCACTATGAGTTCACAGTGATGCCATTTGGGTTGATGAATGTGCCTTCTATTTTCATGAGTGTCATGAATGGGGTTTTCTGTACCTACCTTGATCATTTTGTCCTTGTGTTCTTGGATAACATTTTGATTTATTCTAGATCTATGGAATAGCATGAGGGACACTTGTGATAGGTATTGCAATGCTTGAGGGAGAATCAACTTTATACTAACTTGGAAAAGTGTGATTTCTTCCAGTCAGAGGTGAACTATCTTGGTCATGTAGTTTTAGGAGAAGGTGTATCCTTGGATCCTTCTAAGATCCAAGCCATTGTAGATTGGCCAATGCTGACCAATGTTTCTAAGGTTTGAAAATTTATGGGTTTGGCTAGATATTATCATCACTTTGTTCAGATTTTTTCCCGGATAGGTCACCCAATCACTTCTCTTCAGAGGAAAGGGAAGAACTTTGTTTGGTCAAAATAGTGCAAGTTAGCTTTTTGTACCTTGAAGGAATTCCTTGTTAGTGCTCCGATTTTGGCAATTCCTGATTCATCCAGAGATTTTATGGTTTGCATAGATGCCTCTTTATAAGGTATAGGAGTAGTACTTATGTAGGATGGTCGTGTGGTAGCCTATGAGTCTCGCAAACATAAGGACCATGAGCTGAACTATCTAGGTCATGACTTGGAGTTGGAAGTTTTAGTCCATGCTTTTGTTAGGTGGTGACATTTTCTGTTGGGGCATCGGTTTGAGTTGCATAGTGATCACCGTAGTTTGCAGTATATTTTCACACATCCGAACTTGAATGCTCGACAATGAAGATGGATGGAATTTCTCTGTGAGTATGATTTTGAGGTTCGATATATTCAGGGGAAAGAGAATTTAGTGGCAGATTCTTTGAGTCATAGGCGACATGAGGTTGCAGCATTGTCCCTTAGGGTGGACTTGAGAGAGAATTCTTGGGATTCTTCCTTAGGACACCTGATATCAGGATGTTAGAATCATGGTGAAATTCAAAAGACAATTAGAGGGTAGATATTCTAGATATAACCTTGAGGCAGATGGTCTTCTTAGAGATCTTGGATGGATCTATGTACCTCCTTTGGATGGTCTTCATATTTTCATCATGACTGAGGCCATCGTGCACCTTATTCGACACACCTGGTGTCAAGAAGATGCACACAAATCTTAGATAGATATATCATTGGGCTAGTATGAAATGTGACATTTTTTATTTTGTGTTGAAGTGTTTAGAATGTCAGCGGGTGAAGGCAAAGCATCAACACCCTACAAGGCTTTTATAGCCTAATTTGGTACCAGATTGGAAATGAGATATCATTTCTATAGATTTCATAGTGGGGTTGCCTATTTCTTTGCATCATCATGATGCCGTCAGGGTCATTTGTTGATAGACTAACCAAAGTTTCTCATTTTGTTCCTATTCGATCTTCATATACAACAACAATGGTGGCATGAGTTTTATTGGAAGATGTGGTGAGGTTGAATGGGATTCCTAGGTGAATCATTTTTGATAGAGATCTTGTCTTTACTTTAGCATTGTGGACCTCACTTTAGCATGCTTTGGGGACCCAGTTTAACTTCAACTTAGCTTATCACCTAGAGACCGACAGTCAGACCGAGCATGTGAATCAGGTCTTGGAGGAAATGCTTTGCATGTATGTTATGGACCAATAATCATGTTGGGAGGAATACCTATGCCTTGTGGACTTTTCCTATAATAATAGATATCACAGATCCATAGGCATGTCTCCCTTCTAGGCATTGTATGGTCATCCTTTTTGTACTCCTTTGAGTTGGGACTGGTTAGAGGATAGGGTGCGTTTAGGACCGAACATGCTTTGAGAGATGGAGCAATAGGTTGAGAAAATTCATGGATATTTAGTAGCTGCTCAGGATAGGTAGAAGAAGTATGTCAATGCTCATAGAGTGGATTGTCAGTTTTTAGTTGGTGACTATGTGTTCTTGAGAATGCATCCATAGAAGAATTTGATCCGTTATGGAAAGGGTTCTAAGTTGGTGTCTTGTTTTGTTGGCCCTTTTGAGATCCTTAAGAGGATATGACATGTTGCCTACTGTCTTGCCTTGATGCCGAGCCTATCCCGCATCCATGATGTTTTTCATGTTTCTGTTCTTAGATCTTATTATCATGATGTGACCCATCTTCTTGATTGGAAATCTTTTTAGGTCGAGGATGAACAAATTTTAATGGAGCCAATGCGCATTCTTCAGCATCGGGATTTGACCCTCAAGGGTCATACCATCGACTAGGTAAGGGTCCTATGGGACCCAAATGATGAGACCTTGGTGACATGGGAGGATGCAGTGAAGATGAGAGAGCTTTATTCTTATTTGTTTTAGGCTTCCAGGAGTAAGCCTAGTTTTGGGGGGAGAATGTAGTACCCCTTTTCTCAATCAGACTTTTAGACTCATGTTTGACTTCTATTGACTTTTTTAATGGATACATTATTGTGATATTTTGCTTAGAAATTATGCAGTATGGTTATATGCTTTAATTAGATTTGCAGTATCTGTTTCATGTAGTATTTCCTTATTAAAATTAAATGTGATTTTTATTGGATTACTGTAATGGACTGATATATTTACTTTATACATGCAATGCATTATATTCATGTTTCATGTTTGTAAGTGTATGGGGTGTGAGGGGATGATTTTCCTTCACTTACTCCCATGAGACAGGGAACGTCATGATTCTCCTTCATCAGTGTGTGTGTTGTGTCCTTTATATATGTGTCTATATTCACGTGTGGTTCTTTGATGGAGGACATTGCAGGTACAAGTATCGGGTAGGTACGGGGTATCGACTCCACCTAGTTTCATAGGTCTGAGCATAACTTATTTGTCTGATGGGAGTGGAGGAGATAGTTGTTAGACCCTACAATTGACCCGCATTTAAACTCATGTGAGTGTCATTAGTCAATCGTCATTTCCCATTTGATCGGTATGCGAGTCTTGGTTTTTTGGCATTTTAATTTTGTGAGTCATCGTGTGGTTATTTCTCATTTTGCGTGCTTCCAATTAGCTAGAAAAGTTAGTTTGACTAAATAGTGTTATTTCATATTGGTGTATTTGAATTAAATTAATATGCCTTTGTTATTTCATGTTGGTGTATTTAAATTAAATTAATATAGCTTTGTGATTATTAATGTAATTAAATAAATAGTTATTAAATTTAAATTGTTAAAGTGCATGTTATATTTAAAAAGTGATTGTATTTAATTGAAAAAAGAAAAAAAGTTAAATTATATGTTGAGTTATTTTCAGGAAAAGAAAAAAGAAAATAAAATAACTCCATTGACCTTTTAGAGGACATTAGATTTTACCTTTTTGGAAAAATTGCTATTGGTTGAATGAAACTTTAACATAAAAGTTCTTAGGTTAAATTTTTCATATATTTACCTGAGAGTTCACGGGAAGAGGGGAGATGAAAAAAAAATTGGAAGCTAAGTTTTGAAAATAAAATTGGAGATTGGATTTTCAATTGAAGATTCTGGTGTGTAGGTTGAGGCTCATCCCCAATTTTCTTCCAAGAGCGCATTTACAAGTTGGGTAGATTTATCTTTCATTTTGTTTAGAAAAAAAAATTAAAATGGTTTCAAAAATTTCTTGTGTGTGTTTGGAATTCATGAAATTTTAATTGGAAGCTTTAAATTTAGTTTTAGTTGTGGGAATGGAGTGATTTATATTTGAGTTAATGTAATAACCCACTCTACATAACCAAAGAATTTTTGGCTATTTTTTTTTTTTAAATTTATTTGATTGTGTTTGATTCAATTGCATACTCTAGGCATCTATCCAATTGGATTAGGCATTCATCCATCCGGGATGAGCATCTAACCGTACGGGTTAGGCATCTGTCCATACAGGACAAGAGGTTTCATCTATCCAATACGGGATAGGCATCTACCCAAATGGGGTAGGCATCTATCCAACTTGGGATAGGAGGTTCTCTGGCCAGAGACTTAGACTCATTGGGACCATCCAGGTCCTACGTCACTCACTAAGTACTACACTCTTCTAATAGGAGTGCACTGAGGTTTTCATCCTTAGGAGTAAATAAAATAGCATAATGCAAGCTTGAATTTTGCCTTGAAATCTGGCCTAAAGCCTCGAGAAGTCAAGCAAATCCATACGGGATTCCTTCCGAGTATGCGTTGAATTACTTTTTCCTTTACTTCCCTTATCCTTCAATTATGAGACTTTGCAATCCATCTACTTGCCTTAACCAAAATCCTAGACCCCATCCCCAAACGCTTGAGTACTAGGGACAACTTCATCCCTAGACTGCCTACATACCCGTTTCGGCACGAGATCAAGGCGTAAAGTATGTAGTTCTATTTTCTAATCTATGGTTTATTGTAAACTATTTTGGTGGGTATGCAACCCTTTCTAGGGTCAATTTCCTAGATAGTTTCTCTGCGGTTGCTAACCATGATGGTATCTCTAAGCAAAGGATCAATGTGGCCTATTGCTTGTGGCCTAAAACAACTAGATCTTATTCCCTATCATAAGTGTCACCCTTGACCCATTTATCATCTATTGAAAAACATTCAGATAAATAAAATTTGAATCATACGCAACCAATCCCTAATGGGATTTCCTAAGGTTAAACGAAGTGGATGTAAAATTCATTTAAAAATTATCTTTTTTTAGATTATCGATCCAAGGGGAACTACCAGCCCCTTGGACTTTAACTTCCATATGACCTCCCCAATAATTTATAGGGACGATGCCATAGATGTTGTTGTTGTAGCTTTCTTAGGCATTAAGTGCAGTAGTTCAACACAACGGCATTACCCGTAAGCGTGACCTAGAGGCACCATATATACCGAATGCTACTAAGGTTTTTGTTTCCATCTCATCTTGCTTAGTTTTCTATCAAGAAATTCTACTGTTATACTCTTGAAAAGATTAAAATAACATTAATCTAATGTAGTTGAAGTTGAGACCATTATTGCA
The DNA here is from genome assembly GCF_030272615.1 of Cryptomeria japonica. Lineage (NCBI taxonomy): Eukaryota > Viridiplantae > Streptophyta > Pinopsida > Cupressales > Cupressaceae > Cryptomeria > Cryptomeria japonica. The sequence goes on along the minus strand of NC_081409.1, from coordinate 498,785,832 downwards.
AGAATTAAATAATTGAAAATTAACCCATGAAATTAATTCTATATATCAAGAAAGAGAATCACTTGAAAGTATCAACCTACTACTGCTAAGTGATCAAAGTTCAAAGGAGAGAAATATTATCTAGTTTTTTGACATGCAACATCATTTACGCAACTAGTGAGATAATAAATATGTAAAAGGTGTAACTTGCATGATAATAGTAATGAGTAACTTGCATAATAATAATAAAGTAACTTGCATGGTAATATTAAATATAACTTGCATGAAAAATAAAGAATAGGAAATTAAAGTTCATTTTCTAAACATGATTACTTGGAAGAGAAAAGTTCCTTGGACAACTTCAACAATGAATTAACTTAATTTGCTATTTATATCCATTTAAATTAATAATTGAAATAAAATGAACCAACTAATTAACTAAAGGAAACTATTTAGGTGAGTCTAAACCATGAGTCTATTTGCAAGTCCATTCTACAATTTATATCCTCTCAATTTGCCTCAGCAAGGTTGTGATATCCTTAGCACAATTAATTATTCCATCTAAAGTTTGCCCCAATCACTTGGCAAAGTAAATTCCCAATTTTGTTCCCTTTAATTAAAATTTTTAAAATTCAGTTCATAAAGTAATCAACTCCATTTGTAAAATAGACTTTAATTATAAACCACCCCATACCAATAAATTGTTTTAAATTAATACAAACCAAAAATTTCATATTAGTATTAAAAAAAGATTTCATCTTAATAAATCTATCATTCCACTAATAAATAAAAGGCAAAATTTACATTAAAGAAATTTTTCTTTAAGAGAAAAAAAAAACAGCAAATAATAAATAAATAAATAAAAGAAATAAACTAAAACATATTTAATAATTCTTTCTTGATAAGGATTAAGGGAGGTGGGGAGTGGGGTCCCGCGGGCCCCTCCCCACTACCTACATGCAAGGAGTTAGACGCCAGAATCACACACACACACACACACACACACACACACACACACAAAGATATATAAGTTTTAATAAAACTTCAGAGAGGGGTTTAATAAATCTAATAAGATAATTATAAATTTTCACAGAGAGGGAATTTTACTAACAAGTGCAACGTAGATGATAAGAGTTAAAAATTTGTTGTAGGTGCATTCACAGAGAAAATAATTTAAAAAATAGATGAATAGAGAATAAAATATATTATTCAGAGAAATGATAAATAAGTAAAATAAGATTTATACTGAGATGAACAAATATATGTTCGGAGAGAGATAAATTTATTCACAGAGAAAAGTAAATAAGTATAAAAATATTTATACACAGAGGAACAAATTTATGTTCATGGGGAGATAAATTTATTCACAAAGAAATAATAAATAAGTATAAAAGATTCATTTACAGAGAAATAATTAAATTTTATCCACAGGGAAAGTAAAATTTATTTATAGGGAAAGATTTTTTTATTTTTTATTTTTTTACACATATGAACAAATATATGTTTGCAGAGAGATGAATTAATTTCATAGAGAAACAATAAATAAGTATAAAATAAATTATACATAGATGAACAAATATATGCTCACATAGAGAGAGAAATTTATTCACAGAGAAATAATAAATAAGTATTAAAGATTCATTTACAGAGAACTAATAAAATTTTATCCACAGAAATTAAAATTTATTCATAGAAGAATAATAAATAAGTATAAAATATTCATTCACATAGAAATAAGTATACAGAAGAATTAAATTTCTCAGGAGATTATTATAAAAAGTACAAGAGGATTCATTCGCAAAGAAATGATAAATAAGCATAAAAGATTTTTGCCCAAATAAACATTACAAGCTTTTTGCAGGAGCATCAAAGGGAGAAATTTTATTGGAAAGAAAAGATTTTTATTCACAAATTATTTAAGATTAAAATCCAATAAAGCAAAAAGTAAAAATAAGATTTTCTTTCTTTCCTTCTAAACAGATTTAGTAAATAAAAGGAAATCTGCATATTCATATTTGAACGAAATATAAATATATATATATATATATATATATATATATATATATATAAACAATAGAATTTCCTTTGATTAACCTTTCTAAAAAACTAAGATGATGGTTTCTCAAGCATAGAATGAAATAAAATCTGAGAGAGGCATAAAACTATTTCCTTTTGCAAAATAATTTTTTTTTACATATGTAAATAAAAGAATGCAAAGAGAGAACCTGGATTATCGAAGCTTGATGTATAATCCTCTCCAAATTTTCTAGCTATCCTTGTTAGATCCTTCCTTGCAACTTGGTGAGAATCCTTCAAGGGTAACTTAACAAATCTACAAAATAAATGCGACTACCAGAAAGATCCTATTACTATTAGCAAGAAACTTGAGAAAATTTTCTTCCCATCCAAAAACAATCAACCTCTCCTTTTCGAAAGCTTGCATACACTATATAGAAAAGAGTCTTCAATTCCACTATCCAAAGAGTTAATTGAAAATAAGATTCTTTTCCCTAAATTATCCTCATGCAAAAGTGATTGATCACTTAATGGAGGAGTTACATGCAAGAAAATGGAAATTGAAGATTCCCTCTAGAAGCTTCCAATTTCTCCTACAACATGTGCTTAATTGAATTTGAGTAATTAAATAATTTTCCATTTATATTATATTTTAAAGTGTGTGTATGTGTGTGCCCACTATTTAATCCTCTTCTATTATAATAGCTTTTTTCAACCTTATTAAATAAATCATTTCTAACAAAACCACAAAATGATAATAATAATAATAATAATAACAACAATAGTAGTAGCAAGTTTTTATCAAAAATGGAGAAAGAGGGTTATGACATCCTTCCCCCCTTAAACTGTGCATAGTCTCGATGCACTTATTTAATATAACCATATAAGAGTTTGTAGTTCATGATAAGTCTAAAAAAAATTTAAAATAAAATAAAATAAATAAATAAAAATAAAGAAACAACTGCTATTCCTTCCTTTGATATGATAAATCAAAGGTAGTGGATCTTTTCTTCAAAGAAGGCACATTTTGATATCTTCCCATATAACTTATGTTCCCTTAACCTTTGCAAAACCAATTGTAGGTGCACTAAATGTTCCTCCTCATTTCTAGAGTAAATCAAGATGTCGTCCAAAAGTACTAAGACAAATTTGTCCAAAAGTCATGAAGCACACTATTCATTAGGTTCATAAATGCAGTTGGGGCATTGGTTACACCAAAATGTACTACTGTGAATTCATAATACCTATATCTAGTCCTAAAAGTTGTCTTTGGAATATCTTCTTTCTTAATTTTGAGTTGATGATATCATGATCGAAGGTCTATCTTCAAAAATACTGCCACTCCTTTCATTTGGTCAAATAGATCCTCTATTCGAGGTAAGGGATACCCATTCTTTATGGTGACATTGTTCAACATCGTATAGTCAATACATAGTCTTAAGGTCCCATCCTTCTTCTTAACAAATAAGATTAATGCTCCCCATGGTGATACACTTGGCCTTATTAATCTCTTTGCTAAGAGTTCCTCAAATTGGATTTTGAGTTCTTGTAATTCAATTGTGTTCATTCGGTAAGGTGCCCTTGATACTAGTTCAACTCCTAGTAGTATGTTGATAAAAAAATCAAACTTACTTTTAGGGGGTAAGCCTAGTAATTCTTCTTGAAATACATCCTTGAATTCTCATAAGAAGGGGGTATTTTCAGTGGTTGGGGTCTTTTCCTCTTCTCCTTCATCAATTCCAACCATATAGATTAGGCACCCTCTTCTTCTTTCCTTCTTTAATTGCATGGCTGATATGGTTTCCATGTTAATGGGTTTAAACTTTCCTTGGATTTTGACCCTTTTCTCCCCATCATCCAAAACACTCAACCACTTTGTTATAGAAATCTACACTAGCTTGATGATCTATTAGCCAACTCATTCCAATAATTACATCATATAACCCTAGGGGTGCCACATAGAGATCTACCCTTGATTCAAACTCAGGAAATTGTACCCTTGCTTTTGACAAACACTTAGTTACTTCCCTAGTTGCCTTATCCCCATATTGAACTGTCCACGATGACTCTATTTGTTTAACTTTTAATGTAAATTTGTTTACTAATTCAAGTGAAATGAAACATCCAGATGACCCAGTGTCAATTAGAATTGAAATTGGTTGTTCAAATAGTGTACTTGTAGTTTCCACGGGGACATTCTAAAATATTGTTCTTTGGTTTCTAACTGCTGCATGAATCCTTTATTGAGGCCCTTGTTGTGGTTGATTGGCCCTGATTTGACCTTGCACTCTTGGGTATTCTCTAGCAAAATGATTCCCTCCACACATAAAACACCCACCTAGTGGTCCTCGCCTGACTTGATTCCTAGGGGGATCATTCCTTATTTCATTGGTCCTGGGTGGATAAGTTACCCTATTATGTTGTTCATTCCTGTTATAATTGCCCCTATTACTATTATTACTTTCATTCCTCTGATATTGGTTAGGGGGTGGCCTTCTTTCAAAAGAGTTATTCCTTTGACTTTTGTTGAAGTTGGGGTTTCCCTTGAATTCCTGCTTCCTTTTAAATGAATGATTCCCATTAAAGTTCTGCGTTGTTTTTGCTAGGGCTTGAATCCTTGTTTCCTACTTCCAAGACTTCTCAAGTACATCATTCATGTTTTTAGGTCCATGCATGTTAACTTCTGCCCCTATTTTGGTGTTCAGTCCCAAAATGAACTTCCTAGTTTGACCTTCTTCATCCTTCTGGTACATAGGTATGTACTTAAGCAATTTAGTGAACTTATCCCAATATTGTTGGACTACTAAGGACCCTTGTCAAAGATTATGGAATTCTTCCACCTTCTCATCAAAGAAAAATTGCGGTAACGATCTTTTTACAGAAATGGTGAACAAATTGATCCCATGTGATTGTATCCCTATTATACCCATTTTGTTCCTTTGTGTTGGTCCACCAACTAGCTGCCTCCCATGTGAGTTGATAGGAACCCCATAAGGCCTTGGTTTTTTCTCTAAATTCCCTTAGTTCAAAGTAATTTTCCATTTCATTCAACCAATTTTCAGCTCCTTCACCAATTTTCTTTCCATCGAACTTAGGTGGGGTGATTTTCTTCAAATCCTTATAAATCTCCAACATGTTGTTTTTCCTCCTATTGTCTATCTCATTCCCTCAATTGTTGCCAAGGTTCCCATTTTAAATTCCATTTCTATTTTTGATTTCATTCTACCTTGTCCTAAGCTCATGCATTGATTGCTCCAAGAAGTTGATCTTATCCCTTTGTTCGGTTAGCAAGTTGATTATAGGTTCAACCCCATATTCATTATTCCCTTGGTTTTGTTGATTCCCTTCATGGTTTCCTTCATGTTCCCCTTCATGTTTTATTTAATGGTTAGGTTTCCTTTGTCTCCTAGTGGTAGCACATCTTCCATTTCCCCTTTCTCTTCATCTTCCTCTTCCCCTTCCTCTAGCTATCTAGGGTTTACCTATAATTTAAATTATATAGTTAGTTCTTGATTTAATATATTATAATTTAATCTCTACCATTGCAAGACACTCTCTTATTTCCATAAGTTGAAGTGATCACAAAGCCTAGATTTGAACCTTTGCTCTAATACCACATGTAATAACCCACTCTACATAACCCAAGATTTTTTGACTATTTTTTTAAAAAAATTTATTTGATTGTGTTTGATTCAATTGCATACTCTGGGCATCTATCTAATTGGATTAGGAATTCATCCATCTGGGATGAGCATCTAACTGTACGGGTTAGGCATCTGTTCATACAGGAAAAGAGGTTTCATCTATCCAATACGGGATAGGCATCTACCCAAACGGGGTAGGCATCTATCCAACTTGGGATAGGAGGTTCTCTAGCTAGAGACATAGACTCATCGGGACCATCTGGGTCCTAAGTCACTCACTAAGTACTACACTCTTCTAATAGGAGTGCACTGAGGTCGTCATCCTTAGGAGCAAATAAAATAGCATAATGCAAGCTTGAATTCCACCTTGGAATTTGGCCTAAAGCCTTGGGAAGTCAAGCAAATCCATACGGGATTCCTTCCGTGTATGCGTTGAATTACTTTTTCCTTTATTTACCTCATCCTTCAATTATGAGACTTTTCAATCCATCTACTTGCCTTAACCAAAATCCTAGACCCCATCCCCGAACGCCTGAGTACTAGGGACAACTTCGTCCCTAGACTGCCTACATACCCATTTCGGCACGGGATCAAGGCGTAAAGTATGTAGTTCTATTTTCTAATCTATGGTTTATTGTAAACTATTTTGGTGGGTATGCAACCCTTTCTAGTGTCAATGTCCTAGACATTTTCTCTGCGGTTGCTACACACGATGGTAGCTCTAAGAAAAGGCTCAAGGTGGCCTATTGCTTGTGGCCTAAAACAAAAAGATCTTATTTCCTATCATAAGTGTCACCCTTGACCCATTTATCATCTATTGAAAAACATTAAGATAAATAAAATCTGAATCATACGCAACCAATCCCTAATGGGATTTCCTAAGGTTAAACGAAGTGGATGTAAAATTCATTTAAAAATTACCTTTTCTTAGATTATCGATCCAAGGGGAATTACCTGCCCGTTGGACTTTAACTTCCATATGACCCTTATTACTCCCCGACAATTTATAGGGATGATGCCACAGACATCGTTGTTGTAGCTTTCTTAGGCGTTAAGTGCAGTAGTTCAACATGACGACATTACCCATAAGCTTGACCCAAAGGCACCATATATACCGAACGCTACTAAGGTTTTTGTTTCCAACTCCTCTTGCTTAGTTTTCTATCAAGAAATTCAACTATTATACTCTTGAAAAGATTAAAATAACATTAATCTAATGTAGTTGAAGTTGAGACCATTGTTGCAATAATTAAATAATTGAAAATTTACCCATGAAATTAATTCTATATATCAAGAAAGAGAATCACTTGAAAGTATCAACCTACTACTTCTAAGTGATCAAGGTTAAAAGGAGAGAACTATCATCTGGTTATTTGACATGCAACATCATTTACACAACTAGTGAGATAATAAATATGTAAAAGGTGTAACTTGCATGATAATAGTAATGAGTAACTTGCATAATAATAATAAAGTAACTTGCATGGTAATATTAAATATAACTTGCATGAAAAATTAAGAATAGGAAATTAAAGTTTGTTTTCTAAACATGATTACTTGGAAGAGAAAGGTCCTTGGACAACTTGAACAATGAATTAACATAATTTTCTGATTATATCCATTTAAATTAATAATTGAAATAAAATGAACCAACTAATTAACTAAAGGAAACTATTTAGGTGAGTCTAAACCATGAGTCTATTTGCAAGTCCATTCTACTATTTAGATCCTCTCGATTTGTCTCGGCAAGGTTGCGATATCCTTAGCACAATTAATTATTCCATCTAAAGTTTGCCCCAATCACTTGGCAAAGTAAATTCCCAATTTTGTTCCCTTTAATTAAAAATTTAACAATTTAGTTCATAAACTAATCAACTCCATTTGTAAAATAGACTTTAATTATAAACCACCCCATACCAATAAATTATTTTAAATTAATACAAATAAAAAATTTCATATTAGTATTAAAAAAATATTTCATCTTAATAAATCTATCATTCCACTAAAAAATAAAAAGCAAAATTTATATTAAAGAAATTTTTCTTTAAGAGGAAAATAAACAGCAAATAATACATAAATAAATAAAAGAAATAAACTAAAACATATTTAATAATTCTTTCTTGATAAGGATTAAGGGAGGTGGGGAGTGGGGTGCTGTGTGCCTTGCCCCACTACCTACATGCAAGGAGTTAGACGCCAGAAAAAAAATTATTCCCTTTTTGAATAAAATTTAATGATATTAATATATTTATTTTTATATGTACATATTCATATATTCATACACACACACACACACACACACACATATATATATAAGTTTTAATAAAACTTCAGAGAGGGGTTTAATAAATCTGAAAAGATAATTGTAAATTTTCACAGAGAGAGAATTTTACTAATAGGTGCAATGTAGATGATAAGAGTTAAAAATTTGTTGTAGGTGCATTCATAGAGAAAATAATTAAAAAAATAGATGAATAGAGAATAAAATTTATCACAGATGCATACACAGATGAACAGGTTTATGCTCACATAGAGATATAATATTCAGAGAAATGATAAATAAGTAAAATAAGATTTATACACAGATGAACAAATATATGTTCGGAGAGAGATAAATTTATTCACAGAGAAAAATAAATAAGTATAAAAAAGATTTATACACAAAGGAACAAATTTATGTTCATAGGGAGATAAATTTATTCACAGAGAAATAATAAATAAGTATTAAAGATTCATTTATAGAGAAATAATTAAATTTTATCCACAGGGAAAGTAAAATTTATTTACAGGGAAAGATTTTTTTTATTTTTTTTACACAGATGAACAAATATATGTTTGCAAAGAGATGAATTTATTTCATAGAGAAACAATAAATAAGAATAAAATAAATTTTTTCCTCCCATATAGATGGTGCCTCCTTCCTCTCCGCCATTAGAAGGGCCTAGCTCATGGCTCTCATTTACTTGACAGCATGATATTGGGATACTGTTTGAGTGTAATAGGTTTTGCCCGCAGGTTTTTTTGAGCAGGGGTATGCTTCCATCTGGTTCTTTCCTCTTTTTGGCAAGTAGTATTGTTGTTCGTGGGACATAAGGGGTGATTTTGTACACACCTACTAGTCATTTTGGTGTTGGGCGGGTGCTACAAAATCTTGTCAAGCATGGAAGTGTGTTGTCTTCCCCTTTTTTACAAATTTATTCTTCAAAATTCTTTTTGGGTCCTATGGAGATTGATAAGCATCTTCGAAGAATCATGTAAGGGGAGGGTGTTTATATCAAGTATGTAATGGGTCTATGGGGTTTTTTGGATGTTGTCAGGTATATTTTGTTAAAGCTCTATAACGGGAGGGTTATCAAACTCAGATATGTAATTGGGTATATGGGGATCTAAATTTCAGTTTTTTTCTTTTTTTCGGGCCACAACTAGAGGTTTTCTTGCAGGTTCTTTCCTGCCAGTATGCCCTTTGAACCCATTATGTAGTTTCAACTCTTAAATTTAATAAATATAAGTTTAGTGGCTTGTCCACTTTTATCAAAAAAAAAAAGAAGAATAAAATAAATTATACATAGATGAACAAATATATGCTCACATAGAGAGAGAAATTTATTCACAAAGAAATAATAAATAAGTATAAAAGATTCATTTACAGAGAAATAATAAAATTTTATCCACAGGGAAATTAAAATTTATTCACAGAAGAATTAAATTTCTCACTGTGTGGGGGAAAAAGCGAGACTAGGTTATCATGCCCTAATCCTACCTTTTATCACACATTACGGAATACAAAAGAGCCTAGAGGTATCACACAATTGGCTACTTATTTTTGTGAAAGAGAGAGCCACGGGCTACCTATTAGGGTTTCTATTCCTTTGTTGTAATTGAAAGGTAAGATTATGCAAGTTCAATTCCTAACCCTAAAATGCAAGTATGAGCTAACAACAAGATTACAGAATTGAACTTAAACAATGGAAAGCTGTAAATATAAGGATGAAATAAGAATACAGATGTGTACCCAGAGTCAAAATTGGACTGAAAATGTTTGGGATAGGGGCGCGGGCGCCCTGTCCTGATTCTGTCCTGAAAACTGCACCGGAAACTGCTGTTTTGCAATCTGGAACACTGTTGGAAACTGTCAAAAATGCTATCTGTCTGAAGGACTAGGGCGCCCAGTGCCTCTGTCCTAGGGACCAGGGCACCCAGTGCCCCTGTCCTGGCAGGACCAGGGTGCCCAGTGCCCTTGTCCCAGTCTTTTGCTCTACAATTTGATGCAGAGTGTTGTCTCGACCTGTTCTCTCCGGATCTGTATCCTGCGGCGTCGTCCGAGTCCCGAAACCTGCACTGATATCTGAAAAAGGGTGTATGGGCAGCTATATAGGGTTTTGCCTTAGTCAAACCCCCACTTTGGTGATTTCCACCTCCACGAATAGCCAAGTTGTTTTGTAAAATGTATTGTGTGTGCAGACCTAGTGTGTGTGCAAGGTCTTAAAATGCAAGAAAGCAAACTAGAGCAACCTAGAAAGTAAACCCTAATTGCTTGTAAATGATAATGTAAATGCTCTAAATCAAGATGCAAAGTGATCTAAAGCATGAATGAAGGATATATTGAATCTTATGCAAAGACATGAAAACAACATGAAATCATACCCAACCCTCAAGGGAGGGGTACAAGCCAATCTTCAGTCGGTAATCTCCTATTGTTCTTCAATGTCTTCCAAGCCCTAAATGGATGAATGGATTTGATAAATGCTTGATAGAGGGATGTTGAAAGTTGTTGAAGTTTTCAAAGATCTGCTCTTTCGCTGCATATGAGGTTCCTGAAAACAAAAAATCCATCCGGATCGGATCCCTTCAAAATGAAGAAAGAGAGCTCTTATGTATGAAACCCTAGGTCATAATTTCGTCTTTTGGCCGACCTAGAGATTGAATATCCCGCCAATTTCTTGGGGTTAAGCTTTATTTTATGATTGGATCGCGCTCCTAAAATTTTGGGAAAAATGTCCGGGACCGTGTGCACTCCGGGCGCCACGGTCCTGACAACTTTTCACCAAATTTTCAGGGCCGTCAGATATGATGATTTTAGAGAGAATCCCGAAGTTACAGGTGATTTCGAGATGTTTTGACCCCCAAAATCAAGCCCCCAAGCTCAGAATAGGGCCTAATTAGGGTTTTTTGATTAAGTAGTGTATTGGAAGAATAAAATGAAAGGGGCACGCTTTAATGAAAGGGCCCAACTTTATGATGTGGAAAATGATGAAATAGAACCTTTAGACCTAATTAGTTTGATTAATTAAGTGCTAAAGGGGAAATGAAATGCAAAATGCAACTGCGCCAAGGCGGGTGCTAAACTAGGTATTAAATTGTACTGCTTTAGCAAGTGCGTACAATTTATGACGTTACATTTAGCCCCCACTTTAGCGGTCATATGAGTACTACATGCATATGCAAGCTAAAGTACAGAAAGTAAACATCATTTGAAAAAGGATATATCCATAAGTTATCAGACGAAGCCCCCAGCGGTATCTGCAGTACACAGTTAGGAACCGCACCCTACAAAACACACGTTAGATCACAAAATCACCTAATGCTTACTAAGGAAGGTGATGAAATTTGTGAGTAGCTATATGCCCCCCCCTGTTTCGACTTGCTTATTAGGGAGGTGAAACAGGGTAGCATGTTTACTTACGACAAATTATGTAAGAGAGTATTGATGAGGGATGTTCACTGAAAAAGGCTTCATCAGAGCACTTTTTGGAACATCCCAAGAGTAGGGGAATGAAAATACAATTCCTACGCAACAAACGGTTCAAAAATCACATCTCCCAAACTCAAGTTATGATGAAATGAGTGAAAGAGGAAAATTAGGGTTTTGAAAGTAAATGTAAAGGAATGGACGTATATACCTTGAAAGAGACATTTGCATTTGTCACTTTGTTGATTCTGAGTATTGTTCATTGCAGCGGAGCCCACATAGCCATCATCATGCCTTCACGACGACCGGAGCGTCCCACGAGGATTGAGATCATGCGACAGGCCGTGATTGATGACGAGCCACTGGACGAGGTGAGTTGACTGAACGTTGACTTTTGATTTTCTGCATTTGACTTTCTGTGATCATTTGTGGGCCCTGGAACCCGATCGTGGGTCCCACACATGGCGCCATGGTCCCTGTGGGGCACCATGGTCCCTTCAGGGCGCCATGGTCCCTTGAGGGCGCCATGGTCCTTGACAGGGCGCCATGGTCCCTTCAGGGCACCATGGTCCCTGACAGGGCGCCATGGTCCCTTTAGGGCGCCATGGTCCCTGACAAGGCACCATGGCCCCAATCAGGACTTGGCGAGAGATGCCAGGGTTAGCATACGATGTTCGACAGTTTTGCATGAATGATTTTTGATGATTGAGTACTGATTATAGTTATGTTTTTGTGATGCAGGGTCTCCCGTATATGAGAGAGCACACGACGGGATAGATTCTACGCAGTTTGCGAGATCAGATTCCCCGACTCACTTAGGCAGAGAGAGACACATTGTCGATAGTAGGCTTGTGGTCTATGATTCTTATGCCAGCCATCTAATTTCATCCCACGATGCTGATGGCATTCATGGAACGGTGGGATCCTGACACATGCACGTTCCATCTTCCAGTAGGGGAGATGACAGTGACACTTGAGGATGTGTACCGCATTCTTCGCCTACCGATCAGAGGAGCTACCGTGACATATGTGACTGATTGGTCAGTAGAGGATCATCAGAGGGAGCAGGTATATTGCATAGGGAGAGTCATGCCAAGCGAGATGAGAGGTCGTATCATGGTCAGCTGGCTCTTACATCCTACAGGAGAGGTGCCCCTCATGAGATGTCTTATGATAGCCATCATTGCACTAGCTGTCTGCCCTAATGGGCGAGGTACACAGATGCATGGGGGTCTCATGTGGTGCATTAGGGCTATGGAGAGACACAGGAGAGTATATGCCTAGGGTCAGAGTATGCTTGCACATCTCTATCACGACCTCAAGGAGTATGTTTTTAGACAGGGTTGCAGCTTGATGACATGCAGACTTCTGTAGGTGTGGATATTTGAGCACTTTACATGCACCAGGCCTGTCGGCTATCTGATGAGTACGACTAGCGAGTGACCTAGGGTATTTGCTTATCCACTTACCAACGAGTGGAGATTTGGAGATCTATTGTATTGGAGAGTGATAGTTGACAGATTGACAGCCGAGGTGACTATGTGGAGACCATATCTGCGGATGCACAGATGGGATGGGATGGAGAGATAGTTAGCATGCCTACAGAGGAACCGCCTACTGAGAGGACGATATCCACACATCATAGTCCCAATCTACTTCGACCGAGTACAGAGGCAGTTCGGGCTAGAGTAATGTGTCCCAGCCGATGTGCCCATCTACACTCGACACTCACGAGTCCTTCCTAGACCCAGAGCAGTAGCGAGACCGATGATAGATGATATCGAGATCACAGATATAGAGGGGTCCGATTAGGATGTGGTCACTGATTATGCTGCAGACCCTAGGGCATAGCGTAGGTATCATTCCTGGTTTGTGAGATCATACCCAGGGCCTGTCTTTCCACCAGATCACCCGATAGGCCATCCAGGTCCATGGAGGCATGGAGACCGAGATGAGGATCAGGGATCTAGGTCAGAGGAGCCAAAGGAGGGAGAGGGTCATAAGGAGGTAGGAGGTCCTAATCCGCCTATAGGAGATCAGCCTAGTGCCGAGGAGGAGGAGGAGGAGGATGACAATGAGGAGGAGAGAGATGATGATGAGGAGAACAAGGATGCAGATGAGGATGAGGATGACGAGGAGGAGGAGGATAGAGATGATGAGGAGGAGTCAGATGCAGCTCCTCACCATTCAGGGGATGATACCGTAGCCTTAGATCCTCCTGTTATTCCCCAAGAGGGGGAACACGAGGCGCTACAAAGACCTGCACCTATCATGCACAGATCGTTTGAGCATGGGGAGCCTAGTAGTTCCCAGTCACAGATGCTACCATATCACGATCCCTATTGGCATGAGGGAGATCCAGGTATAGTAGGTTTATATTGATTGATTGATGTTTTGATGATATAAAATGGTACTAACACAAAATCTGTTCTACTGCTACAGCTAATGTGCAGGAGTGGCACTCCTTGATCTAGCAAGCAGTGACAGATATCTCTACGACAGCGCAGATCCCTAGTTCCTCACAGGTTGCTTATAGACCTCAAGGGAACGCGGGTCGGCATGATGATTTGTTTTCCCCATTTCGAGTACAGGTAGAGATATGGAGGGAGAGAGAGAGAGTCCTATCAGAGGACCTTCAGCGGGCGCGGTGAGATCTAGCAGTAGCTCAGGCCAAGGCTACCACCTATCGCGCGATCCTTATGGATAGGGATCGTAGGAGTTCCTCTCAGAGTCACTCACGGTCTGTATCGCGCTACACACCCATGGGTCCACCTTCACGGCCAGATCAAGAGGGAGCGTCCAGTCGACACTCTCCAGCCACTAGTCCTAGAGATGATTTTATGATGTAGGAGAGGTCACATTTTGGATGTATAGTGACCTATATTTGTATACGATCCACATATATATATGTACATGCTTCTTTGTTTCAAACGTGCCTAAACAATGTGTATTGTGATTAAAGTTAATACGTTTGGTAGATGTACATGTATGTTCTGAATTTAATTTCCATGTGATTGATTTCTCAATGCTCCATGATTAAATTGATACATGTGGGACTTAATTAAAATATTTAATCAAGTACTACATTGATGATAAGGAAGAAAGTATGTATTAAGCCTACGAATCATATAACCAATGTGATTTAATTTGAATTTAAACACAACATGACATGATTCAACTTAACACATAAAAACATTGTATAATATGTCAACATAATGAAAATGTAAATCTTTTGTAATTTACATAAATGAATTCAAGACAAACCATAAAGTAAAGACACATGCTTGTCAGGAACGAAGCAATATAGATTAAACAAAACATCATTTAATTCTATTTGCTCTAACAAAGATATGTTAACATATTATCCAATTTTGAAGAAGTGAGAAAGGAAATAGATAAATGATAAGGAATGAGGAGTTAAGCATAGTATCTATGCAAGTGCATAGCGTTTATAGGGTCTTTAAGAGGCGTACCATCTACATCCGCTATTTTCTAAGCTCCTGATCCATAATCTTCAATAACGATATATGGTCCAAGCCAATTAGGACTGAATTTTCCTTTTTCTTCAGGTAAGGCATTCACATTGCACTGATTCTCATAGAGCACTAAGTCACCCACTGAGAAGGAACGTTGAATAACCTTATCATTATAGTTTTGTTGTAGAGTTTTGTGATACGCTTGAATATGCTCAAGAGCATTTATACGCTATTCATCAAGCATCTCAAGCTGTTGAAGTCTTTGTTCTCTATAGGAGTCATCATCTATTATATCTTTGAGAGAAACTCTAAGTGATGGAATCTCTAATTCTAAAGGCATAATAGCATCAGCACCATAAACAAGATTATAAGGAGTAGTTCCTGTGGTAATTCGTACACTCATTCGGTAGGCCCAAAGAGCATAGATTAGCTGAGTACTCCAATCCTTACCATGCTTATTCATAGTTTTATGAAGAATTTGTTCGATTAATTTATTGGATGATTCGGCTTGACCATTTGATTGAGGATAGTATGGTGTAGAAAATCGATGTTTGATATGAAATTTCTCGAGGAATTGCTTCACATCTTTATTCTTAAATGATGTCCCATTATCAGAGATTATAGTGGAAGGTATCCCAAATCAAGAAATAATGTTTTCTAGAAGAAATCGACAAATCACTTCAGCAGTAGTAGAGCGAAGAGGAACAGCTTCTACCCACTTTGTAAAGTAATCTGTTGCGGTTATAATGAACACATGTCCTTGAGATGAAGGAGGAGAGATTTTACCGATGAGATCCAACCCCCATGCAGAGAAAGGCCAAGAAGCTACCTGAGAACGGAGTTCTTGGGCAGGAGCATGAATCAAATTATTGTGTTGTTGACATTGATGACATTTCTTAACAAATGAAAAAAGAATCCTGCTGCATAGTTTGCCAATAATATCCCATATGAAGTAATCTTTGAACCAAGGATTTACCTCCAAAATTCCCCCCACAGGCACCTGAATGCGCCTCTTCAAGAGCAATAGGGATTTCTGATTTGTTAAGATAGCGAAGGAGAAGACCGTTATAACCCCTTCGGTAAAGAGCATTAGAGAGAATGATATACCTAGCAGCCAACTTGCGAACTCTAGTCCTGGTGTTCCTATTGGCGGAATCAGGAAAGGTACCATCAGTCAAGTATCTTACGATATGCGAGTACCATTCATCTGAGTCTATGAAGTCACAATATGTCACCAGGCTGGAATCATCTACAATAGCTAGAGAAGTAAGGTTATGAATAATAAATTTAAGATCAACCATAGGGTCCTCTAAAGATACAAGAGAAGCCACACATGCCATTGCATCTGCATGTCGATTATCTTTTCGAGGAACAGGTTCTATGGTGTACGAATCAAATTTTTGTAACAAAGAGATAGCAAGGTCTTTATATTGTGATAACTTGTCTTGTTTCGCTTGATACAGTCCTGTTACTTGTCTTATGATCAGTTGGGAATCTCCAAAAATATGTATGTGTTTTATATTCAAAGCTAAGGCTACCTTTATTCCTGCTATAAGAGCCTCATACTCAGCAATGTTATTGGTACATAGGAAATTGAGACGGTAAGATAAGGGAATGGACTTCTTTGAAGGAGAAATTAGAACAACACCTGCCCCCGATCCCGTACGACACTTAGAGCCATCAAAGTATAACTCCCAAGTTTCATCTTTTTCTGTACAAAGGATGAAATCATCAGGAAAAGACTCAGGGTTAGGGAAGGAGAAAGGTGAAGGGGCCTCAACTAAGTGATCAGTCAACGCTTGCCCTTTAATTGCTCTTTGTGAAACAAATTTAAGGTCAAATTTAGTTAACATCATAACCCACTTAGCTAGGCGTCCTGATAAATCAGTTTTAGAGAAAAGATGCTTCAACGGATCAAACTTTACCATGATGTGGACTTCTGAATTTAAGAGATAATGTCTCAATTTCTGAGTCGCAAACACCAAGGCCAAGCATTGTCTTTCTATCGTAGAATATCGGGTCTCATAATCGAGTAAGGTATGACTTATATAATAAACCGGACACTCCTTACCATCTTTATCATGTTGTGCCAATAATGCTGCAAGAGCATGAGAGGAAGCCACCATATAAAGAAGGAAGGGTTTAGAAGGTTCGGCCGGTCGAAGGATAGGAGGATTAGCCAAATACATTTTTAAATCTTCAAATGCTTGCTGACAATCCTTATTCAATTGAAAAGTGATATTCTTTTTGAGAAGTTGAGTGAAAGGAAAAGTACGATCCGCAAGTTGAGATACAAACCTACGAATAGCTTGAATTTTTCCTTGTAAGCTTTTGAGTTGAGACACATTTCTAGGAGGTGGCATGTTGACAATAGCATCTATTTTCTTAGTATCCACCTCAATCCCACGATGCGAAACTATGAATCCTAATAGTTTTCCACTATCCACACCAAAAACACATTTTCGGGGATTCAAGTGCATGTGATATTTACGAATCCTTTCAAAGATTTGACGAAGGATCTTAATATGATCTATGCGAAGAATGGATTTGGCTAAAACATCATCAACATAGTCTTCTAGAATCTTATGCATGTAATCGTGAAAGATAAGGGTCATCGCTCGTTGATAAGTTGCACTGGCATTTTTAAGTCCGAAAGGAATCATTATCCAACAAAACGTACCCCAAGGAGTGGTGAAAGTAGTTTTGAATTGATCTTGAGGATTAATGAAAATTTGATTGTATCCTGAAAAACCATCCATGAAGGATAACAAGGCATGTCCTGCCGTAGAATCAACTATCACGTCAATGTTTGGAAGAGGGAAATCATCTTTTAAAGAAGCCTTATTTAAATCTCAGAAATCAGTACACATTCTTATTTTATTATCTGGTTTAGCCACAGCGACAATATTTGAAATCCATGGGGAATAATCAATAGGGCAGATAAATCCAACCTCCAATAATTTTTCAATCTCAGCCTTAACAAGCAGAGCCACCTTAGGATTCATTTTTCGAATCTTTTGTTTCACGGGCTTAGCATCAGGGACTAAGACAATATTATGAGTAACAATCTTAGGATCTATACCAGGCATGTCAGAGTATGTCCAAGCAAAGATCTCGGGGAATTCATGCAATAAATCTTCATATTGTTTTTGTTCCTCTTCATCCAAACATTTTCCAATTTTAATAACTTTTTCTTCATTGCAAGGATCCATCTTAACATTAGTGGTGTCACTTATGAGAAGATTACCTTGTTGAGGAGTATCCTTTAGCTGAGGGAATTCTTTCACAATCTCATCGTTATCCGTCTCTTTTCCAAAATAGGCTTCAGTGTTCAAACAATAAGGGAGTCCCCTATTGTGATGATAACGAGGAAGAGTATCATATGCTCCTAAAAATTCAGCTAAAGCATCATCGTTAGGGAAAACATCAAAATCACAAGCACACGAAGGATCCTCATCAATGTACTCGGGGTGTTGCATTGATAGAGAGGTAGAAATAGCATTAACACTAATACAGGGTCTTCTAGAAGCTTTAGTGCACTTATAGGGATTATAGCCAAGTCCAAAGGCATGGTTGTGAAGATTATTCTCTAGAGGAACTGATGCAGAGCATCATGGAAAACCAACTCACAACCAAGGATCTTGCTGATCCAATCATCATTACAATCATTAAGTGGCAATGCAAATGGTATTCATCCATTCTACAATGCAATCACAATATAATCTTTACACAAGGGTTGTCTATCAAATACTTCCACCATATGCCACCAATCAACCCCAAACCACTTTAAAAGGTTATATTACATCTCTAAAGACCTTAATTCAATATTTTAGATCATAAAATTCACCAAAACATGAGACAACAAATTCTTTATTCCCATGGAGTACCCTAGTTCAAGGTTTCATCCTTAAAAACTATTTTCACAAAAATAACCACAACTTCTTCAATTCTTAACCAAATTAAATGAGATAAAAATAAATTGAAAGAGGGTTCAGAGACCTTTCCAAAACATATATCCTTTCTTCATCATTATTCTTAATTTGGCCATATCAAATGCTGCAACAGGACTGCTCCTGCCTTTACCAGTCTGATTTCACAATAAAATGCAGATGAATAGTCATTAATAACTTTTTACATATTGAAAATAAATCCAATCGCTTCAGTAAGATTTTAGATAGGTTAGATAAACAACTTTTCCCCAAGTTATAGCCAGATCCAAAGGTTAAATCAAAATTTATGAAGCTTTTCCCAAAACTGGTTAACCCTAGGCAGGGTTTTGGCAGTTACAAACTGTTTTCACCAAAACGTCCATAACTTTCTCAAATCTACATGAAATAAACTCAAACAAAAATAAATGGAAAGCTTATTCATTTTCATACACTATAAAATTAATAATACATGGTTTTCCAGGCTGTACATGGCCGTACAAGGCCTGGAAACCAGAGGAAAACCTTTAAAACACCAAAATAACAAATTGAAAAACCAAGAACTTGTTACCAAATTGATTTCAATACTTCCCAATGCCTTCCATTTCTTCATTTTCATGGATCACAATCCTTAAATACATAAATCAACCTCTTAGGTCGAATTCCCTTTGAAAATTAACTAAATAACCACCTTTCAACCAAATGACACCTCCTCTATCTAGGTTTTGTCTTGACAACTCTTTGAGTTTGCACTCAAAACTTGTTAAGATATTACATGGAAATTATTAACACCTTATAATGGACAAAATAACACAATTTACATCATTTTCCCCCTTCATGATACTTTTACACAAATTTGACCTCATAAACCCAATCAAGACTCAAATACACAACTTGGGCAACTTTGGACAAAATGGCTCATTTAGCCTTACATATTATGATTCAATGGACTCAAATGACCTTAATACATTATGAATGACTCAAATACAATCAAATTGTTCACATTATGAATTTTGACCTCCTAGTATGCTTGTGTGCTGAGGTGCTCTTGCACCAGGAACCTTTATTCCTTGTTCGTGCGCGCCACAACCATTTCCATGATACCCATGCTTAGCAAAAATGTGAAAACCACGACCATAACGATCAGCCATTTCAGACAGAGAAGGTGGTTTTTCATAAGACAAAGAATCAAACTCTTCATAATTAGAGGTGTGGGGAGAAGAAGTTTGAGAAGCGGCCACAAAGTTATTACTCATAGGTTCAGGTAGTGTTGATTGATTTTTAGCTTCTTCCTTCTTTTCAGCTTTAAGGTCTCTAGAAGGAACCTTATATTCACCTACAAAGGTAGGATTAAAATCAAGGGATCCCCAATCATCGTCTGCGAGAATCTTCTCAAGATCAAAATCCTTCTTATGTGTAGTTTCAAGTCGAGAAGAGTCTTCTTCAGGAGCTCCAGACTCATCCAAAGAATTTTGATCATCAGAGAGTGGGGATTCATCGATAGGTATCTTGTTTAAAGAGTCATCACTAGACGAGGAAGGCTTAGAGGCACCCCCTTTGGAAGTAGATGTTTGCAAACAAGCTTGAAAATTGGTATCACCTATCAAGGTATATGTCTTATTGTTGTAGATAAACTTAACTTGTCTATGCAATGTAGAGGGGACAGCTTGCATACTGTGAATCCAAGGTCTCCCTAATAACAAGTTGTATGTTAGATTTCCCGACATAACATGGATAGGAGTAGGTAAAGTAACAGGCCCCACTATGATGGGTAAGGTGATAGTACCTAATGAAGTTTTAGCCACATTATCAAAGCCTCGAATAGGATGAGAGTCCGGCTCAATTAAAGATGTATCCACATTCATCTTATGCAAAAGATTAATGCTACACACATTAAGACCAGAGCCATTATCTACTAGTGTTCGTCTTATAGCAGTGTCTTTCATGATAACCACAATCATCAAGGGATCATATTGATGTTGGATTTCACTAGTAGGCAACTCATCTTGGGTAAACACAATTTGAGCTTTAGGATTCATCACAGAGTTAACCAAAGATGCTATATTACTAGATGTATTCGGTGGAGGAACATTCAAATCTTTCAAGGCATCTTGTAACATTCCATGATGAGTGGAAGAAGTTTGAATCAAATCCCAAAGGGATATCTTAGCAGGGGTACCTTTAAGTTGTTCTATGAGATCATATTCCTTACTAAGAACTTGCGAAATACGTGGAGCTTGCGGAAGAATTGGTTGAGGATTCGGAAGAGAAACTGGAATAACAGGAGGAGGACTAGGTTGCCTATTATTTCTGGTATGATAAGTATGGGCAACCACATGATAACTCTCTCTAGTTATTTGCTTGGCATAACTATAAGGACTTATAGGTTTTCTTCCTTGCACAGTGATGATTGGTTTATTCAGAGTACGAAAGGAATCATGATCATACCCTCCTTAGATAGTAAGGAGAGGTGATTTAGGACCTTGAAAGGTGGGAGAAGGATAAGCACCTTGGACTTCAAAGAGAGGCTTTTTATGCTCATTCAAGTTTATCATGTTAACCAATTTAGAGGTTTTGTTTTTGTTTAGAGATTTCGATAAAGCCACAAAGTCATCAAGAGCATCATCCAACAAAGCATGATCATATCTATTAAAAGGTTTATCTTTTGATTCAAAAGGAGACATCTCCTCATAGAGGGGATTGTTGAAAACAACCATGTTACTAGATTTAGTGGAAGAGTTGATAGGAATGTACCCTTGAGAGGACTCATTCAACTTATCTTTCTCATCACAACGAAATGGCATAGTAACAAGGTTTATGAGTTTTTGGTAAAATGAAGGTTTGGCATCTTTAGGGTTCAAAAACTCATATAAAGCTTCATCTAATTCATCTTGGCTATACTCATAATAATCATCATAAGCATGAACATTTTGCAAATAAAAGTCTGACATTTTGAAATAAAAGTTTCATGAAATTTAAACACACAATGCAAAGAAACACACTCTTTTTTCTTTTTTCTTTTCTCTTAATAAAAATGAAATGAAAACACACTAAATCTAGATCTAGATCTAATAAATGCAATGTAAGAAGAAGCAATGATAGATTCACGTCGGGTTCACCAAAATGTGTGGCGGAAAAAGCGAGACTAGGTTATCATGCCCTAATCCTACCTTTTATCACACATTACAGAATACGAAAGAGCCTAGAGGTATCACACAATTGGCTACTTCTTTTTGTGAAAGACAGAGCCACGGGCTACCTATTAGGGTTTCTATTCCTTTGTTGTAATTGAAAGGTAAGATTATGCAAGTTCAATTCCTAACCCTAAAATGCAAGTATGAGCTAACAACAAGATTACAGAATTGAACTTAAACAATGGAAAGCTGTAAATACAAGGATGAAATAAGAATGCAGATGTGTACCCAGAGTCAAAATCAGACTGAAAATGTTCGGGATGGGGGCGTGGGCGCCACTGTCCTGATTCTATCCTGAAAACTGCACTGAAAACTACTGTTTTGCAATCTGGAACACTGTCGAAAACTGTCAGAAATGTTGTCTGTCTGAAGGACCAGGGCGCCCAACACCTCTGTCCCAGGGACCAGGGCACCCAGTGCCCCTGTCCTGGTAGGACCAGGGCACCCAGCACCCCTGTCCCAGTCTTTTGCTCTACAATTTGATGTAGAGTGTTGTCTCGACCTGTTCTCTCCGGATCTGTATCCTGTGGCGTCGTCCGAGTCCCGAAACCTGCATTGATATCTGAAAAAGGGTGTATGGGCGGCTATATAGGGTTTTGCCTTAGTCAAACCCCCGCTTCGGTGATTTCCACCTCCACGAATAGCTAAGTTGTTTTGTAAAATGTATTGTGTGTGCAGATCTAGTGTGTGTGCAAGGTCCTAAAATGCAAGAAAGCAAACTAGAGCAACCTAGAAAGTAAACCCTAATTGCTTGTAAATGATAATGTAAATGCTCTAAATCAAGATGCAAAGTGATCAAAAGCATGAATGAAGGATATATTGAAGCTTATGCAAAGACATGAAAACAACATGAAATCATACCCAACCCTCAAGGGAGGGGTACAAGCCAATCTTCAGTCGGTACTATTGTTCTTCAATGTCTTCCAAGCCCTAAATGGATGAATGGATTTGATAAATGCTTGATAGAGGGATGTTGAAAGTTGTTGAAGTCTTCAAAGATCTGCTCTTTCGCTACATATGAGGTTCCTGAAAACAAAAATTCCATTCGGATCGGATCCCTTCAAAATGAAGAAAGAGAGCTCTTATGTATGAAACCCTAGGTCGTAATTTCATCTTTTGGCCGACCTAGAGATTGAATATCCTGCCAATTTCTTGGGGTTAAGCTTTATTTTATGATTGGATCGTGCTCCTAAAATTTCAGGAAAAATGTCCGGGACCGTGTGCACTCCGGGCACCACGGTCGCAACAACTTTTCACCAAATTTTTAGGGCCGTCAGATATGATGATTTTAGAGAGAATCCCAAATTTATAGATGATTTCGAGATGTTTTGACCCCCGAAATCAAGCCCCCAAGCTTAGAATAGGGCCTAATTAGGGTTTTTTGATTAAGTAGTGTATTGGAAGAATAAAATGAAAGGGGCACGCTTTAATGAAAGGGCCCGACTTTATGATGTGGAAAATGATGAAATAGAACCTTTAGACCTAATTAGTTTGATTAATTAAGTGCTAAAGGGGAAATGAAATGTAAAATGCAACTGCGCCAAGGCGGGTGCTAAACTAGGTATTAAATTGTACTGCTTTAGCAAGTGCGTACAATTTATGACGTTACACTCACGAGATTATTTTAAAAAGTACAAGAGGATTCATTCACAAAGATATGATAAATAAGCATAAAAGATTTATGCCCAAATAAACATTACAAGCTTTTTGTAGGAGCATCAAAGGGAGAAATTTTATTGGAAAGAAAAGATTTTTATTCACAAATTATTTAAGATTAAAATCCAATAAAGCAAAAAGTAAAAATTAGATTTTCTTTCTTTCCTTTTAAACAGATTTAGTAAATAAAAGGAAATCTGCATATTCATATTTGAATGAATTATATATATATATATATATATATATATATATATATATATATATATATATATATATATATATATATATATATATATATATACATATACATATACATATACATATACATATACATATACATATACATATACATATACATATACATAAACAATAGAATTTCCTTTGATTAACCTTTCTAAAAAACTAAGATGATGGTTTCTCAAGCATAGAATGAAATAAAATCTGAGAGAGACATAAAACTATTTCCTTTTGCAAAATTAAAAAGTTTTACATATGTAAATAAAAGAATGCAAAGAGAGAACTTGGATTATCGAAGCTTGACGTAGAATCCTCTCCAAATTTTCTAGCTATCATTGTTAGATCCTTCCTTGCAACTTGGTGAGAATCCTTCAAGGGTAACTTAACAAATCTACAAAATAAATGTGACTACTAGAAAGATCCTATTACTATTAGCAAGAAACTTGAGAAAATTTTCTTCCCATCCAAAAACAATCAACCTCTCCTTTTCGAAAGCTTGCATACACTATATAGAAAAGAGTCTTGAATTCCACTATCCAGAGAGTTCATTGAAAATAAGATTCTTTTTCCTAAATTATCCTCATCCAAAATTGATTGATCACTTAATGGAGGAGTTGCATGTAAGAAAATGGAAATTGAAGATGTAGGATTTGAGAAATACAAATCCACAGAACCCAAAAGAAACCTGCATGCAAGAAACCTGTCACAGAGAAAGAGAGAGAACGAATACAAGGGTTTTGGCTCTGACAAAGAGAAAAGATGTATTATCAGAGAAAAATGAATCAAGAATATGAATAATACAAGAGATCAATCCTTATAAAGGAGATCAACACCAAAAGGAAAACCTAACCCTAAGGTGTGAGCATTTAATAATTAAATATTAATTATTAAATGACTAATGTATGCATAAAGAGAAATCTTAAGAGGAGAGCAAAGTTAATTAATTACTTTACTCTAACACTCCCCCTTAAGATGAGCTACAATGCAGCTACAAACAATGCAGAAGAAAGCAAAGGAACTACAATGCAAAAGAGGGTCCCAGCAACAAGGCCTGATGAGGTACCCGAATACAAGAAAATCTCTATAAAGTGGAGTAAAGGAGAAAACCCAGTGGGAAAAAACTCCTCTCCAAAAAGAGATAAAGAATCATGCTGAAAAGAAAACATGAAGGAACATGAAGGAAGGAAGGCCTCACTAAGACCCCCCAAGGACAACTTCCTTCACCCCAAGCATTGAGCGCAACTGAAGATAGTGCGGAGATGCCAAAGGTTTAGTGAAGATGTCTGCAACCTGCTCCTCTATAGGAATATACTCCAAGATGAGAGAACCATCCTGAATCAACTGTCTGATGAAGTGCATGTGGATTTCAATATGCTTTGTCCGCTGATGCTCCACTGGGTTGCGAGAAATGTGAATGGCACTCTGGTTGTCACACCAAAGAATAGTGGGACAATCTGGAGGAAACCCAAACTCTGTCATCGACTATCGAAGCCATAAAACCTCCTGACTGGCTAACACTGCTGCACGGTACTCAGCCTCTGTAGATGATAATGCAATAGCAGATTGCTTCTTGCAATACCATGTGATAGGACCAGAACCAAGGCAAAAAATGAAGCTAGAAGTAGACTTCCGATCATTGACATCACCAGCCCAATCGAAGTCAGTGAAGCCAATGATGTGAGGGGATCCTGAAGAGTAGTGAATGCCATAATGTGTGGTGCCCTGAATATATCTCAAAATACGTTTGGCTTCTTGCCAATGGCTCTCATGAGGATCATGGGAGAACCGAGAGACAAGGCCAACCACAAAGGAAAGATCAGGATGAGAATGTGTCAGGTACAATAGACTGCCAACCAACTGGCTGTATAAAGTGGGGTCTGCTGAAGGAGTAGAGCAAGTGGAAGACAAAACAACACCTGATTGAAATGGAGTGGGGGCAGACTTGCAATCAAGCATGCCAAATCGCTGAAGCATATCAAGAGCATACTTCTCCTGAAAAATGGAAATCCCATCCGAAGACTGAATAACCTGTAGACCCAGAAAGAAGTGCAAGAGACCAAGATCGGTCATCTCAAACTGCTCCATCAAAGCTCTCTGAACACTCTGAATCATGGAGGATGAGCTACCTGTAATGATGAGATCATCTACATATAGCACTAGAATCAAAAGATCACCCTCCTGACGCTGAATATAGACTGTGTGATCGGAATGACAGCGTGTGAAGTGCGAGGAAAGCAAGAAGGAGTCCATCTTCTCATACCAAGCCCTGGGGGCTTGTTTGAGACCATATAATGAACGTCGAAGTCTGCAAACCAAAGAAGTGTCCTGCACAAAACTCTGAGGCTGCTCCATATAGATCTCCTCATGTAGGTCTCCATGCAAGAAGGCACTCTTCACATCCATCTGAAACACTGTCCATCCCTATGAAGCTGCAAGTGAAAGTACCAGGCGTATAGAATTCATCTTGGCAACAGGAGCAAAGGTCTCAGAGTAGTCAATACCCTCTACCTAAGAAAACCCCTTCGCAACAAGACGGGCCTTATACTTATCAATAGAACCATTTGCAGCATACTTGGTATGATACACCCACTTGCACCGAACCAACTTTCTTCCCTTAGGAAGAGGACAAAGATCCCAAGTATGATTCTTCATCAAAGAAGAATACTCCTCATCCATGGCCCTATCCCACTCTGGGTGTCCTGTCGCCTTTGAAAACTTTTGAGGATCATCTGAAAGGGTATGACTCAAAAGACTAGAACCAGATGTCTGAGCACGAGTGCGATGAGTATCTGAAGGATCACCTGCCAAAGAACCAGCTGCATCAACAGTATCACGGGCCCACTTCGGCAAAGACGGAGCAACTGGTGGTGGTGGAGATGGTGGATCATGATCTACATCATCCTCAAGAGATAAGTAATCCTCAAGAGATGAAGAGGAAGGAGTAGGCAATGAGGGAGAAGCTGGTGATGGAGAATCCATCTGAGGATAGCACTCATCAAACTGGACATCCCACCGAAACAAGACCTCTCTAGAATCAGGATCAAACAACCTGTATGCCTTAACATCCTCACAGTAGCCAACAAATATGAGTGGTCGGCTCTTCCTCTCCATGGCTATCCACTGAGCATCAAGAATAAATGCCCAAGCCTCACTACCAAAAACTCAGAATGTAGAAACATCAGGCTTGACATGGGTCCAAGCCTCCTCAGGAGTTATATGTCGTAATGCCTTATGGGGCATCCGGTTCTGAATATAATTGGCACAATTGACTGCCTCAGCCCAAAATGAAGAACTCATAGCTCAAGACTGTATCATACAATTTGCCATCTCCCGTAAGGTTCTGTTCTTTCTCTCAGCAACACCATTCTGTTGAGGGGTATAAGGAACTGTAAACTGATGCTCAGTGCAAAAATCTCTGAAAACCTGATTTACATACTCCCCCCCATTATCTGTGCGTATCCTCCTGATAGAAAGTCCAGATTGCTTATCCACAAATGTCTTAAACTTCCCGAAAGAGTCAAAGACATCAGACTTGTACTTAAGAAAGTACACCCATGTACATCTGGAGAAGTCATCAATAAAAGTGAGTACATAACGGGCCCCTGAAAAAGAAGGAGTCGGAAAGGACATAAGATCACTGTGTACCAACTCTAGGGCTGCCCTAGCACGAGAGGCTCGACCCTTAGGAAAAGGATCTCGATGATGTTTGCCAAGGACACAACCACGACATACACCATCTGCACAAGAAATCTGTGGAAGCCCAATCACAAGTGCCTGTGTACTCATCTGCTGTAGATATCTGTAATTGACATGACCAAAACGCTCATGCCAAAGCCTGCTCACTGAATCTGCATGTGCTATAAGAGAGGAACCAATAGTGTCTGAACTCTCAAAGCCATCAAAACTATATAAGTGAGATGCAGAATCCACACTCCCAGTAGCCACAACCAAGTCAGGATCATGAAGATCTCGAATAACCACATCATGTGGAGAGAACTCAACTGTCTTACCAGAGCCAGAGTGGCAAATCTGATAAACAGATAGAAGGTTTGTCGAAATGTCAGGAACCAAAAGCACATCCTAAAGACAACCACCATCCAATGAAACAGTACCAGAACCCTGAACGGAAAGTTGTGCTGAGTCACCAACTGCAATATGTCTAGTGCCTGTAGGAGCAAGAGCGGTGACCAAATCCTGTGTGTGTGTCATATGGTGAGAGGCACCAGAATCTAGAATCCAAGTGGACGCTGAGGACAATGCTCATGCAGAAAGAGCATGACCTTTCCCTGTGGGCTGTGAAGGAGGCTGTGGTGCACTGATATTATGCTGCTGCATGGCTTCTTCCAAAGCCTCTAAACATTTCCAACACCTGGAAACGGGATGTCCTTCCTTGCCACAAAAACTGCAAGGATCACCTGATTTCTTCTTAGTCTTGGAGGAAGACTCACCAGACTTTGAAGATTTGCCCTGTTTAGAATTGAATTGTGGTTTTGAATCAGACTTAGGTGGTGGCTTGGAGGGATTCTCACTAGCCTCTGAATCTTTCTTAGGCTTCAGTTTCTGCTTTTGTTTTCCTTTGGAGGGCTGGGCTACCAATGCTTGGTTATGTGAACCTGAAAGGGAATCCAACTACTTAAGCTTAGCTTGCTCACGAGTCAGACGATCACAAAAGACCTCAAAAGAAGGCATGACATGGCGAGCACCCAAGGCATCCATGGTGGAATAGAAGGTCGAAGAGAAGATCTAAAATGGACCCCGAAGCTTGGAGAGAATCAGGAAAATGCACTCTATATCAGTCTTAGTCTTACCACAACCCTGTAAGATTGATCTTTGTTGTTTGAACTTCATCAGAAAGTCCTCAATAGAAGGAAATGAATCAGGTACCAAGGAAGTTAACTCTGCCTCAATCTGCAAAGCTCTGAACTCGTTGACAGTACCAAAAAGTCCTTCAAACTTGATCCAAATGGTTCGAGGAGTGATACAACCCTCAAGATGAAACTGGAGACTGTCGGAAATGTGTAAAGCCATCAATCCCATAGCCTGATCCATATTGTTCCTGTGCTGCATAATCTCAAAAGGACATGTCAACTGAGGCTGAACCTCATCCAAACAGGACCATAACCCTTTTGACTGGAGAAGAGTCATCATGCGACCCTTCCAAGTGTGGTAATTATGCGGTGTGATAGATTCAATAGGTCTGTCTGCCATCCTGTGAACTGTGCCTCAACTGCACTGAATTTTTAATTATTATTAAGTGGTCTTTCAGAACTAGACAGAAGATGCAGAAGGGGGTTTGATTTTTTTTTTGTATTGGTGTTTGTAAATTCTAGTTTTCTGATGTAAATAATAGAAAGCAAGAGAAAACACCCCCCCACAATGCAAAAATCTAATCCCCAGTACAAACTGAAAGCTAGAAAATGATAGAAAGCAATAATGGGTTGAGACAAAATTTGGAGCACCTGAAGATTTTTCTGATGAAATAGACTATAGATCTAAAAAGAGCACAGAACCACCTTTCCGACGCCTATTCACTTTCGAAAAACGGAGTCCGTATGCAAAAGATATGGCTCTTGGAGTGCAAAAAACTTGTTCTGACTTCGACTGGCAAAAAACACTACAAAATGGAAAAATCAGAAAAAAAGATATGCATCTTTTAGATCGGGCTCGGAACCAGCTTTCCAACTCCTATTTTCATTCGAAAATCCGAGCTAAAATGCCTGAGTTATACCCGATTTAGTAAAACTGCTCCAAAAAAGCCCAAATAGGCCCTTTAAGCCCTCAAGGGCTTAAAAAAAATAAGCCCCTGGTCCTCTGGGTGACCAGGGGCGGGCGTAGGGGGCGGCGGCGCAGGGGCGGTGCTGTGGTGGTGAGCGGCGTACTGGTTGGGCGCGGGCGGCGCGCAAGCTGCGGGCGGGCGGCTGGCGGCGCGCAGGCGGCAGGGTAGCGCAGGGCAGCGCGTGGGCGGGTTACCGCCGGGTGGCCGCTGGGCTGCTTAGCTGTGGCGCAGGCAATTTCACTAGCTGCGCCCTGTGTTTAATAAAAAAATGCTTTTTTTAAAATATTTTTTTGATTTTTTTGAATATTTCCGCCTCGGTTTTCGTGCCCTTGGGTCGTACGGCCTTGGGGCCAAAAAAAATTTGCCTCCTGGAGCAACTGTGTCCAAATCGGATGAATTTTATATGGAAATAGGGGTTTTTGGGCGCTACGAGCTCAACGGTGAGGTCCGTTTGGGCTCAAAGTGCACCGAAAAAAAAATACCCCCTATTCCAAAATAAAAAACAGAAGACAAACACAGATCTGATGCAACCAAAACCTGGATCTCAAAATCTTTCAAAAGTCTGAACAAGCTGCAGCAGATCCAGCTCTGATACCATGTAGGATTTGAGAAATACAAATCCACAGAACCCAAAAGAAACCTGCATGCAAGAAACCTGTCACAGAGAAAGAGAGAGAACGAATACAAGGGTTTTGGCTCTGACAAAGAGAAAAGATGTATTATCAGAGAAAAATGAATCAAGAATATGAATAATACAAGAGATCAATCCTTATAAAGGAGATCAACACCAAAAGGAAAAGCTAACCCTAAGGTGTGAGCATTTAATAATTAAATATTAATTATTAAATGACTAATGTATGCATAAAGAGAAATCTTAAGAGGAGAGCAAAGTTAATTAATTACTTTACTCTAACAAAAGATTCCCTCTAGAAGCTTCCAATTTCTCCTACGACATGTGCTCAATTGAATTTGAGTAATTAAATAATTTTCCAGTTAAATTATATTTTCAAGTGTGTGTATGTGTGTGCCCACTATTTTATGCTCTTTTATTATAATAACTTTTTTCAACCTTATTCAATAAATCATTTCTAACAAAAACACAAAATGATAATAATAATAATAATAATAACAATAGTAGTAGCAAGTTTTTATCAAAAATGGAGAAAGAGGGTTATGATAGTTAATCTCTTCCCAAATTAGATTTGTTAATGTTGAAGAAATTGAATTTTAGAACCAGAAATTTAGTTTTTTTGTGTGTTTTCAAGTTGAGTAATTTATTTAAAATCTCTTCATTTCTAGTTTGGAAGTAAAAGATTTATTTATGTTTGTATGGAGGTTTTCAAATTGTTAAAGAACAAAGTTTATGCTGGCCAAATTTTTACAAATTGACCTCCCTATGTGTGTTCTTGATTTTTTTTCATTTGTGTAAGAACAATGTAAATTTGAATTAAATCCTATCTATTTTGTTTAGATTTATCATGAATTTTGCCCAAAATCATTTGATTTGGCTCTTATATGTATCTATTTGTAAGCAGAAATTTTAATTAAAAATTTTCTTTCAAAAAAAAAAATTTCAATGTACTCTATTTTACAGAGTTATATTTTTTTTGTAGTAAGAAATATTTTATCAGAGGTTTTAAAAAAAAAAAAATTTATGACCCACGTGGCAGGGGACCCACCTCCCCCCACCACGTGGGATGGTAGCTACACTACCATGAGGTAGCAGCGCGCTACCATATGGTAGGCGCTACTACCATATGGTAGTAGGGCTACCATTGGAAGTCTCTACTACCATATGGGAGCAGCGGTACCATGTGGTAGCATAGCTACCAACTGCTAACTGTAGTATGCCGTAATAAACACCACCTGTTAAATATGTTTCGACTGTGCTTTCACAGCATTGGAAAAATAAAACGTTTCGCCAATTTTCTTATATATATATATTATTTTAAAAGTATTTTTTTAATAACTATTGTTGATAATTTTAGAATTATCCATAAATTAAGTTAAGTTTTAGATATGATATATATACATAATATGATATGTGTATATAAGTATATATTTGATGAATATATAATTATATACATATAGTTATATTATTATATATATTTAATGTGATTTTTAATATTTTTAGAAATTGTATTATTTGGGATATTAAACTAAATGATGCTTTTGTGAAAATTGAATCATTTTAATATGGGATTTTTTATTCATTAAGTTATTATGATTTTTGCTTGTTCAAAAATAAAAGGGGGAAATTGGTTATTTGAGGTTAGTTTAAATTCTAGCCTTATTAGATTAATGATGGCTTCAAATTTCTTTTAAAAAGGAGTGGTTGTGTTTTATTAAATCTTAAATATTGAATTGCAAGTATATAATGATTTTATTATTTTCAAAAGATTGTTTGAATTATGATCTTAGTGAATTTGGTATTTCTTAGCAAAGAGCTTATTTAATTGCAGTTCTTGTAAATGTTTAGTCGTCATGTTGTAGTGGTTGTTGTACCCTCTTGATCAGGTGTTGTCCTTATAACCTTGTTGATGTAAACCATGTTGTGTTATGTTCCATATGGTTAACCAAGGGTTAGTAAGATTTTATTTTCATCACCTATGTTTTGTCATGGTTATATGGTTGTTGGTATCGCCATAGGGTTCTCGTAGAGAGACTGTTCTTGTATAGTGTCCTATGGGAGAGTGGCTTTCGAGTGGGGGTCGCACTCGAAGTGGATGGTTGGATAACCCCTCAAAAGTGAGTTAATAAGTGATAACCTAATAATTGATTAGGGGGTGGATATTTCTTAATGTTAAATAAGATATTGTACCCTGTGCATGGTTGAGTGCTTGTATAGACTTAAGATATAATGGGAAGGCCTGGAATGGCAAACCGACCACCTTGTCTTCACAAAGGGTTGTTAGGGTCCACATGAGTCAAATGTAATCGGTGTCTTGGGAAAGGTTATGAGGATAACCCAGGTTGGGGACCGAGACCTATGGAGGCCTACCTAGTGTAACCATCACAAGCTATGCAATGACACTCTCTCTTTAGGGTCACTAGTGCATTGTGATGTTGAGTTTACTTGGAGTACTATGGAGTCACACTTGTATTGTTGACCATGTTTTGCTTGTGCTTTCTTAAGGGTCTTCTTCTATCTCCTAGCACGGTGGGGTGGTTCCATTTTGGGATCACATGGTTGGGTGGTAGTGCCACTTGCCATCGGATGTTTATGTTCATGCCTTTATGTGAGGATTGGCTTCACAGATATTTCCGTGGTTTGTGATTTTTGGACAATCTCATGTTGGATATTTTTGTACCTTTCAGACCTACATGGTCATTTGTATTAGTGGATTATGTTACCTTGGAATTTGGTAAAGATGTAAATTCATATGTATTATTGGAAGCCATGTAATAGATGATTAATGTAATCTTTGTTTATTTGGATGTTTATTATATCAGTTATCTTTATTCAATGTGCAAATGCTTTCTTGAAAAGAAATATATTGTAATACTTTTAATCTTTAAATGATGTAATCTTTTGTATGAATATGATTTATTTGTGTTCAATAGGTAATGCTGGCAATTGTATGTTTTTGAGTATCCTAGGATGGACAATTGTATTAACCTTAATAATGAAATTTAACCTTTCGAATAATTCTTCATTGGTAACCCTTTTGGAATTCTTTGTTTTAGAATTTTGCTTGTGTAATAAACACGCAATGTAGTAATTAAAGCACTTCTTGTGGTTTAAAATTTAAAAATAAAAAATTGTTTCACCCTTAGTTGGTTAGTTGTGTGGTTTTTCCTTTAGGGTTCCTGGCGGGGCATTACATGTAGTCTTTTACCCATCCTACATCTAGTTGTCATTTCCTTGCTGCTCCATGCCTGCATCTGAGAAAGAAAATGTTGTTAGATAAATGAAGGATCATGATTACATATATGCACATGCATCTAAAAATATATAATCCATCCCTCATGTGCATCATAACATCTAGCATGTCATATAATTCTAGAAAAGCAAGTGCCAGATCAAATCATCAAAAAGAAGATCATTTGTTGTTTTCAGCTAGCTTGTTTGTTCACTATATAGATACAGGAAAAGTAAATTACAACATGTGGAGTAAAATGTCTCCCAAAAAGGGTTGAGCCCAACATGCTTTGTTATAATAGCTAGAGCAATCCATTGGCAATGAATAAGCCAAATAGCAATCATGAGATGACTAATGTATCAAAAGTACAGTACATCAAAGATCACACAAGGAAAGAGTGTAGGTCACATTATCAAGGAGCAGTCCAAGGGACTGAGAGACAATGAATAAGGAGTTTGAATTTAAAAACAACATATGTATATAAGGATTGGCCTTATGATGTTTTGAGACCTCCATAGAAGAATAATATAAGAATAGGTGTGGCATCTCTCAATCAAAAGTTATCCTTTGGGACAACTTCACTACAAAGGAAGATACCATATGATCCAAGAAGAGCATGATAATGACAGAGAACAACAAATCATTCTTAACATAAAAGTCACAAAGTCCAAAAGATGCAATAGTCACAATTTGATATATTGAAAATACACAAAGGAAAAGCATAAATAAGGCATGACAAAGTTGTTATAATGTTTGGTGAGGAAGAGAGATATAATTCTTGCAAACACCAAGAACATAGTGTCATCCTTTCTCGATATAGTAAAGAATAAATGGTCATAAAAATTGTTAAACTGTTAATGAAAACCTAGGATTGCCAAGTTGAAGGATATTCCATAAAGGACAATCATTGATGATAGTGCCTTTGCAAGTTAGAAGAACTCATATTTCATGCATTCCATACCATAAAGGATAGTCCACATAGTATCAAGGTTTTCTTATTATGCATCAGGAATAGTCAGTAAGATAGACTTAGTTACAACACTCTCCAAATCTGATTCAAGGGAAGACTTATGCAACCATGAAACCAAATGTGCAGTCTATCACTGAATTTCAGTCACATGATGATTTTATAAAAAAATGAGAGAATAATACAAAGGCAATGAACGGTTAAGGAGAAGCATTATTCCACAATCATCAATACATGAGAGACAATGCCATGTTAGTGATGATATTTCATGGAGAAACATCTTATTCAAAAGCTTATGGTAACATTCAAATGACTCAAAGGCATAGCAGAGACTCAGCCATGAAGTGCAAAGCAACACAATGTATCATCTCAGTTGCCATGTGATAATCACTCACAAATTCATAGAAATAGTTTCCAAAGTATGAGCCATAATGATGTAGTGATAGATTAGACCTAGGTCACCCACAATGGCTTTCAGTTCAATATGAATGCATTTAACAAAGATAAAGATCGGAGCTAGTTTACAAAGCCAATATTCAATGTGTTGATCACAAGCTATAATCTTCAAAGGATTGGGAAGATAATAGGGTATAAGCATTAAGAGTTCAAAGTAGCCAAAATACTTCCATGGAGACGAGTAATAAATGGCATGGTCACAAATCCCTAGCAAAGGATAGTCAGCCCATACAAAACCATGATATGATAGGGGTGGTCATGATGACCTCCCAACACTTTACAAAGACAACATACATTATGGAGCAGCAATGACTGACACAGTGAATTGTTAAGGAAAAGTAGCTTTGTTGTAGCAATAAGGGCACCATTTTGCAGTCATAATATGTGAAGATGCATACATAGTCAATGCAAGAAATAACAACACTCTCCCATCAAGGATTGGGATAAATAGAACAGACAATAAAGGCTTATTACAGTCACTGAGAGACCTAATAATAGTTCAAAATCCCATACCAGAGTAGAATCCCAAAGGAAAATTGCAGCCACAATGGACTAATAGTATATTTAAAAACCCAAAAAATAATTTCCAACTACGGCAAGAGGGTAGTTTTCAAGAAAGAAATACACATCTTATGTGAAAAGACATAGTGAAAACTACTATGTATACAATCATAATGAGCAATATAATAAAGAATACTCCTAAGTTTGCAGAATAAAGAAAATAAAACCCATTCAGTGAAGGCAAAACCATTTGCAACACTATTTACAGAATGTGGAATGATCAGAAGAAAGACCAGATTTGCATAGGAGGCAGACTTACCTCGCCTCCCTAAAGAAATTCCCTACCTACAAGAGTCTTCAATGAATCTTTAAGGGTTTGAGCTCGAACCCTAACCATGGTGACGCTTCAACAACCTACCTTAGAAGTTGCAATGAAGAAATATGAAGTGTTTTCATCTTTTCACTTTGTTTTAGGGTTTTCAAACCCTATGTGCCTGATGAAAGTGAAAGGCAGTTTTTGCCTTTATTAAAACAAATCTTATTTATTGTGCCATATGTAATTCTTTTCAAGTGTTTTCGTAACACTTATAAGAAAATAAGTCAAATAGGATTCCTCTAGGGTTATTTTAAAAATCATTGTATTTGCATTGTATTTTTTAGAAACTTGTAAATCTTTGTGTAAAGTGATAATTATAAATAACTGAAGATAAAAGATATTTGATTGCAAAATGGAGTTTTGTTGGGGTTTTCAAAAGCATAAGTCAAAGGAAAGAGTTAGTCACCTTTTGAGTTTGCATGAGTCTAGGAGGTAACTGAGATTATTTAGCCAAGGTTAGGAGCAAAAGTAGGTGATTAAATCACTTGATTGTGAGTTTCACTTCAGTTAAGGAGTCCAAGTAGTTGAGGTTATGGTCAAAGAGGATTTTGAGGGGGTCAATTGATTGATACTTGCAGTTATAAGAGGATTTTGAGGGGGTCAATTGCTTGATACTTGCAGTTATACCCCTATTTTAGAGGTATTTTCAATTACAACCAACCCAAAGAGGTTGTGTTCATTTTGACAACTACTTATGCAGTATTGAGGGAGTTCTCTTTCAGTTAGGTGCATGATTTGAGGAAGGGCTTGGAGTTTTTGACAACTCATCCCTTTTGGAACCAAAATTCAAATTTTAATTTTGGAAGGCATTTTGTATAAGTCATTCTTTCTCACTCATTTTTTTGAGATTTATGAGTTTGTACCTCTGTAGTAGTAGATATTCATGCTCTTTTAATTCATTTCTTGTGAGTTTTTTCAGATTTGTAATGTAGAAAACTCCTTATTTTTAGTAAAAGAAGCTAAGTTCCTTCTTGATACTTTGGTCTTAGTGTTATGTTTGTAAGCATTTTGATTAAAATTCTATGATTCTTTTATAGAATCCTTCATTTTGTCTTAGTTTCTTCAGATGCTTAGTATAAAAGTACATGTATAGTGCAGGTCTTTGATTGTGTATGTGATTCTGCTATATCAAAATTGTGAGAGCATCATTGTTTCTCCTTTTTGTGAACATCAGAGAGCTAACCTTTCATAAGAATCATTTTAACAAACATGTGTTTGAGTTGTGAGTCAAAATAGATTCATTATCTGAATTTATTGTGAGTTTCTACATAGTTTGCAGGTCTTTAATCCATTGGTGAATCACCTTAAGCAGTAATTTTTTAGTTTATGCATATCCTTTTATCTCTTATCCTAAGTCAATAAATAAACTAGTTTAGGTGATCGAAAAGGAAGCCAACCTATAATCCGGAGGTCTACTCTCACAATAGGATACCCACAACTTGAGAGTAGTCCCATGTTTCATGGGATTGTAGGTATTTCATATTTGCATCGGGTACAAATCCTATGAAAACAAGTGGAAATGAAAATTATGTAAATTATATAAGATTTTATGATAATAGGTAACATAAGATAAGTTTAATAAATAAATCTCTCAAAACTCTACTATATTAATCTTTTACCTTTAAGAAATAACAAACAATTTCTGTTAAAGATTGAACATAACCAAACAATACATTGAACATAAACAACAACAAACAATTTCTTATTGTAATCATTAATCTGAAATAACCAAACAAGCCTTTGAAGTATTCTATTAAAGATATCATGTGCCTTGTTTGTTCTTCCATATCTTTCATACATGTTTAATGAATGTCTATGTTGTGTTCCAAAGCTCTCATTTTAGCATAGGCAGGGAGTATAGTGGTAAAAGTTGTGAAATTTGGCTATAAAAATGCAATTATATTTGATTGAAAGTTCCTAATGCCTTTTCAACAAATCCATTTAGTGCATATCCTATAAACACTGCAGTCCATCTGACCATATTTCTTATGCACATGGTGTCCCCTGACAACTACACTTGACAATATAAGTTAACATCTTCACAAATATACATTGTGCTTCCCAAGAAAATCCATTGGAGAGAAACTAAAGCAAGTCATCTATATTTATAGTTTTCTTTATTGTGTACTAATTGTTTAACTGAATGCATATGTTATTTGTTTAAAGCATAGAAGCCACATTAGTAAAATGGAAAATATAAGAAGTTAACAAAAACATAAAATATTTTTGAGCAAAAGAGAGATAGAAAATGATATACAAAATTCCTTCCAAAGAATATGCAAAATCATGTAAAGGAGGAAACTCTTGGCCATTTGGTGGAATTTCTTATGTGTTGCATTGATGTTTTGTCATTGATTCCAACACTAGCTATTGACATACTTTATC
This sequence comes from Cryptomeria japonica, assembly GCF_030272615.1. NCBI lineage: Eukaryota > Viridiplantae > Streptophyta > Pinopsida > Cupressales > Cupressaceae > Cryptomeria > Cryptomeria japonica. Next base: position 498,747,691 of record NC_081409.1, on the reverse strand, counting down.
GACACCCTTCTGGTCCTGGTAGATTGAGTGGTTTTTGGTTCGTTTGGATCTAGCATGATCCGGTAGGCTCCGATATGATTTGGTTATGGAATTTCCTTATTCATGATACTCATGTTAATATTTTGTAAGTTGGTTTTAATTTGGTGATTAGATGCTATCCTATTTGCTTAGAAGCTTGGCTTCTGGTTTCGGTGAGGGTTTCACCGGCAGAGCTTTTGATGAAGATCTTTTATGACATGTATAAGTGGTGTTGGTATAGTTTTTGGTGGAGGTTTTAGGATGTTGTTGGTGATCATGTTCGAGACTTGGCAGATGGAGATCATTACTTTAGCGTGTGGACCTAAACTGGGTCCCAGTTGATCTAGGTTATGGACTAGCTTTAATGTAACATGTGGATTGGATCTCTCGATGTGTTTCTGGGATGTCTTATGTGTTAGATATTATTTGTTTGGTCTAAGTCCAACATGATTTGTAATTATGTAATTGGTTTATTGTCTCGTGGCCAACCTGATTGTTTATGGTAGAGGGTTTGTATATATAGATGTAAGATCTCATTGTAGATCATCATGTTTAAGGGAAAGGGATGTAATGTGCGAACAATGTAATATCATTCAGGCAGAGGATTTGGTCGATCATTGGAGATCGAATTGGGTTTATGTAAGAGGATTTAGTCCTCTGGTATTGTTTTTAACCGGAACTGTACTCAGGCATAGGAGATGCTATCTTTTGCAGTTCAACATTTCTCTGGATTGTAGTCTAGATTTCTATGTAGTCAGTGAGGCTCATTTTGTGATGAGCAGTGAGATCTAGGTTGTTGGTCTTCTTGCAAGTGCAGGCCCCTCAATTTTAATTCACATACTTACTACAATAGTATTATTTGACTATGGGTAGGCTTCCCACTGTGGTTTTTCCCTTTATCGGGTTTCCATGTATAAATCTTGGTGTCATGTGGATGGTATTTATTCTGTGATTATTGTTTATTCTTAATTGGTTTAACTACATTTTTGTATTAAAGTTTAATTGCTAATGGTTCTAGTAGTCCGTGACAACTGATTCACCCCCCTCTCAATTGTCTTTTGGTTATTTGAACTGTCTAACAATTGGTATTAGATCTTTCATCCTCTCTGTAGAAAGCTTAACCGCTTGAGGAAGATCCTATGGTGACTAACAGTTCAAATTCATCCAGTTCATCTAGAGCTATCTTTCGGAGAGATATTCCTAGGCTTGATGGAACAAATTACATAGTATGGAACATTCAGATGGAGACTCGTCTAAGATGTCTTGGAAAGGAAATTTGGGAGATCACATAGAATGGTGTCACACCTTATAATCCGACATCTAGAAATCCTCCTCTGGAAAACTTGGATAAGGAGGTTGAGAATGACTGTGAGCAGGAGAAGCCCTCTTGTGCACACTTTCTAATCAACAAATAATGGGATTAACCGACAAATCATCTGGAAACGCAATATGGGATAAGTTGGAGACTCTTAATGAAGGTGACCCTATAGTGAAGATTTCTAAGCTTGATGGTTACCAGGTGAGATATGAAAAGCTGAAGATGGAAGAAGATGAAAGGATTACTACATTCATGGAAAGGGTAAATGAGATTGTTATGGGAATTCAATGTTGTGGTGGAACTCTTAGCAAAGATGAAATTGTTTCTAAAGTTCTGACAGCCCTACCACCTACTTACAAAATGAAGGCTAGTTATATAAATGATTTGAGAACAATGGCTAATACATCTGTCAACATAGATAACTTGGTTGGGAGACTATCTTCTTTTGAGCTTGAAGAATTTGGACCTGCTTTTCATGTATCTACATCTACAACCGGTAAGAAAGATTGGAAAGCTTTGCATGCAAAGGAATTAAAAGATATGAAGAGAGAAGATGATGAGTTTGAGCAACTTGAAGTACTATTTTCTAGAAGAGTACCTAAATGACTGGTAGGAAGTAAGTATGAAGGAAAAGCACCTTTTAAATGTTTTGCATCTAAGAAGATTGGTCATTTTGCATCTAGATGTCCTGAAAGGAATTCAAGATTTGAAGAAAGAGTTAGAAAATATTTTAAGCCTAACTCGGGATATCAAAACAAGTATAAGTACAAGAAAAACAAAGAGACAAATCATGCTACATAGTGGATGAGGAAGGCATTACTTATTCTAATGATGAACCGACAGAAGACTCTGCTAGTGGTTCTAGCAATGGGAAGAAATGGGTGTTCCTTGCTATCAAGGAAGATGTTCCAATACTAGAAGAGAATGTATCTGAAGAGAAGGCACTTTCTACTAAAATTGAAGGAAAGGATGAATGGGTAATTGACAGTGGTTGTTCACATCATATGACCGGAGATAAAGGGAATTTTCTATCTTTGCAAGAATTTGATGGCGGTCTAGTTAGATTTGGAGATGACAAAGCATGTATGATCAAAGGAAAAGGAACTATATCATTGGATGGTAAGAACAATACTGACAATGTTTATTATGTTAAAGGTTTAATGCATAATCTTTTGAGTGTAGGACAATTAGTGGATAAGGGATTTCAATGACAGTTCAAGGATGTAAAATGCAAAATCATTAATAGATCTGGTTTGGAGATTGCAACTAGTACACATACAAAAGGTAATATATTTCATTTGAAGTCTGGTGAGAAGACATGTTTGATTATGTAAATTGATGAGAGTTGGCTATGGAATGAAAGGCCATGTCATGTGAATTTTGATTGCATTGTGAAGATCAGTTCAACTAAGGCAGTTACGGATATACCTAAGATTATGAAGCCCTATAATCCGGTATGTAAAGAATGTCAAATAGGTAAACATGTCAAAACCTCTTTTAGGAGTATACATGATAAATCTAATGATGTTCTTAATCTTATTCATACTAATTTGTGTGGCCCTGCTAGAGTTAAAAGTTTTCAAGGTGATATATATTTCATGCTAATCATTGATTATTATTCTAGAATGATGTGGGTTACTTTTCTAAAGGAAAATTCTGAGGTACATTTTAAAAGTTTAAAATCTTTAAGGCTAAAGTGGAAACTGAGACATGATTGAAGATTAAATGTTTGAGGTCAGATCATGGTGGAGAATTCACATCTAGTGAGTTTAATAAATTTTGTGAGAAGCATGGTATAAGAAGACAATTTTCTGCTCCCCAGACACCTCAACAGAATGGAGTTGTGAAAAGAAAGAACAAAACTATCTTCGATGCTACTAGAAAAATGATGATGGAAGGTAGTATACCTCATATCCACTAGAAAGAAGAAGTGAGCACAATGGTTTATACATTCAACAGGGTACATAGCAAAGGAGAAACTGGTAAGACACCTTATAAATTATGGTTTGGCAATACACATATAGTTAAGTATTTAAGAATCTGGGTAGTAATTGTTATATCAGGAGAGATGATATCATTGGAAAATTTAATCCTAGACGTGATGAAGGTATATTTTTAGGTTATTCTAATGAAAGCAGAGCATATAGATGTTATAACAAGAGATTGTAGAGAATTGTGGAGAGTGCTAATGTCAAAGTGGATGAGATGAGTAGAAGTCAAATCAGAGTTTATGAGAAGGAACCGATAGTGGAAATGATTATATCTGAATTGGTAGAACCTTTACCAGAATAGAGTGTTGAACCAGTTACTCTAGAAGTATCAGCAAATTCTATAGTAACTAAAGATCAGGCAAGAGGAACAGAGAGTCAGAGGACTCCTAGATATGCGAGATTGAATCATTCATAAGATTAGATCATTGGGGATATGAACAATGGAGTAATGACAAGAAGAAGACTGACAACTAATGAGGTATGCTTAATTTCACAAGTTAAACCGGTATCTATAATTGAGGCGTGTAAAGATGAATATTGGTTGAAAGCTATGGAAGAAGAATTAGATCAGATTGAGAAAAATAACACATGGACTTTGGTTCTTCGACCTAAAAATAAAAATGTTATTGGAACTAAATGGGTTTTTAGGAATAAATTGAATGAGGATGGTCAAGTTATAAGGAATAAGGGTAGATTTGTTTCTAAAGGATATTCTTAGAAGGAAGGAATTGATTATGGAGATACTTTTTCACCTGTAGCTAGGATTGAAGCTGTAAGATTATTTCTTGCCTATGTTGCTTATAAAAATTACAAGGTTTATCAGATGGATGTTAAATGTACATTTTTGAATGGGGATCTTGATGAGGAAGTTTATATTGAGAAACTTGATGGTTCTCACTATTAGATGATACAAACATGGTTTGCAAGTTAAGAAAAGCATTATGTGGATTGAAACAAGCACCTAGAGCTTGATATGCAAGGTTGAATAAATATCTTTTGAAGCTTGGTTTTACTAAGGGTAATGCTAACAGTAATTGATATTACAAAATCATTAATGATGATATACTAATTATTGAAGTATTTGTTGATGACATCATTTTTGGAGGTGAAGATAAGTTGTGCATAGAATTTTCTAAGAATATGGAGAAGGAATTTGAAATGTCTATGATTGGTGAGATGAAATTTTTCTTAGTATTACAGATTACGCATACTGACAAAGGTATTTTCATCTGTCAAACTAAGTATGCTAAGGAATTATTGAATAAATTTGGTATGGGAGATTCTAAACTGGTAAGTACTCCTATGGTTATAAGTGAGAAGTTGATCAGGAAAGATGTTTCGGCACCAATAAATCCTACAAGATATAAATCTATGATTGGAGGTCTTCTTTATTTGACTCAGACTAGGCCGGACATTATAATGTTGTTTGTATAGTATCAAGATTTTAGAGTGATCCTAGAGAATATCATGAGAGTGCGGTGAAAAGGATTTTAAGATACTTGCAAGGCACATCAAAATATGGTTTGTGGTACCCTAAGGATGATGAATTTACTTTATGTGCATATACAAATGTAGATTGGGCTAGAGATGTTGATGACCAGAAAAGTACTTTTGGTGGAGCTTTCTTTCTTGGAAAGAAGTTGGTTTCATGGATTAGTAGGATATAGTCATGTACTTCTTTATCTACTGTTGAATCTGAGTATGTTGATGCTGCTACTAATTGTACACAAGTTTTATGGATGAAGCAAATGTTGAAGGATATAAGGTGGATTGTAATGCACTGTTAGTTATTCACTATGATAGCTCTGCTGCTATTGACATATCAAAGAATCTGGTATTTCATTCTAAGACAAAGCACATATCTATCAAGTACAACTTTTTGAAGGAAAAGGTGGAAGCAAATGAAGTTAGACTGGTTTATGTGAACACTAAAGAGCAGATTGTAGATATTTTCACTAAACCTTTGCCTAAAGAATCATTTGAGTACCTAAGAGATAAATTGGGATTTTCTACCCATCCAGTAGAGACTTGATTGATGTAGTTTCACATCAGTCCGACATGAATTATCAGAGATACTATTCATTCTGGTACTGATGTGGGGATGCTACTGCTCAGGGGTAGTAGTCAGTTTTATGATTCAGTGGTTTATATTTTTGCTTTGATATTTTTGTAAGATTTCTGGCATTGATGTCAAAGGGGGAGAGATATTCATGTGAAAAAAAAACTTAAGGGGTTGTATACATCAAGGGGAGAGATACATGTATAATTCACATCTTTACAGAGATATGATTCATAGGGGGAGTTTGGTCTTTGTTTTAGAAATTCATTGCTACATCTATATGTGGGAGATTGTT